>NC_135537.1:135747914-136072914 GCF_045843805.1 Urocitellus parryii
TTCCTCCCCATCTAGGTTCACTGCCCACGTTGATGTGTCCTGCCGGTCCAGACATTTGGGGCCCAGTATGGGGCTCGAGCCTTTGAATGAGGGGGAACGCTGTCCTCCGGGAAGACTTGGCCAAGCGGGAGCGCACCATCGCCTTGGCAGACAGGACTGAGACAGATCCGGGAGGAGAGTGAGGACGATGCAAGGTGAGTGACACTCAGTTTTGTCACATGAGTTGTTTTTGTCAGGCCTCAAGGAGGCCCTCAAGACACGGGGGGCGCGTGTTAAGAAAAAGGACTTAAAATTATTCTTTTCATACGTAGGAGAATTGTGTCCATGGTTTCCCCTTGAAGGGACCATTGATGGTAAAAGATGGCTTAGAGTAGGAGACTGTTTAAAAGATTATTATGGATCCTTTGGCCCAGAAAAGGTGCCTGTTCCCACCTTTTCTTACTGGAACTTAATTAGTGAACTTCTTAAAAGTTCACCCTTTGATAATGGTACCTTAAAACTTGTCCGGATTGGGGAAGAGGCTATGCAAAATACCTCTCGTCCCCTCTCGGCATGCCCTTCAGTTAGTATAGACACAGACCCTCCTCAGTCTCCCCAGGACTCTGGGAACCTTCCTGGTCCCGCTCAAAACCCCACCCTAATAAATAAGGCTCCAAGGGTTACCAACCACCTTTATCCAGTTTTAAATCCTGGAGACACATTGACCCCTGGGGAGGAGGCTACCTTGGAGAAGGAAGCAGCTGGCTACCATTCAGAAGACCTGCCACCTCTCAGGACCCTGCCACAGTCTATAGGACTCACACATCCACCTCCCTCCTATATCCCTCCTGCCTTTTGTGCTCAGGCCCTTCAGGGGCCAACTGCCCCCTCAGATATTTTTTCTCCACTTCCCCTGCCTGACCTGGCTCCAACATAGATGGGAACAGAGCCAACTTTTAAAAGAATTAAGATCCCTTGACTCTGAGCTCCGCTCATTAGCCTTAGGCACGGAGTCAACCCGAGCTGGCCCAAGGCGATCTGATACAAAGGCTAAGCCGCCATCGGCCTGTTCACCTTCCCAGTCACCCGCAGTCAGACAGATAAGCCCTCCCAGGCTGAGGACAAAGAGGTGAAAGCGGAGGAAACATATCTAGAGGAGGAAGCCTAGGAAAGGGATCAAGGGGATGAAGGGGGGGGAGGGCAAGAGGAAGATCAGGACTCATGAAAGGGTAAAGTTTCTAAGCTGGAAAGCTTGAATGTAAAATTCACCCCTAGACAGGAAGGAACCCAGAGTGCTTACAAAAAATTAAGCCTGCGCTTTCTTGAAAAACTTAAAAAGGCTTGTGCTCACTATGGACCCACTGTGCCTTACACATTGGCTTTACTAGAGAGTCACAGCGCACAATGGCTTACTCCTAATGATTGGAAATTTTTAGCCTGAGCTACCCTCAGTGCCGGAGACTTCCTGTTATGGAATGCAGATTTCAAAGAGCACTGTAGGGAAATTGCTCAAAAAAATTTAACTAAGGCCTCCTCTAAATCCTGGACTTATGTTAAGCTAGTGGGCAATGTGCCTTTTGACACTAACCCTAAACAGGCGCGTTTCCCTGCTGGACTCTTGGCGCAGATTCAGACGGCTGGCTTACATGCTTGGAGATGCCTCCCTCAAAAGGGCTCGGCTACCACTTCCCTAGCAAAAATTCGACAAGGGCCTGACGAGCCTTATAGCGACTTTGTTGCCCAGCTTAACCTAGCCGCGGAATGCCTGCTTGGACCAAGCGAAAGCAAAAGCCCCTTTGTAAAACATCTTGCCTTTGAAAACGCCAACCTGGCATGTCAGGATGTTCTTCGACCACATAAGGATAAAGGGGAACTTTCTGACTTTATTAGACTCTGTGCCGGGGTGGGTGCAGCCCATGCCATGGGTCTGGCCATAGGTGCTGCCTTTACCAAGGCCTTTTGCAATCCTGGCTCACGTACTTGCTTTACTTGTAAACAGCCTGGCCATTTTGCACGTGAGTGTCCGACAGGCAAACAAAGCCTAGGGATAGGGTCTCCTCAAACCGGGGCTAAACTGCCCCCAGCCACCCTTTGCCCTAGATGTGGTAAAGGTCGTCACTGGGCCAGTGAGTGATCTCTAAGGCAAATGCCCTTGGACAGCCTACTTCTTCCCGCTTCTTGGGAAACTCCCTGCCAGGCCAGCCCCTGGCCCCGACCTCCCCCAGGACAAACCCAGGGGCAATAAGGTTTGTACCCTCCCAAACTCCCAACCTACCTCAAAATCCTTCTCCACGATTGCCCCCCTCCAACGAGCCACCCCAGGCAGTGCAGGATTGGACCTCTGTGCCACCACCGATACAATATTAGACTCCATGCAAGGGCCCCAGATAATACCCACTGGAATTATGGGTCCCCCTCCATCTCATACGTGTGCCCTTATTCTTGGAAGAGCCTCTACTATCTTACAAGGTGTTCAGGTCTTCCCTGGTATTATTGATAATGATTTCACTGGAGAAATAAAAATACTGGCCACAGCTATTAATGGAGTTGCGGCCATCCCAACAGGAACAAGACTTGCACAATTAATACTCCTTCCCTTAGATTCAGGAGGCACTTCCACCGCCCAAACCCTACCGCAGGGGACTGCCTCCCTGGGCTCCTCTGATGTGTATTGGGTTCAGCCCATTTCTCACAATAGACCCACCCTTACCCTACTTATTGAAGGAAAGGACTTCCAAGGAATTCTAGATACTGGGGCTGATGCCACAATTATCTCTCAAAAATACTGGCCATCAGGCTGGTCCCTCACCCCATCCTTGACTGAACTTAAAGGCATAGGACAGTCAAAAAATCCTCTGGTCAGCTCTAGGGCTCTTAGCTGGACTGATAAAGAGGGTAATAAGGGAACTGTCACTCATTTCGTCGTTCCTGACCTCCCTGTTCACCTATGGGGCCGAGATATTTTGAGTCAAATGGAAGTTATTCTTGCCAGTCCCAATCCCATGGTGACTCATCAAATGCTTCGTATGAATTTTGTTCCTGGTACAGGCCTTGGGAGTCTGAGACAAGGACTGGTTGAGCCCATACAACCCATACAAAAAACAGATACATATGGACTTGGGTATTCGGATTTTTAGTGTCGGTCCCTGACCCTCCTGTACCCCATGCAGATAAGATTATTTGGGAGACTCAGACTCCTGTGTGGGTGGATCAGTGGCCCCTTACCCAAGAAAAATTGGAGGCTGCCTCCATGTTAGTGCAGGAACAGCTGGCAGCCGGCCATGTAGAGCCCTCAACCTCACCATGGAATACTCCTATTTTTGTTATCAAGAAAAAATCAGGCAAGTGGCCCCTTTTACAAGATTTATGTGCCATTAATAAAGTTATGCGCCCGATGGGAGCACTACAGCCAGGCATTCCCACACCAGTGGCTATTCCCAAAAAACTATTGTAAAATGGTTATTGACTGAAAATATTGCTTTTTTTTTTTTTTTTACCATTCCTTTACATCCTGAGGATAGACCCTATTTTGCCTTTAGTCTCCCTCGCATCAATTTTCAGGGCCCTATGCAGGGGTTTCAATGGAAGGTTCTTCCCCAAGGTATGGCTAACAGCCCTAGTGTTTGCCAAAAATACGTGGCTCAAGCAGTAGACCCTGTAAGAGAGCGATGGCCACAAATTTATATTTTACATTATATGGATGATTTGTTAATTGCTGCACCTAATACCCATGACGTTAATAATTGTTACTTGGACCTTTACAAAGCCCTCACTACCTTGGGACTACAGATAGCTCCTGATAATGTTCAAAAACAAGACCCTTATACCTATTTGGGCCTTAAACTTCAAGATAATCAGATCCAAATTCCTAAAATACAACTATGTGTGGAACATCTTCACACCGTTAATGATTTTCAAAAATTACTGGGGGATATTCAATGGCTAAGACCATATTTAAAATTACCCTCTTGTGTACTTCTGCCCCTTAATGATATTTTGAGAGGTGATTCCCACCCCTCCTCCCCTCGAAAGCTTACTCCTGAGGCACAACAGGCATTAAACCAAGTCACAGAAGCCATTGCCCAACAGTTTGTTACACAAATTTCCTATAACCTTCCTCTGGTTCTGGTTATTTTACACACTCCTCTTACACCCACAGGAATATTTTGGCAGTGGGATCCACATTTTAAAAATAAAGGCTGCCCCTTGCTTTGGGTCCATTTACCCACCACATCCTCCAAGGTTATTACTGTTTATCCTGCTCAGGTAGCTTCTATTATTATCAAAGGTCGATTGCTTTCTCGACAACATTTTGGCAAAGACCCTGATAATATTTTAATTCTATATACTAAGGACCAAACCCAATTTTTACTACAGACAGGGGATGAATGGAATATTGCCCTATCAGGCTTTTTGGGAACAATTGATAACCACCTCCCTAATGACCCCCTTTTACATTTTGCCCAATTACATCCATTTATTTTTCCCAAAATTACTCAAAAGGCTCCCATTCCCCAAGCCCGTACTGTCTTTACAGACGGCTCCAGTAACGGCCGTGCGGTCTTTGTTGTCAATAACCAGCCTACCACCTTTGATACTGTCTATCAGTCAGCACAGCTCGTGGAATTGTTTGCCATAACACAAGTTTTTATAACATTTTTCGATAAGCCTGTTAATATTTATACAGACAGTGCCTACATTGCTCACTCTGTGTCCCTGCTGGAGATTTCACCTGCCATTAAGGCTTCTTCCAATGCGGCCTTTCTGTTTCCCCAGCTTCAGCAGCTAATTCAGGCCAGACAACACCCATTTTTCTTAGGACACATCAGGGCACACTCTGATCTTCCCGGTCCTCTAACACAAGGTAATGCCCAGGCTGATGCAGCAACTCGTTCCATCTTTCCAATTTTTGTTGGCTCCGTTCAAAAGGCCACAGAGTTACACAATCTTCACCATCTAAATTCCCAGAGCCTTCGATTACTTTGTAAAATTACCAGGCAGCAGGCACGTGAAATAGTAAAAGCATGTCCTGCTTGCACTGTCTCCCTCCCCATTCAACACTTGGGAGTTAACCCCCGAGGATTGCTGCCCAATCAGGTTTGGCAAATGGATGTCACTCATTTTCCTGAATTTGGAAAAACCAAATATATACACGTTTCTATAGATACCTTCAGTGGCTTTATTTTCGCATCACCACATTCCGGAGAGGCTACCAAAGATGTCCTTTCTCATCTTGTTTCAGCCTTTTCCATAATGAGTAAACCAATACATATTAAAACAGATAATGGTCCTGCATATACCAGTGCCAAGTTTAAACAGTTTTGTGCCACCTTCCAAATTTGTCACACTACCGGAATTCCATACAACCCTCAGGGCCAAGGCATTGTGGAACATGCCCACCTTACCTTAAAGACTTGGCTAACCTGCCTTAATGCTTCCTCCCTTGTATTTACCACTCCCAGGGATCGCCTTAACCATGCATTATTTGCCCTTAATTTTCTTACCCTAGACAGTGAAGGCCATTCGGCCACAGACAGACACTGGCATCCCTCGTCCATTTCTGTTCGCCCACCTGTTATGTGGAGCGATCCCCTTACAAATAAATGGAAAGGCCCAGATCCTGTCCTCATCTGGGGATGAGGCTCAGCTTGTGTTTTGGACCAAGAGCAAGCAGCCCCAAAATGGTTACCAGAACACCTGGTTAAACAGGTTAATGACTTATCTCCACCCAGGGACGGAGACCCTCCCCCTGAGGACAAATTTTCCTCTTTTTCAGATGCAGCCAATAATCTGTGTGAGGATCCTGTTTAAGGCACTTCTGTTGAACAGGTTTGTACACGGAGGCCTTGGCCCTCCACCTTCCAACATCAGGGAGTACCTTTTTGGCCCTCCCTGCGAATGCAGGGGAGGATCTTGGACTCAGGCTCCCACTAGTTAGACCCAGACTGCTGACTGCTTGACTAAGGTGGCTTACCTCCGTGCTGAGGTTGACCATAAACTCGGAGGATTTCATCAGCCTAAATGGGTATGTGTTAACAAGCCAAAGATTATTTCCCCCAGTACGAGCAAAGCTCTCCAAAATTGTTCTGCAACTTGTACACATACCCAGGCGATGCATGTCTCTTGTTATGCGTCAGCCTCAATTTGTGTTAACAAGCAGAGAGAACAATTTTTTGAAGCCACCCTAACCAAAACTCATGCAGCAGGGGGAACCACTATTCATTATACTCCCGTTCTCTTTTCCCGGGGAGGAGAAGGCATATACACCAAGTTACAGTCAGCTGGATGCCAAGGCACTGTTGGTAAACCCTCCTGCTGGCCCATTAAGGCCCCTACAGGGGTCTCTGATGGTGGAGGACCCACTGATTCTGTCAAGCATCTTCAGATAATCAAACTTTTGAAACCACAAATCCCTGAGCTCACATATCATCCCTTAGTGCTGTCTAAATCCCAGCTCCCAGATTTAGATACCAATACATTAGATATTTTGGAAACTACCTTCTCCTTGCTTAATAATTCCAATCCCACCCTTGCTGGTGATTGCTGGCTCTGCATGACAACAGGGGCAGTCATGCCTATGGCGGTTCCTATTAATTCTATCATAGACAATGATAATACATGCCAACCTGGATTTCCTTTTAAAGTACAGCCTATAGGCACATTTACATTATGTCTTTTAGGCACAATGCAAAATAATACCTATGATATTGATGTTGGAGTTACTTCCTTTGGAAATTGCTCAACAGTAAAAAATTATTCCTCACCCACCCCATGTCTTTGTCCCCCCAATGGCACAGTTTTTATGTGTGGAGGAAACTGAGCCTTCCCCAGGCTTCCAGCAAATTGGACCGGTGGCTGTGTTCTTGCCTTATTACTCCCTGATATAACTATTGTCCCAGGAGATGAACCTCTACCCATTCCTAGCCTAGACACCTTAGTCAAAAGACACAGGAGGGCAATACAGGCCTTACCACTCCTTGCTACCCTTGGAATAACAACTGCTGTGGGCACAGGTACAGCTGGCTTAAGCACGGCTATACACTCTTACCTTTGCCTATCTCAGCAACTTATACATGATGTACAAACTCTATCAGGAACCATTAAAGATATACAGGACCAAATAGACTCCCTGGCAGAAGTGGTCCTTCAAAACAGACGAGGCTTAGATTTGCTGACAGCTAACCAGGGAGGTATTTGCTTGGCCTTAGGGGAACGATGCTGCTTTTATGCCAATAAATCAGGCATAGTACGGACTAAAATTAAGCAGCTTCAGGAAGATTTAGAAAAGAGACGAAGGGAACTATTTGAAAATCCCCTCTGGACTGGGCTTAATGGATTTTTACCCTACCTTCTTCCACTATTAGGCCCTTTGTTGGGTTTACATTTAATAATGTCCATAGGACCCTGCATTATAAACAGGCTGGTACAATTTATTAAAGAACAGATTAATATTTTAGCCTCTAAGCCCATACAGGTTCACTATCATTGTCTGGAGATGGAAGACCATGCTGCCAACATTTAAAAGGAAGTTCTACACTTCTCACAGGCTTATTTCTTAAGTTTACATCCCCACAGATCCCCCTTTCTTAAAAGTGTCCTTTTACCTGAACTCAAACAAGACCAAACCAAAAAGTAAATTGTATGGTATTTACTAATTACTGGCCAGTCACTTTGACTCTTGTTTTTTCCTTAGATTCTGTATTTTTTGAGCTCATGGACAAGTTAATGCTTTCTGATCAGTTCTATTTTTGATCAACTGTGGAGTTTTTAAACATTGCAATGGAGATTTAAAAAAAAACTACAAGGCTTTGTGTATGTGTTAAACTCGTGTTATGTGTTGTATGTCATATGTGTGTGTGTATGTCCATATATCATGCAGTTATATGACAATTGGCAGATATACAAAAAGCACTCAGAAAAAAAAATGGATCCAAATATCTTTGATTCACGTGATTCAAATGGTTCAATTTAAACTGGGTAAACAGAAGTAAAGATGTCTTTAAAATTAAGCTTATAAGTTTTTCTAGGTGTTCAAAAATAAAACCTAATAAAATGTTGATGTCTATGAAATAATTGCTTAAATTCAGAAATTTACAAGTATTATTTCAAAATGTGAACAAAAAGAAGGTTAACAGATGAAAAAGAAAAACTAAAAGGTTCTAGATATGGATTTAATAGAGGGAAAATGTGTTTCTGGATAAAAAAAAGTCTATATGATTAAGTTAACAAAAGGGTTTAAGCAAGTAATTAAAAATGTCTGTGTAAATTGGTTATATGTGTAAGTTTTTAAAAATTATACAACTATGGTTAAACAACAACTGTCATTTTTTCAATATTGTAATGTTATTTCTTTAAGAGCTAAACTTGGTCAATATAAAATCATCAATGTAATTATGGTGCTATTAATTCATATCTTCCAGGTATACAAGTCTGTAAGGTAGAAGCTTCAAAAGAGCATTATATCAAGCTGGTGTTCTGAAGTTGTTTGGTAATTTTAGGCTTAAAAAAAACATGTTGGAGATTTGTGTTCTCTAACTGGATTTGTTATCAATAAGATATGTAAAGTTCCATGTTACTTTACACTGAGATACAATTTAAATGTATTTTCAAGTTAATGGGAGCCTAATCTGTGTGAAGGTTTTATTGTACAACACAAAAGTACTTTGCTACTTTTCTATAAAAAACGGGGGGGGGGGTAGAAGTTTTCAGCCTTTAATTCATGTTTTAGATGTGATGTGTTAGCTAATGTTCATGTAAACTTGAGCAACAATTTATGTAGGCTTTGTATATCCAGGGTATACAAAGAACTCAAAAAATTAGACAATAAGATAACAAATAATCCAATCAACAAATGGGCCAAGGACCTGAACAGACACTTCTCAGAGGAGGACATACAATCAATCAATAAGTACATGAAAAAATGCTCACCATCGCTAGCAGTCAGAGAAATGCAAATCAAAACAACCCTAAGATACCATCTCACTCCAGTAAGATTGGCAGCCATTAGGAAGTCCAACAACAACAAGTGCTGGAGAGGATGCGGGGAAAAGGGTACACTTGTTCATTGTTGGTGGGACTGCAAATTGGTGCATCCAATTTGGAAAGCAGTATGGAGATTTCTTGGAAAGTTGGGAATGGAACCACCATTTGACCCAGCTATTCCCCTTCTTGGTCTATTCCCTAAAGACCTAATAAGAGCATGTTACAGGGACACTGCTACATCGATGTTCATAGCAGCACAATTCACGATAGCAAGATTGTGGAACCAGCCTAGATGCCCTTCAATAGATGAATGGATAAAAAAAATGTGGCATTTATACACAATGGAGTATTACTCTGCATTAAGAAATGACAAAATCATAGAATTTGGAGGGAAATGGATGGCATTGGAGCAGATTATGCTAAGTGAAGCTAGCCAATCCTTAAAAAACAAATGCCAAATGACTTCATTGATATAAGGGGAATAACTAAGGACAGGGTAGGGACGAAGAGCTAGAGAAGAAGATTAACATTAAACAGGGATGAGAGGTGGGAGGGAAAGGGAGAGAGAAGGGAAATTGCATGAAAATGGAAGTTGATCCTCAGGGTTATACAAAATTACATATAAGAGGAAAGGAGGGGTAAGAGAAGAATAATACAAGTGGAAGAAATGATTTATAGTAGAGGGGGTAGAGAGAGAAGAGGGGAGGGGAGGGGGGATAGTAGAGAATAGGATAGACAGCTGAATACATCAGACACTAGAATGGCAATATGTAAATCAATGGAAGTGTAACTGATGTGATACAGCAATCTGTATACGGGGTAAAAATGGGAGTTCATAATCCACTTGAATCAAACTGTGAAATATGATATATTAAGAACTCTGTAATGTTTTGAACTACCAACAATAAAAAAAACAAATATCAGCTTCAGAACTATAGTACTTAAGATTTATAAAGAGCCCTGCCTTACCTGAGATAAGGCTCTATGTCCCGTCTCACTACATGTGAGAGCGACTATGAAAGAAGCAGACCAGATTTCAGTACATTTAAAAGTTGTGTCCAAAAGTTGGTTCTTGTCACGATTACCAGGATCTCAAACAGGGGATTATAATGTATAACTCTGCCAGAATTCAAGGTAGCTATTACATAAACTAAATATGCTTTTACCCTAGTTAATTTTAGTTTGTAGTTTGCTTATAGGTGGTCTAAGGATTGCTTGTTGCTGTTTTACAGAGGTACTGATTTAAGAACACACAACCTGGGCTAATTTAAGATAAGGAGTTATCACCTACAGGATAGAGAGATAGACATTAAAGCCCAGTACTTTTAATATAAGGCTGTTAAAACTTATTTGCTGGATGTTTAAGATTAAGTTCTAAAATTAAAGTTAAATTAAAAGGGCGAAGAAAACCAATATTTGGCTCTTGCCCTCAGAGTCAGTCTGAGTCAGGGAATAGGGGACTTCTCCAAAGGGCTCTGCAATCTTAGGCCACATAACCTCCTGAACAGGGAGATTAATGAGACGAGTGGAGGACAGAAAGCCAATCAGTGCATTTGCTGTGAAGAGGAGGGTTACCAGAAAAGGGAGACATCCCTGATGCTTCCTAGGGAAGCCACGTGGTCAAGCAAGGCCTGGACCCATCCTAGCGCAAATGGCACTAGCAGAACTGAGAAGCTGCTGTGAAGTTCCCGAGGACTCCCAGGGTAACTCAGCTGACTGTTAACAATAGATAGAAACAAAAGTCAGTTTGACTTGCCTCATCTTAAACACTTAGCAAACACAGTCAAAGCCTAAACACTGCTATTCCTGGGTATTTTAAATGATAATAATAGTTAAATGTAACTTCCAAAAATAAGTAAACTGGAGTCTGCAAAAGAGATTCTCAGACAGGAATGCCTGGTAACCATCAAAAGGGACCGCCAGAATAGTTTTTAGTTTAAGGCCTTTATTTCTAACCTACACAGGTAGGCTTAATGTTTGCTAGTATGGTTATCCAGCCCTAAGTAACAGAATCAAAGATTTCTCTATTAGACATAGGCCGGTAAGGTATGGTCATATATTTTATATAAGTAAGGGGGAGATGCCAGGGACCAAAAGGGAGTTCTCCTTCAATGAATAGCCTGACAGTGCCAGGGACCAAAAGGGAGTTCTCCTTCAAAGAATAGCCTGACAGTTACAAGAAACAGCCCCCTAGGAGACATCTCACCTGGGAGACACCCTGCAGCCATCCATCTCCCTGAGACATCCTGTGGCCATCTGTCTTCCTGAAACATCCTGCCCTATCTCACCTTGTGAAGACTTCCAGCAACTGCCGATAAGAGAGCTCCCCCATCCCCAGCCCATAAATACCCCTGTGTGAACAATAAAAGTTTGAAGCTTGATCAGAACTTTTGTCTTGCTGTCACCCTTCATGTCTCTTGTCCCTTCAATCCTCCCCATCTAGGTTCACTGCCCACGTTGATGTGTCCTGCCGGTCAGGACAGTACTCTGAGTTAGCAATGACTTTTCTTACCTGGTTCTAATGAGGTATTAGAAAAGTGCAAGAAGCCGGGGAGGATATTAGCAAATACCAACTTTTCCAGGTTTTTGAGCAAATTAACAAACAAGATCAATTGAGGAAGTTACTCAAGGGTTTCTTCCTGGAGATAATAAGGGAACCTTTCAAAGAGAGTATCTGCTTGCAAATCAGCCTCCTTGACAGAGATTAGTAAATACTACAAACCAAAATTTTTACTAGGGGCCCTGAGTGTTTCCCCAATCCAAAAGACAGCTGAAAAGATCACCTGGCTTACAGAGAAGGCTATATGGATTTCTCAGTGGCCCATCTCAGGGGGAAAACTTAAGATAATATATAGGTTAGTTGAGGAACAACTTCAGGCTGGTCATATAAAACCAACACTAGTCCTTGGAACACCCCCATTTTTGTTATTAAGAGAAAGTCAGGTAATTGGAGATTACAACAGGATTTTAAGGGCGATAAATCATGCCAGGACTTCCTTCCCCAACAGCCACCCCTTTAAACTATAGCTTGATGGTAATAGATATAAAAGATTGTTTTTTCTCAATAAGGTTACATCCTGAAGATTGTGAAAAATTTGCCCTCACTGTCCCAGCAATTAATTTTAAAGAACCTGTTAAAAGATATTGCTGGAAGGTCCTCCCCCAAGGAATGCATAACAGTACTACTTTATGCCAAAAATATGTAGGTCAGGCAATAGTTCCTATAAGAAATAACTTTCCTGATGCATATATTATTCATTTTATGGATGATATATTATTGGCTCATGCTAATTCAAAGTACTTTCAGAAATTTTTACTTAGTTAGAGGCTTCACTTACAGCAACGGGTTTATGTATTGATCCTCGAAAGATACAAAAAATGCCTCCCTTTCAATATTTTGGTCAGATAATTTAAGGACGCACAATCCATCCTCAAAATCTTCAGAAAAAGGTTAATGACTTTCAAAAATTATTAGGAGATATTAATTGGCTGAGGCCATCCTTAAAACTAACTACTGCTGATTTAAGTCAGATATTACAAGGAAATCTTTCCCCAACCTCTCCACGTCAGCTGACAATAGAGGCTAGAACAGCTTTAAAAAGGTTGAAAGTGCAATTAAAAATGCACAACTTACTAGGGTTAATCCTAAAGAAATAGTGTATTTATTAATATTTCCAACTGTGTATACACCAATGGGAGCCATATGGCAAAGATTGGGAGTTATTGAGTGGATTTATTTAGCCCACTCCCCCCAAAAAACATTAATTCCTTTTCATGACTCTATTGCTCAATTAGTAATTAAAGGTAGAAGGAGAGTTTTACAATTAATTGGATCTGAACCTGATATTATAATTATTCCATTTTCTGTTCAACAAAATAATTGGCTTTTTCAATATCTTCTAGCTTATGGCAGATAGCTTTTGCTGATTTTCCTGGTCTGATAGATAGTTATTACCCTCGTGATAAAATTATTCAATTTGCATCATTAACACTGCTTATTTTTCCAATAATTGTACATGCCCAGCCAATAGATGGAGCCCTATCGGTGTTCACTGATGGTTCAAGCTCAGGTAAAGCAGGTTTTTATAGTCATGTTCACACAGAGGTAATACAAACTTCATATACTTCTGCCCAAAGAGCGGAGCTTCAAGCTCTCATCTGTGCCTTAAATTACTTTACAAATGAGCCTATTAATATTTATTCTGACAGCTCATATGCAGTCAGAGTTACCAAAAATATTGAAACTTCAGTTATTGGATATACTTCATCACAAGAGTGATTTAAATTATTTCCTAATCTACAAAAGGCAGTAAAATGCGAAAATACCCATGTTTCATAGGACACATACGAGCTCACACTAATCTTCCAGGACCTTTAGCTTCAGGTAATGACAAGATTGATAAATTAGTAGCTGTTTGTCAACAAATGTCTCCCTATGATCGTGCACAAGCTTCACATTCCTTACATCATCAGAATGCTTCTATCTTATGTAAAAAAAAATAATATTAACAGAGAACAAGCTCGTCAAATTGTAACTCACTGCCCTAAGTGTGTTATTCACTCTCCATCTCTGCCATCAGGGGTAAATCCCTGAGGATTAAAATCAAATCAAATATGGCAAATGGATATAACTCATATTCCTCAATTTGGTAAGCAATGTATGTACATGTGATAGTTGATACACATTCCAGATTTATTTTTGCCACAGCACGTACAAAAGAAAATACTCAACAGGTAATTTCTCATTGCCTAGCAGCCTTTGCTGTGTTAGGATGCCTTTACAGATTAAAACAGATAATGCACCAATATACACAAGCTCTTCTTTTCAACAATTTTGCCAAGAATTTCAAATTAATCATAAAACAGGAATAATTCTGTATACCCCCCAAGGTCAAACCATTGTGGAACAAGCTCATTTATCTATTAAGCTGCAATTACAAAAATTAAAAGGGGGAAATCGGTTTATGACTCCCCAAAATAGCCTCAACCATGTCTTCTTTGTTTAAAATTTTTTAAATTGTGAAGCAGAAGGTCACACTGCAGCTGGGAGACATATGTCTTCCACAACAACAGGCCCTTTAGGCAGAGTTTGGTGGAAAAACTTACAGACTGGTCAATGGAAAGGCCCAGATTCAGTGATTATGTGGGGCAGAGGTCATGCTTGTATTTTTCCAGAAGGTGCTTTCCGTCCTATCTGTGTGCCTGAACGCAAAATCATAGAACCGAGATTCAAACGAATGCAGATTGACCCAGACAAACTCCCATTCAAAAGAAAGAGTTATCGAAGAAGGATGAAGAGGAATCAACATGACCTAGCTGAAAAGCTGATCTCATGGGAAGACGTGAAGAAGCTTAAAACACAGGCTTTGTGAATAATTAGACTCCTAGGAAGAAACAAGACTCCATTGATGGTGGTAGCTACAGTGATTGCCCTGCTGGGCTGTCAGGTAAAAGGGAGTTGAGCAGACACTTACTAGATGTATTTCCCAGATACACCCCTGGTACATCCAGCTGTGTGGACTGGAGAATCCAGTCCAGTGTTTACTAATGACTCATTCATGATGGGAGGATTTATAGATACTCATATTACTCCCAATCATGTGACTAGATTTAATTATTCTGGCTACAGTGCCCAATTACCTTTGTGTTGGTCCCACAATAAACATGCTGGCTGTCTGAGAGTATCATTTGAGGAAAAGACAGCTGTTGGGAGACCTAGACTGACTAATCGTACTATTTATGGAGACTTAAAACCTTATACTAGATCACTGATTAAGATGGGACTTTTCCATAACAAACCAGTCATTTCTGCAAAACCTCCATGAATACCTTACTGTTCAAATAGTTCTACAATTGAGACTGGCACCTTTCCTAGATGGATAGATTGTGTAAATGCCTTTCCAGTACAACATAAGGTGTGTAAAGATAGTGGGTATATTTTAGACTGGTCTCCAAAAATTGATAAGAGACAATTATGAAAAAAAATCTGCTATGACACCTGCAGGATTTGTTAGTAATATTTTGACTTACAGTGAGGGTGGAATTCAAAAAGATGTTTGGTGCTTAATTTCTGCCTCAGAATTCTTACATTTTACAGAAAATCCTTTACCAAAATTTGTTGGCAAGAGCTGTAAGGAGGGATCTTGCTATGGCTTAGGTGCCTGTGTCCAATCTCCTTACGTTTTGATTATTGCAAATGTAAAAGTTAAATAGATAGATGACAGATATATTGTTACATATAACAAATGTAACCTAACCAATTATATTACCAGGTATAATAGAGGAAAAGGAGTGCTGATTCTTCATCAGCCCTCTTTTGTTTTATTGCCTGCTAATATTTCAGAGCCATGGTACGCTGATGCTGGTTTTCAAGTCTTACTGCAAATTCATATCCAGCTATCGATACCTAAATGTGCTATTGGAATTATAAATGTTGGTGTTTTAGCACTGGTTTCTTTCATTGCATTCACGGTCACACCCTCAATAACTTTATTTCAAAATATTCAACATGCAGAATTTCTTAATAATTTAGCCCCAAATACTTCCAAGGCTCTGCACAATCAAGTAAATATTGATGAAAGGATTGAGACTAAGTTAAACGCCTTAGAGGCTATGGTTATAAATATAGGTAATGAACTTTTGGCTTTAAAGTTTAAGGAAAGTCTTAAATGCCTTGCAAATTATAAATATGTGTGTGTTACAGCTGTCAAGTACAATGCTTTTCTCTGGGATTGAGAGAAGGTTAAGAACTATTTGTTAGGTATTTGGCAAAATAATAATAATAGCTTGGATCTTTTAGAACTCCATCTCCATATCCAAGATATTCAAAATAATAGAGCTGATTTTTCGGGTCCATCTTCTTTGGCTAACCAAATATTGAAGGAGATAAATGCATTTAACCCTGGAAATATTCTTAAACACTCCGCCTGGTACATTATTGGATTGTTCTCTCTGCTGTTAATTCTTTTTTGTGTTGTAATTATAATAGGATGGCAAGTATTCAGAGCAAGAGTGCAAAGACTCAAGAGAGTAAGTTATCACCTGATTTTTAAAAGCAAAAAGGGGGAATTTGTGGGAAGCCATTTTCACACGTGATTTGATTTACCTCCCTGGCTGGGTGAGAGGTGCTTAGACAAATGTGTCAGAGCCTTCCCCACCCTGTCCCAGGTGTGTGGGCTTGTCCGTGGGGAGGTGAGCCTGGCCACTGACCCGAAGACCAGTCACTGACCCTGACCTTAGAATACTGCCCCCCCCTCAACCTTCATTGGATGGGATTTTCCCTTGAATTTTTTGTTCCCCAATAAAGCTCCCTCCCTGGTGTGTTCTCTCTCTCTCGCTTGCCTCTTGGGTAAACCTCACCACCACATTAGGTGGCTGGAGGCAGGAGCTAGGAAAAGCCATCTCCAGAGCTGGACATTAAAGGTAATGAGAATGTGTCTCTTTAATTTTAAAACTCACTAGTTAATTTCTATGCTTTGAACCTCTTTTATGAAGCTTGTGTGCTGGTCGCATGGCAGAAAGCGCTAATTATCAGGATATGTAAAGAACTCAAAAAACTCAACATCCAAAGAATAAATAACCCAATCAATAAATGGGCTAAGGAAATGAACAGACACTTCACAGAAGATATACAATCAATCAACAAATATATGAAAATATGTTCAACTTCACTAGTAATTAGAGAAATGCAAATCAAAGTACTCTAAGGGGGGTAGACAAGGTGCGGAGCCAAGATAGTGGAGTAGAGGAGATACCGCTTCTGGCAGTTCTGCTCACGAATCCGAGAAAATAGTCAAAGGTTTCTTCACAGGGTCCTGCCTTGATGAAAAACTATATCTCAGAGCATGTGACAGGACACCATACACTAAATCTTTAGCAGATTCCACCAGAGTGGCGAGTGTGGCACAGAACGCAGAGGCTTTGCTTGCCTTTAAGACCACAGACACGGGCCCCCAAACCTGCAGTCTGAACACCTGGGCGGACCACAAGTGGCAGTACAGAAATAGAAAATCAGCAAATCTATAGAACTGTAGATTGCCAGAATATGCTCTGCTCCCATGCAGGTCACCAGACGAGTTCTGGCCACAGAACAAGGTCACCCCAACACCTCCCCACTGCACCAAACACCCAACGTGGGAAACTGACAGAATCCATCTTGGAAAACCTTTCTCACATTCTATGGAAGAGTGTGGCTATCAGCATGGTTCTGCGGCGGATCAGGTACCTGCTTTCCAATTCCCCTACCCCCAGATGCGATAACTCAAAGCCTTTCTCACAATCTTTTTGGGGGGACTTGACTATCAACACAGAACTGCAGCTGTACAGGCACCTGGTTTCCAACTCAGAGAGACTAAGAGCAGGGAGGCTCCAGGCAGAAGCTCAAGCCCTCTCACACTGGTTACCTCCACCACCCTGAGGGTAGAGACTCAAGCTAGGAATAGACAGTGCCACCTACTGGAAGAAAAGAAAACAAAATTCTAAGAGATTCATTTTGTCTCTTCTCATCCATTCTCCTTTACCCTTCCCCCTCTTAACCCCAACATATGTGAAACCAAGAACTTTGCATAAAATAGGACTTTAAGAACCGAATCACCAGAATAATATAATGTAGAGGAATCACATAAGCCCCTCCCCCCTTTTTTCTTATATTCTTTCTCCCTTTCTATTTTTTCCCTTTCTTCTCTTTCATTCCTTTTTATTTTTCTTCCTCCCTCCCACTTTCAGCCTCCTAACTTTTACTATTTTTACTTTGGGTAATTTTCTAAATACATATAGGTATTTGATTTTATGCATTCTTCCCTAAATTATCTCTTGTCTATTCATTAGAGTTCTTCTCCAAAGTTGCTTAGATAGATTAACCCCATACCCTCACACCTTTCCACCTTAACATAACATCCTCCGTTCTCTATACGCCACCAGAAACTGTATGCCTTTTATAAAACTAATGACAATATTTTAAATAATAATTGAATCCAACATCTCTAGACATAGAGGCTAACTATAAATGAATTAATAATGAAAACTTGCTCATAGATGATGTATTCTTGATATTGGGAACTGTTAACATTGTCTTTCCCCACAAAGAAGAGATTTTGGGACTATACAAAGCAATAAAAATCTATAGGGGAAAAACAATAACCAACAGTCTCACAGAGCTGGATAGAAATGTGAGCAACATGAAAAGACAAGGAAAGAAAGGACCACAAACAATGCAAGACAATGCAAGATTAGAAGTGGTAACATCTACAGCAGACAAAAATGTCAGATAAAGATTTCAGAATATACATGGTTCACATGTTCTGAAGTCTCAGGGAAGACATTAGACAACAAATGTAGACAATGAAAAATTAGTTTGACAATGAATTACATAAGCAAATCCAAGAAGCAAAAGATCAACTCTACAGGGAGATAGAGGTTATACAAAAAAAAAAAAAACTAAAAGAAATCCTAGAAATAAAAGAAATGATAAACCAGATTAAAAATTCAAATGAGAGTATCAACATCAGAGTAGACCACGTTAGAAGACAGTATATCAGACAATGAAGACAAAGTATATCATCTTGAAAAGAATGTAGACAGCACAGCTAGACTGATAAGAAGCCAAGAGCAGAACATCCAAGAAATATGGATATAATATCCATATTTGGGATAGCATAAAGAGACCAAATTTAAGAGTTATTGGGATAGAGGAAGGTATTGAGGTCCAAACCTAAGAAATGAGCAATCTATTCAATGAAATAATATTAGAAAACTTTCTAGAAATGTAGAATGAAATGAAATCCAAATCCTAGAAGCCTACAGGATCCCAATGGGCAAAATCACTAAAGATCCACACCAAGACACATTATAATGAAAATGCCCAACATAAAGAACAAGGAGAAAAACTTAAAAGCCACAAGAGAAAGGAAGCATATTACATATAGTGTAAACCAACTAGGTTAACAGCTGATCTTTCAATACAGACCCTGGAAGCTAGAAGATCCTGGAACAACATATTTCAAATGCTGAAAGACAATGGGTTCCAACTAAGAATCTTATATTCAGAAAAATTAAGCTTCTGGTTTGAAGATGAAATAAAAACCTTCCATGATAAACAAAAGTTTAAAAAATTGCAGATAGAATACTGGGGCTTCAAAACATCCTTGGCAAAAAATTTCATGAAGAGGAAATGAAAAATAACAATAAAAACCAATAGTGGGAGGAAGTACAATAAATGAAAAACTAATAAAAAGAGGAAAATCAAGTCAAGTTAAATAACAAAAATAAACAAATATGGCTGGAAATACAAACATGTCTCAATAGTAACCCTAATTGTTAATGGCTTAAACTCAGCATTCAAAAGACATAGGCTAGTAGACTGGATTAAAAAAAAAGATCCAAAAGTATGCTGTGCACAGGAGACTCATTTGATAGGAAAAGACTTACACAGACTGAAGGAGAAAGGTTGGAAAAAATCATACCACTCACATGGACCTTGGAAGCAAGCAGGGGTGCCCATACTCATATCAAATAAAGTAGACTTCAAACCAAAGTTAATCAAAAGGGATAAAGAAGGACACTACATACTGCTCAAGGGAACCATACATCAACAAGACATAACAATCATTAATATATATGCCCCAAACAATGGTGTAGCTATGTTCATCAAACAAACTCTTCTCAAGTTCAAGAGTCAAATAGATCACAATACAATAATAATGGGTGATTTTTAACACACCTGGACAGATCTTACAAACAAAAGTTGAATAAAGAAACTATAGAACTCAATACAATAAATAACTTAGACTTAATTGATATATATAGAGAATATATCAACCAACATCAAGCAGATACACTTTCTTCTCAGAAGCACATGGATCCTTCTTAAAAATACATCATATATTTTGCCATAGGGCAAATATTAGCAAATACAGAGGAGTAGAGATACTACCATGCATTTTATCTGATCATAATGGAATGAAATTGGAAATCAATGCTAAAATAAAGAAGAAAAATTCTTACATCACATGGAGAATGAAGAATATGCTACTGAATGAACAATGGGTTACAGAAGACATCAAGGAGGAAATTTAAAAATTTTTAGAGGTAAATGAGAACACAGACACAAAATATCAAAATCTCTGGGACACTATGAAAACAGTTCTAAGAGGAAAATTCATTGCATGAAGTTCATTCCTTAAGAGAAGAGAAAGCCAACAAATAAATTACATCACACTACATCTCAAAGCCTTAAAAAAGAAGAACAAACCAGCAGCAAAAACAGTAGAAGGCAAGAAATGATTAAAATAAGACCTGAAATCAATGAAATCGAAATAAAAGAAACAAAAAAATTGACAAAAGTAAAAGTTGGTTCTTTGAAAAAATAAATAAGTTTGACAGACACTTAGCCACACTAACCAAGAGAAGAAGAGGACCCAAATTAGTAGCATATGTGATGAAAAAGGCAATATCACAACAGACACTACAGAAATACAGAATATAATTAGAAATTATTTTGAAAACTTATACTCAAATAAAGTAGAAAATAGTGAAGGCATTGATAAATTCCTAAAGTCATATGACCTTCCCAGATTGAGTCAGGAAGATATACACAACTTAATCAGACCAATATCAAGTGAGAAAATAGAAGAAACCATCAAAAGACTACCAACCAAGAAAAGCCCAGGAATGGATGGATATACAGCAGAGTTTTACAAGACCTTTAAAGAAGAACTAATACAAATGTTCTTCAATCGTTTTCAGGAAATAGAAAAAGAGGGAGTACTTCCATGAGGCCAATATCACCCTGATTCCAAAATCAGACAAAGACACCTCAAAGAAAAAAATTTCAGGCCAATATCTCTAATAAATATAGATGCAACAATCCTCAATAAAATTCTGGAAAATCGGATACAAAAACATATCAAAAAGATTGTGCACCATGATCAAGTGGGATTCGTCCCCAGGATGCAAGGTTGGTTCAACATACAGAAATCAATAAATGTAATTCAACACATCAATAGACTTAAAGATAAGAACCATATATATGATCATCTTGATAGACATAGAAAAAGCATTTGACAAAATAGAGTACCCCTTTATGTTCAAAACACTAGAAAAACTAGGAATAACGGGAACTTATCTCAACATTATAAAGGTATCTATGCTAAACCTCAGGCCAACATCATTCTAAACAGAAAAACTGAAGGCATTCCCTCTAAAATCTGGAACAAGGCAGGGATGCCCTCACTCACCACTTCTATTCAAAATAGTTCTTGAATCACTGGCCAGAGCAATTAGACAGACAAGAGAAATTAAAAGAATAACAATAGGAAAATTAGACCTTAAACTAGCACAATTTGCTGACGATATGATTCTATACCTAGAAGACCCAAAAAACTCCACACCAGGAAACTTCTAGAACTAGGAAATAAATTCAGCAAAGTGGCAGGATATAAAATCAAAACCCATAAATCAAAGGCATTTCTGTATATCAACGACAAATCCTCTGAAAATGAAATGAGGAAAACTACCCCAATCATAATATCCTCAAAATAAATAAATAAATAAATAAATAAATAAATAAATAAAATACTTGGGAATCAACAAAAGAGGTGAAAGATCTATACAATGAAAACTACAGAACCTTAAAGAGAGAAATAGAAGAAGACCTTAGAAGATGGAAAGTTCTACCTTGCTCATGGATAGACAGAATTGATATTATTAAAATGATCATACTACCAAAAGTACTATACAGGTTCAATGCAATTCCAATCAAAATCCCAATGGCATTCCTTATAGTAATAGAAAAAGCAATCATGAAAGTCATCTGGAAAAGTAAGAGACTCAGAATAGCTAAAGCAATTCTAAGCAGGAAGAGTGAAACAGGTGGTATTGCTATACCAGACCTTAAACTATATTACAGAGCAATAGTAACAAAAACAGCATGGTATTGCCACCAAAACAGATTGGTAGATCAATTGTACAGAATAGAGGACACAGAGACTAACCCACGAAATTACAACTATCTTATATTAGACAAAGGTTCCAAAAGGATGCACTGGAGAAAGGATAGCATCTTCAACACATGGTGCTGGGGAAACTGGAAATCCATATGCAACAAAATGAAATTGAATCCCTATCTCTCACCATGCACAAAAGTTAACTCAAAATGGATTAAGGACCTAAGAATTAGACCAGAGACTCTGAGTCTAATAGAAGAAAGAGTAGGTCGTATTCTTCATCACGTGGGGCTAGGCCCCAACGTTCTTAATAAGACACCTATAGCACAAGAATTAAAACCAAGTATCAACTAATAGGATGGATTCAAACTAAAAAGTTTTTTTCCTCAGCAAAAGAAATAATCTGTGAGGTGAACACAGCGTCTACATCCTGGGAATAAATTTTTACCCTCACACATCAGATACAGCTCTAATCTCTAGGGTATATAAAGAGCTCAACAAGATGAGCACCAAAGAAACCCAGATAATCCAATCGATACGTGGGACAAGGACCTGAACAGACACTTTTCAGAAGAGGATATACAATCAATCAACAAATATAGGATAAAATGTTCATCATCTCTAGCAATCAGAGAAATGCAAATCAAAACTACTCTAAGATACCATCTCACACCAGTAAGAATGACAGCCATTATGAAGACAAACAATAACAAGTGTTGGCAAGGATATGGGGGAAAAGGTACACTCATATACTGCTGATGGGACTGCAAATTAGTGCAGCCAGTTTGGAAAGTAGTATGAAGATTCCTTGGAAATCTGGGAATGGAACCACCATTTGATGCAGCTATTCCACTTCTTGGACTATAACCAAAGGACCTAAAAACAGCATACTACAGGGACACAGCCACATCAATGTTTATAGCATCACAATTCACAAAAGCTAAATTGTGGAGCCAACCTAGGTGTCCTTCAGTGGATGAATGGATAAAAATATGTGGCATTTATACACAATGGAATATTAGACAGCACTACAAACGAATAAGATCATGGCATTTGCAGGGAAATGGATGACACTAGAGAAGGTTATGCTAAGTGAAGTTAGCCAACCCCAGAAAAACAAATGCCGAATGTTTTTCCTGATATAAGGGGGGTAGAGAGGGAGAGCATGGGAGGAAGATTACCTCTAGATAGGGAATAGGGGTGGGAGGGAAAGGGAGGGAGAAGGGGATTAGCAAGGATGGTGGAAGGAGACAGTCATCATTATACAAAATACATGTATGAAGATGTGAATTTGGTGTCAACATACTTTACATACAGAGATATGATAAACTGTGGATAAATTGTGCTATAAAGGTGTATTAAGAATTGTAATGCCAAAAAAATAAGAGAGCTCATGTATAATGGCATAATTTGGTGTGAACATACTTTATATACAGAGTTATGAAAAATTGTGCTCTGAATGGATAATTATGAATGTAATGCATTCCACTATTGTCATGTAAGAAATTAAAAAAAAAAACTAAGATTCCATCTCACTCCAGTCAGAATGGCAATTAACAAGAATACAAGCAACAATGAGTGCTGAGGAGGATGTGGGGGGATAGGTACTCTCTTACATTGCTGGTGGCATTGCAAATTGGTGCAACCACTCTGGAAAGCAGTATGGAGCTTCCTTCCTTGGAATGGAACCATCATTTGACCCAGCTATCCCACTACTCAGTTTATACCCAAAGTACTTAAAATCAGCATACTATAGTGATGCAGCTACATCCATGTTTATAAACAGCTCAATGCACAATAGCTAAACTGTGGAACTAACCAGATGCCTTTCAATAGATGAATGGATGAAGAAACTGTGGTATATGTAAACAATGGAATATTACTCAGCTTTAAAAGAGAATAAAATTATGGCACTTGCAAGTAAATGTATGGAGCTGAGAATATTATAAGCAAAGTCAGCCTATTCAAAAAAACAACAGGCTGTTTTCCCTGATAAGTGGATGCTGATCCATAATGGAGAGGGGCATGGGAAGAATGGAGGAACTTTGGGCAAAGGGGAAGAAGGGGAGGGAGGGGACATGGGATAGAAAAGAGGGTGGTGGAATGAGACAATATCATTACCCTAGGTACATGAAAGACTGCACATATGGTGCAACTCTGAATCCTACACTACCAGAGGAATGAAAAGCTGTGCTCCATTTGTGTAGGATGAACCAACTGCAAAGTGCTATGTATAGTTAATTAGAGCTAATTAACTAATTTTTAAAAAGCACATTTCTTCGACTGAGGGCGGCAGATTACCAAGACCAAGGGTGCCACATCTTAGGGTTTCCTCTGCCACCTATGATCCCACCCTTGTCCTGCCCCAGGGATGCTCTTTGAGGGTGAGAATTTGTAGCCCCACGCCCACCGCCTCTGTTCTCTGCCGCCACAGCCCAGGGGAGATGCTGCTTGGGAGGGTGGGTGACCTCTCCAAAGGCTGCCCCAGCTGGCAGCGGGCCTACTCCCCCTGCAGAGACCGCAACCCAGGGAGGGGCAGGGTGAACCCAGGGTGGGGCAAGCAGCCACCCAGTGGGCTCTCGGCCTGTGCCAGGCGCCACCTGCATGGGCAGCATAAGGTCCTCAGAGGCTGTCTGGGTACCACCACCTGCTGCGTCCTGCTTCCTGAGCAGGCAGGCTCTGCCAGGAGTAAGACAAGTGGCCTGGAGCAGCCATCGCACAGGCCACCTCAGCCTCCAGTTGACCTCTGACTCTGAGGTTCGCTGCCCCATGCTGTCGCTGTCGCCACAGCCAGAGCTCCACGCTGCGGCCACTGTAGTCCCAACCTGGCCACCAGCAATGTCACCACCACCGGGGGTGCACACTGGAGCCAGACTCCTGCCACCACCAATGGATGAGGATGCTCCTACCTGGACGCCTTGCCTGCCGCTGTAGCCTCCAGACCCTAAGTTGCCTTTGCCACCGCTGCCATAACCGAACTCCGGACACCAGTGCCTCCACAGGTGCCCAACGCCAAGGCTGGACTGCCCCATAGCTGCGGCCCATGGCTGTCTTCCCAGCCTGAGGCCAATTTCCATGCAGCTACCTGTACAACTGGACTCACCAAACTGCCTTAGGGCTGATGAATGCCCTGCCTGTAGATGGATGTCCCTGCTTTCGGATCCTGACACAGCCCCTGGTTTCTGGGAACCTCCAATGCAGAACCCTAATTTGGAACATTGAAGATGGCTACTGTTCACTTCCGACCCTGCCACTGGACATCTTTCACAGCCACTGGACTCCTCCACAGGTGTGGCCTACAGCTCCAGGCTTGGAGAGGGTGTGGGCATCCCCTTTTATGTGTGCCACCTGTTTATCCTGCTGGGGGGGGATTAATTCACTGATTGGGTTAAGGCTCTCCTAACAGGACCCTCTAAACCTTCTTGCATTGTCTCGCCCATGAGCTTTTGGGGGACACCTAGAAACTCAAACATATCGCGTCTTCATCAGATAGCTTAGCAAGATCTTCTTCATAACTTGCTGTAGCTTCTACATCAGCACTTGCTGCTTCACCTTGCACTTGTCTTATATGGAGATGGGCCTCTTGCCTTAAACCTTCAAACTACTTTTTTTTTGTTTAAGTTTATTTTTTAATTTTAGGTGGACACAACATCTTTATTTTTGTGTGGTGCTGAGGAATGAACCCAGTGCCACACACGTGTGAGGTGAGCACTCTACCAATGAGCTACAGCCCCAGCAGGCACCTTCAACCTTCTTCTGGAGTTTTCTCACTTCTCTTGGCATTAGAACAATCTAATGTTATGGCCTTATCTGGATTTGGCTTTGGCTTAAGGGAACATGGCTTGTTTCATCTGTTCTCCAGACTATGAAAAACGTTATACTTATCAGCTATTTTGCTTTCTTTTCATTCACATATGCCCTGAAACAGCACTTTAATTTCATTCATAAACATTTCCTTTGCATTCTCATTGGGACTAAAGAGGCACAGCTTTTTTTTTTAATAGTTGTAGTTGGAGAGCATGCCTTTATTTGTTTATTTTTTTATTTTTTTATTTTTTTGCAGTCCTAAGGATTGAACTCAGTGCCTCACACATGCTAGGCAAGCACTCTGCCACTGAGCTACAGCCAGCCCAAGGCACAGCTTTCTATTTAGAGTGCAAAACATGGGACTCTTCCTTTTATTTTGACAGTCCAGCCCATTACAGAGTTATTAACTGCTCTGACTTCAATATTGTGTCTTAGGGAATAAGAGGATGGGGAGACATGATCTGTGGAGCAATAAGAACACACATATTAAGTTTGCTGTCTTATATGAACAGGGTTTGTAGTATCACATGACATCAAATATAGTTAACATCACAGATCACAGTAAGAGATATAATACCCTGAAATCCTCACCACCCTTTAGGCAGTCATCTCTGCTCCATGCACAGCAGACTCTATCTCACCTCCTCTAAGATGGCCTGGGTGTGTCCTCCCCCACAGGACCCAAGTGATCTAAGGGGTCTCCATCTTCAGCTACACAGTGCTGTGGGTGCCACAGCCTGGTGAATGGACCACTTTTGAGTCAATATAAATGTTTTTTACTTAAAATACTTACAATGCCGTTCCAAACATTAAAAAAAAACTACCATCACAAAAAAGAAAATAGTTTCAGGGGGAGGAGGAGGATCACTGTGGTGGGGGATCTGGCACAATGCTCAGGTACTCCGTGTGGAGGTGCCCTCAAGGACTTTGGAACTAGGGCAGTAGGAAAACATTTTCTAGGAGAAGTGGAGGGCTTCTGGTCTAAGAGTTTCTTGACCCCCTGCCTCTGGCATCTGGGTGCCTGAATTTTATGTAGCTACCAGGGAAGGTGGCTCTCTTTGAAAGAATGGGAAGATAATGCTGTAAAGGGCCTCTCTCCTTTAGCTGGAACCTCCCATGGCCTCCTGCATGGTGGGCTTCCCACTGAGTGTCCAAGCAGGTCACATGTAGCAGAGCAAAAGGGGGAGAAACTGTGAAGCACATGTGTGGGTAGGGGTCTCCTCTCACTTGCTGTCCAGTCTCCATATAAAAAAGCATGGGCAATCCAGGCTGGGATTGGCTGTGCTGGAGAGGGATCCTCACAGGGCCTGCCCCTGATGCTCCAGCCATGCATCTCTTCCTTGGGTACTCAGAATCCCACCACAGCTTGCTTTGTTTCTTCTACAGAATAAACCCCAGACCTCAGTCCTCTGCTGAGAATCAACAGGGTAGAACCTGGAGTTTGCCCAGGCCATCCTCTTCAACAGCCCCCCCAAGTGACCACTCTCGAGACAGGAGCCCTCCCTCTTGGCCCAAAGACCACTCACTTCTTGCCTTGAAGGTACTCCTCCTCAACATCTGGCTGGAGGTGTCTATACCTAGAGAAGACCAGGAGGCTGTCACCTCTGCATCCTGTGTCCCTCATCTGTCGAGATGCCTCTTAGGCTTGACTAACTTCCTGACAATAACGGGAGCTCAGGAGGGCAGTGAGGTTTGTCTGCACTGCTTCCTAAATGATAGGCCAAGTGCCTGCCAATGGTAGGTGCTTCACATACATTGGAGCCATGAATGAACCCAAGCACCAGCTGCCTGGCTATCTCAGGCCAGGGCCCTCTCAGTTGACTCCAGGGGTCCCTGTTCTGTCTACATGCAGGTTGGAACCCTCCCAGATGCAACCCACAGACTCTTTCTCAAGTGTGGAAACTGCTTTTCCTGAGGCCTCAAGAGTAGTGAGGTCTAAGGCAGAGAACTTCCTCACAGGGAGGGGACAGGCCCCCAGGGGAAGGCCAGAGCCATCATCAGCCTGTTTCCCAGGACCTGGCCTGAGGCAAACACTCCTAGGCCTGATCTTGCTTGGATTTCTAAACACCCAGGCAGGGTTCTCCTCCCAAAACCCCTACTTTCCACAGAGCTGATTGAGGTTCAGAGTGATGCCCAGCATTCCCATCACCAGGCCAGGAGATGGCCATGGGCCTGGGCTTGGAGGTGATACACACCTTTTACACAGCAGCTCCAGAGCCTTCTGGGTACAGGCAAATCTTGGTATAAACACACAAATATCTGGACTTAGCAGGTGTTTGGCTTCAATGGGGCAGGCTCCAGTCCATCCTAGACTCCTGGAGAAGTACTGTGAGGGTTTCCACGAGACAGGACACATCCACTGATGAGCCTGGGTCATCTTCTCCCTAGGATGGGGGATCAAAGAGGGACATTTTAACAGGGACACAGTAGCCATCTGCAATGAATCACTGCCATACAGTCAAGAGAAAACAAAACAGAAGATTTTCCCTCCATATTCTCAGGAGATCTCTCTCTCTCTCTCTCTCTCTCTCTCTCTCTCTCTCTCTCTCTCTCTCTCTCTTTCACACACACACACACACACACACACACACACATCTGGTGAGGCCTGGCACTATTGAGAGGGGAGTCTGAGTGGTGGGTTAGACTATGGTCACCTGCAGTGGCCTGTCCTGTCTCACCTCTGATCTCCTTGGGAAAAATTTTCAGAGTCGTTGGGACCCAGCACTGACCCAGCACCTCCACACTCAGGAAAAGCCTTGAGACTTGAGCATCCATAGATGGGTAGACAACAAGAACTCATGGCTCTGGGCTTGCTGTCTCAACACCAGTGAGCGGACTGGGAATGTTTGTGGACTATGGGTGCCTAGCTACCAGGGTTCCAAGTTCTGTATATTCTAAGGCCAAGGAAGTGAGGTCACTATCTTGGGAACTCCTTTCCTGAGTCCATTTCTCATACAAGATGGTTCCAACGGCCCACTGGGCTGCAGTCTTCCCATGTCATATGCACATATGGACCCAGTTATACCAACACACCCTGTATCAGGTCTTCACACAGGCCCAGGTGTAGCCAGCTCCCTTGGTTTGGGGAGACAGAGCTTGATTCAGACCCATCCCCTTCTTGTGGTTATGTGTGTGGACCTGAGGAGGTCATTGTATCTTGCAGGGCCTCCATAGCTTCTCCAAAAGTTCCCCAGTGGTCATTCTAGCATCTGCTTTAGAGGTTGTCATCAGGTACATGTGAGCATACATACATGGACTCCCTGAGAAACCCTAAAGTTGGAGTCATGCATCTGTAATGCACAAACATACAGAGGACATGACATAGTCATGACCTGAGTCCCACAGTGACAGAGGGAAAGTTAGCTCCTCCCTTGGCCATGGTTCCCACTCTGTACCACTGGAGGGTTGTAGTCACTTATTTTCAGCCATGGCCTCTCCTTTACCATAGAATGGCCAAAGGCTTCCTGTGAGAATAAGAATTGTCCCAATATCTCTTCTGATTATATGATGGGGGTATACTCCAGGGAATTTCAAACACAGCGTCCTGGTGTCCAAAGCCTATAACTCCCTCCCCTCTAAGTGGATACACATCAGCATCTGGTTTCTAAGAAACAGAAATCCAACAAGGGTCATGGTGCATCAATTCCAAGTTTGAGTCATGGGAAATCTAATTTAGTCTGGCTCCATAGACACACAGCAGAGGGCACTGCTGAAATCCCAGAGGTTTGTAGGAAAAGTTAGTGTGGCAGCAGGCAGAGACCTGAGGACCCCATGAAATGGCAAGGAGCTGGCATTTCTGTGCTTTCATTTCTAAGTGCCTCCCATAGGAAAAATGCTTGGGTTAAAAAATTCACTGATGCACAAAATATATAAGAAGCAAGGATGGTGTGACGTGGCTAAGAATTTGTTCAATGCCATGGTCATAACCACAGGAATGAACTTCTCTTTCTCCATGTCTTTAGGGAAAGGCAAAGTCACTTTCTTTTGTTTTATATGAGGTTTAAAGCAAAAGTTTCCTCCCATTCTTCAATTAAAATTTGGAGACAAGATCCCAGTAGTATGAACAAAGAAGCATCTCAGGAGGCAACATGGACTCAATAGCTGAGGCTACTGGAGCAGAGAGAAGAACAGACAATTCAGCTTTGAGGTCTGGAGGGGACACTCACTAACCTAATGCCTGTTCACTGAGCACCCTGTGCTCACTGTTGAATGGAACACAAGGAGCTGATGTCTTTCCATTTCCTAAGGAACTTCAAGATTTAGCTAATCATCCCAGGAGACTCAGGACCATCATCCTTGTGCACATAGAGCTAAATAGCTGCTCATTACCTTCCCACCAAAGGCGAGAGACAGATGATGCTAAGTTCTTTGAACTGATACAGAATTTAAATATTTTTTAATTGTTTATGCTCTCCTGAAAATACCAGTAAATTTATCAACTTCAAATTACCATAAGAAAGAATTAAAGGGGAGAAAGATAAGTTAAGCAAAGTAAAGACATAACAAGAATTCAACTTCCAAATGACCTAAATGCACTTGGAGCTTCTGAGCATTTTCCAGAATCTGGATTGGGGCCTGGGAATGCTCAATGACTCTCAAAGAGGGGAGAGGGCACACTGGGGAAACCAATCCTGGGTTTTGGCACCAAAAAGGAAGGAAAGGAAGAATGCTAAGACGGGTAAGTTAGAAATGAAGGACAGAGACCAGGCAGAGATCCATCCACACAAAGGTTTATTTGTCAAAGCTTCCTATAGAATGGAGAGAGAGCAATGTTCATTGCTTCCAATGAACAGCAGATTTCATATGCACTGATTGTGCTTACAGGCTCCTGGCCTAATAGGAAAGGCTTTCCTTACACCCCAGCATCTAGATTTACACAGCCACAAATTTTGAAAAGTAGCTCTAGGGTCTTGATTTAACATTTGAACAGTCCATCTTAAATGTTAACCGCCATCTTATGAGATAACTTTTGCTTTCCTATATTTTCTCTTACCTGAACTCCCCGCACCCCCTTTAGTGACCTACCCCATGGAACCATGATCTCCAATCCCATGCTCTTCCCCAACCACCTGGCTCTGATGGAAGCACCCCTGAGCTATTCCATAGTGACACAGCTACAATTCCAAACCCCTACCCCACAAAAGCTGAACACCCACACATCTCAGGGCCTTCCATTCTATAGGAAGATGGCCTTTATTTGTCAGCTTTGACAAATAAACCTTTGTGTGGCTCTCTGCCTGATCTCTGTCTTTTATTTCTCACTCATTCGTCTCTAGCTTTCTCACTTTCCTTCCTTTTTGGTGCCAAAACCCAGGATCAGAGTCCCCAGTGTGCCCAATCCTGTCTTTGAGAGTCACTGAGCATCCCCAGGCCCCAATCCATATTCCATTGTGGGACCCGTCCCTGAATTCTGCTGAACGTCCTCTCTACCACTGGACATTTCAGGTAAGACCCCTATCTCCCGTGGAATTAAAAAACCTATGGGTCCTGAGAAGTGACCGTTGATTGTCCGGCACTCCCAGGGTTACTGTGTAGTTGGGGGCACCCTATAGTCGACTGGGTCTATCGGTGGTTTTTTATCTTGGTCTTGGGTTTTGAGAAAAAAACACCAATGATGATTGGGAGTTGTTCCTCTCAGCCTTGGGTTAATCTCTATGAGCTTCTGCCCCTACTATGTGGTCCTGGCTGGGCACCCAAGGGCCTCTACGGGCTCCTGCCCAGATGCTTCCCCAGTGGTGGTGATGACACCCTGAGCATGACCGTCCTCTCAACTAAGTGATATTAGAGACTGGGGGACACGCCACCTACAAACTCATCTCCTACATCTCACCAGAGGTGGCTCTTTTTCCATTCCCTCCCAAAGCCTCTTAGGCTGCCTCCTGGCTAACTTGGGTCTCTCTCTCTCTCTCTCACCCTGGACCTAAATCCCCAAAGCTTATCAGCTTGTGCAATCAGATCTGGCCTCAATATCCCTTGGATAATGACTCTAAATGGCTGCTTAATGGCACTCCAGATCCCAAAATTATCAGGGATATTTTCAACTATTGTGAGTATTTGGGAAAGTGATCCCTCTATCCTTCTGTCCATCCTTCCATATTGTCCCTGTGTTCTTCCTGTTGCCCGGTCCTAGTTCTGCTGGCTCTTAAACCCTCTCTTCTTGACCTCAGGACCCACCGGAAGCCCCAGACTTCAACCCCGCTGATGAACCCCCTCTCTACCATTCTCCACCTTCTGCTTCAACTCTTCTGGGACCTCCCTCACCTACTTTCAGTCCACCTGCGACTCTCTTTCTCTCTCACTTGGCCCCTTCTACCCAACCCACACCTCTGCTTCCCTTTTGAGAAGTAGCAAGGTCGGAGGGAGTTGTCTGGGTACACATGTCCCTTTCTCCCTTAGTGACATCTTCCAAGTTGAAAGGAGGCTAGGATTCTTCACCTCCAATCCTTTGGGGTACATTAAGGAATTCCAATACCTAACCCGATAATATGATTCAGCCTCCCATGATCCTATCCAACACTCTCCTACCTGAGGAACACAGGCAAGTTTGGGAGCAGGGTTAGGGAACAGCAGTTTTCCCCAGCTCCTTTTAGACCTGAGTCAGGACTTACACTGAACTGTAAATGGAAGAAGCCTCATATCATACTAAACCAAAAAGTAAATTGTATGGTATTTTACTAATTATCAGTTGGTCATTTTTTCTAGGATTCTTGTTTTTTTTTTCTTAAATTCCATTTTTTTTGAGCTCATGATTTTGGTCCTAGGTTAATGTTTTTCTTATCTGTTCTGTTTTTTATATTTTATTCAACTTTGGAGTTTTTAAACATCTGTAACATTGCAATGGAGATTCACCTGTGAAATGCTACAAGGCCTTTACTCTTGTATGTAAGCATACTGTGTGTTGTGTTGTCTGTCCATATGTGTGTGCATGTGTCCATTTGTCATCTACATGATATCAAGATTGGCAGAATTAAAATGAGTGCAAATAATGGGTTGTCAATAAAAGTCTAAGACTACGGGACAGTGAAAAAATTCCTAGTTTCTTGGAAAATTAGGTCAAATAAGAATGTTTGGAGATACGATTAGAGATAGATTGACACCAAGTAATAGTAGGCCTTGTATGCCAGGGTAAAGAATAAGTTTTGAAGGAAGAGGTTCATCTTTTTAATTTGGAAAGATTTCAAACAACAAAATGTCTGAAAAGACTTGTTATTCATTATAGTTACAGTTAGGAGACTTCCCCAAAACATAAACATCAAGGAAGCTGATTTTGACCTGATATATACATACATACATACACATATGTATAACACCCACTCCATCAAAAAAATTTCTCATTAAAATAACAACATTAAGACCAGGAGGAACCATATCTTGTGTTACATCTGTAAAAAATTTAGGCATGAGCAATATGGAAACTTTGCTAACAATTTTGGGTTTGGGGTTTTGTTTGTTTGTTTGTTTTGGTACCAGGGGTTGAACTCAGCGGCACTTAACCACTGAACCATATCCCTAGCCCTCTTTTGAAACAGAGGTCTCACTGAGTAGCTTAGGGCCTCATTAAATTGCTGAGGTAGGCTTTGAATTGGAGATTCTCCTGCCTCAGCCTCTAAAACTGCTTGGATTATAGGTGTGCACTACCATGCACAGCTTTTTCTAGAAGTTTCTAAACTTATCTGTTCTATATATCTTTCTAGTTATCATTCATTTATTTCCAATTGAAAAGTTAATCAGAATGGGTGATAGCTATAGGAAAACACTAAAGTAGTGAGAGTAGTTTGATGGCATGACTCTTGGACAGCCATGTTATGTATGAGACACTTCATAATATGGAACAGAAAACCTTCCTTATCTCCCAATTATACCAATTAGGAAACAAACCCACTTAAATTTGTCTCCTACAAAATTTCTAACATTGATCTATCAGATTGGCATAACCAGGAAGTAAAAAATTGCTGTTCTTTTGTTTTAAACTACATTATTTTGTTAACAAATCAGTCACCTCCATTGGCACACAACATTTGTAGTGCTGGAAGTCATGATACACCTACTTCAAGACATTAAATATTCAACTTAATAGGGAGATAGTGACAACTAGAAAAGGTTTCACCTTAAACTCTTAGTTCTCTAAACTCTCAAAAAAGAATTAATAAAACTGCATAGTTTTTGCAAGGATCCAAACTCAAGTGTGATTTGGGACACAGAGAGTTAAAAATATTTTGGAGGTTAAGTTGGTATAAGAGTCTAAAAAGCCTCTGTTGCTCTAGTTCTAAGGAAATGCTCTCTTTTTTTCTAATAAAGCTTTCCACAGAAGACAAACTGTACACAATAAACAAGGTAAGTATAAGGAAGAATTACAGCAGTTCATTAACTTTCAAATAAGTTATTCACTTGGACATGTAACAGAAACTTTATGAATGTGAAGTGTGCTTCAAAATGCTGATCTGTTAAAATTCCATAAAACAAGCCTCCAAATGCAAGACATTTGTGCCAGCTAAAGGAAATAACTAAAGTAGCATTTCCAGAGGGACTAGGGTAAAGGACAGAACAAATTACAAATCAGCAAGGAAAGAAAAACAAAACATAGCAGTGTTAATAATTTACCATAGTTACTGCTCTTGAAACCAAAGTATGATTACAGTTGTTATCTCTTTACATTTACGTGTGTTTTCATCATCTTTACAATAAGGTGTTTAGTGTACACTCATGTGTGCAGAAAATCAAAGGCTGCAGGGATTTGTCTTAGAACAGTAATTTTAACTTGTAACTTTATATTTCCTTATTTTGCATTATCTCTGCATTATGGTTTCTTAAAGGAAAAACATGGAAATTGGTTTATTAAATATCATGAAGCATTCATATTTCACATTTCTATCATGTATTTTATTAGTAAGCTTGTTTGTTTCCTGAGCACACTGTAGTGATTGTTCATGTGAATTATGAGAGAAAAAAGTAGAACTTCAGAGGAAACCAAAAATAACAAAGAGGCACCCTGTTGCCCTGTGAAAAAACACTGGACTTAAGTCAAACCATAGGCCCCGGCCTAGTTTTCTCTGATGTAGTTGTGGAAACTTATTCAGGTTGTTTTACCTTTGTTGTATCCGGGCAATGGGGATGTCAATACCTACCCTGTCCTATCTTACAAAGTGGATATATGAACAAATTGAACTAATGTATGTGGAAGAACTGAAAGGGTAAAGTTTCTAAGCTGGAAAGCTTGAATGTAAAAGATTAGGTATTATTAAGTTCCTCTGTTACACCCAGATTCCTGAGATAGTTAAGACAACACCCTACTGGCCATTTAGCCTAGGGCCCTGTGCAGTTCCTCACAGGGCCCGAACCAATCAGTTTGAATGTGTAACCCGCTTACGAATGACCAAACACCCTCGCCCGCCAATGAATGTGCCAATCACGTCTCAGAGTTGTTGTTCAATTTCCCTGAGCCTCTTGATGATTTGTTCTGATGTATGCAAAGCCTCCCGCCCTCCCCAAAAAGTGTACTTAAGCTCTGCTTGACCTTTGCTCTAGGCTCTGGGCTGCTCTCCCTTCTTGAGTAAGCACAGAGCCCCAGCGCACTGGAATGAATCCCCAATAAATCCCCTTTTGCCAATTGCATGGAGTAAGTCTCTTGTGTGGTCTCTCCCTCCGATGCTCCGCCGGACCCCCCCTTACAGAACATCATAAATTTCAGTACTCTGCAATTGTAATGAATTATTCTTGTACTCCTATGAAACAGCTTGGTATTACTAATACAGAGAATTTTCATACTAAACATATTTGACATTCTGGGTGATTGAGCATGAAATCAAATCAGATCTGGCTCAGAGTCATTTCTCCAAAGGCATATAATCATCTTGGTATTCTGGGAAATTTCCTCTAATAAGACCCCCTTTTACACAATGCATTGCAGTGGAGAGGACTTCTGACAGTAAATGAGGCCATGTCTTAATATATTCATATATATAGTATGTTCCAAGACATTTTGGGGCTTAAAGAACTTGAAAAATTACTAACAGTTGTTTTTCCTTTGGTATTTCCGCAAGATTTCTAAGGAAATTGACAGAGAATAATCAATAACATCATGAGAAAGAAACTAAGGGATGTTTCAAAGTAGCTTTTCAAGACCCAGTGATCACCCATTGGGTCCCTGTGTCTCTTACTGTGTAAAAGCAATCTGAAAGAAAGGTGCTGGCTCAAGAAGAGGCTCTGAGTATCTGCCTTTGACTGTTTCTGAATATGAGACTCAATGCCCTCAGATCATGAAAAGCACCTGGATTCACTTCAGAAATGTTTTTTTTTTAATGCCAGTGGAAATAAATATCGAATGAGCCACTTAATTTTTTTTATTTTGGAGGATTAGAACTTTACAAACTATTTTTATTATTACAAATGATCATGAAAGCCCTGTTGGATGGCATTATAGCTGAAGGGGAAAGTGACTTTTTGTATTGGTAGGAAATGTCAATTTATTATTGTGCTTAGATCTACTGACCATCTGAGGGAGTTAGAAGTTAACAACTGTATCTCTGGTTGATCTTTGCATATTTTAATCCAAATATGGTAAAGGACAGGGCTACAGAGGGGAGTGTCCACATAATAATAAAGGGGTCAGAACTTGTAAAAAAATTTTAAAGTTCTCCACTCAAGGGAACTCTGTACTTTGTACTTTGGTTAAATTGTCTTTTAAATTTCAATTTCTAAACTTTTCTTAGGACATTAAGCTCCCTTTGATCTCTTCTCTTCTGAATTGCAGAAATCAGATAAAACTATTGGTAAAATGACCTCTCATTACATTACTGAAGAACCTATAAAAAAGATTACTATCTTTGGAGGAACTCATGGGAACCAGCTAACTTCCCATGAGTCCCTGGAAGTTTGAGTCTGCATCCTTAAGTGTTGCCCTACAGCCCTTGGGTTGAATGACACTCACATGTCCCTTGTAACTCCGCCCTTTCTGACCTTTTTTGGATGGAACTTTCTAAGAATGAGGGTCTTCCCAATAAAAGCCCACTTCCAAATGTGCTTGCTCTCTCTTCCGCCAGCCTCTGGAGACTATCCCTCACTCTCCCATTTGGGGAGCTTGGGGCTGAGAGCAGAAGAGCCTTCCTGAAGCTTGTTTAAAGGTAAAGTGTGTGTCTGTGTTTTATTTGGTGTCCCTGGAAATTCACACGAGTGACCTGAAGTTTGGCTGCCCCCATGGACCAGGGGCGGCAATGAGCACCTATGTTTGACTATGTTTTGAGAACTTGAATTAGCCAGGGTGAAGACTGGGGAGGGGAGGGGAGATGCATTTAAAGATTTATCTCCATAATAAATAACAAGTGCACCAAAACAACAAAGAAATTATAAAAAGATTAATGGAAAAGTTTGTTCAAGGTTGAAATGAAATGGTGAATTCTGCTTGAAATGTCCTACCTGTGACTAGCCACATATTATTTTGCAAGAATACCAATGCAATATCAGTTATGTGGAATCAAATGGAGAAAAAAAGATTTTTCATTTATAAAAGTTTTAGATGTTTTCACTCCCCTGACAGATTTTTCCTATCAAAGATTTGGGAACTGGTTCTTTGTATGCTGTATTTTTATTGAATATTTATGTTTTCTTTTCCAGATGTTGAAAATCCAGCCTCTACCTCAGAGCAAAGCCTGTCCAAGGAAGGGACATGACCTTTGTCCTTGGAAAGACACACAGAGCACTGCTAGGCACATTCCCACCCTGCTAAGTTGTTTATCTACAAATAACAGGAGAGATCTGCTGAGCCAGGTATCCTTGACTCAATCAGGCTAGAAATCCCTTAGCAGCCACCAATCAGCATGAGACAGGGAAATACCTGGGATGCCAGATGACCTTCCCAGTCGTTTATGGTGGTTGATAACATGTTGGGAAACCATGTAGTTCAGCATGTACACCCCTCTTGGCTTAAACCAATCAGTTCAACAAATCCCCCTCTTGTAGTAACCAATCATCCCTACCCAACTTGTTCCCGCCAGTGAATGTGCTAACCATGTTTTAGAGTTGTTTTATGAGTTTCCCGCGGTATGTGATGATTTGCTAAGAGATGCTATTATGTATATGAAGTCCTCCCCTTCCCCAAAGAATGTATAAAACTTCTGCAAACCGTGGGCTTGGGCCTCTCAGTGTCACCAGTTGCTCTGTATGTGCTCGGAGGACCTAGCTAGCTGGCAATAAACTCCTCTTTGCTGTTTACATCGATCTTGGTCTCTGGTGGTCTTTTGGGGGTCCCGAATTCGAGCATAACAATGTTATTAATCTTTTTCTTTCTGCTAAGAATAGCAAAGAGATATCAGAGGATTTGCCATATGAAGTGAAAAGGGCTCAAGAAATAAATCATTTATTTGGTCTAAAAAGTAGTGAAGATTGCTATGACATCATTTTTTACTTCAAAACACAAGTTCTAACATGGGATACAAACTTATTCTTGAAGATTCCAGGAATGACTTCTTAATTCAGATGTTTCATTATATTAAGGTAAAGTCAATGTTATTAATTTATAAGTTTACATAAGTCATTTATAGGTGTGAAACAACTAGAACAGGGTCAGGAAGGAAGGTCCAAGAGAAATGGGATCTATTCCACAGCTGGGCTGGGGGGCTGGATGGGAGAGGTTGTACCCAGATACAGAGGTGGTGGTGACAGGCAGGAGAAAAGGAGAAACAAGTAAAATACAAATATAAACAAAATGATAAGACCTTGTAGATGCTTTTGCTTATAAAATTATAAATTTTATTCCAAAAGCCACCAATTCATAAGCTATTTGATTAAAAAAAAACAAGTAAAATGAATATCAGAGTTTTAAATGGTATGGTTGAAATATCAAAATTACAGGGTTTTAGGAAGCTCAAAATATTGTCATTTTCAGTGGTAAAGACATTGTCTCCCTTTAGTCCTGCCCTTGTCACCATTTGATTGGGATTACCCAACACACACCCAATCTTTTGTCATATACTTCATAAAGCTAATCATTTTAACACTCAGCAATCTGTGAGATTAAAAATTCAGGCTTCCAGTGTCTTTAACTAAAGAAAAAATTCTAAAAAATAGCAAACAAGCAAAAACACAAATAATGGATTTTGTATTTGATTTTATATAATAGATGTTCTTCCTTCCTGAGAGCTAAAATGGTTTAGTGGGAAAAGTTTGACCCATGTAGCCAGAAGCTGGGTTTAAATCTTGTCTTTCTCCTTCACTAACCTTGAACAAGAAGTTCAACTCTCAAAACAGCTTTCTTCATTTTATAAAATTAGCATAAGTATACTCACCCCATATGGCTGCTAAAAGCTTTAAATGAGAAAAAGTATTCAAAGCATTTAGGCTAATGTCTACCCTGTGGTGAAGGTTAACTATTACTTTTGTTCCCCTTGACTTCTGGACATTAAGTTGGTAGTGGCTGTGGTGGGAGATCCTTATGCATCTGTTCTGTGTTGCTTATTCAGGAGAGCTGAATGTTTCTGTTACCAGACATGGAAGCCTCAAAATTGATTCCCAGTTATCAAAACCAAGAGTCCTGACTCAAAATTTTATTCAAATAAGCAGGATGAAGGGGAATCACCTGACATTCATAGAATCTGAATTTCAGAGGTAGAAACAGAACTTTTTAAGGGACTAAATAAGTTAAATAGTAAAGGTAACCAATGATGAAAACCAAAATAACTGAATCCATTCATAAGGAAATTTTATTTCCTATTCTTTGGTTATGTCTCTGGAGAATTGTTTAATGTGCATTTGAGGAATGACAGTGACCTGAGAGGTACTTCTGGCCCTGTGGGGAACAAGTGGTTGTAATGAAATGTAAATAAAAATATATGCCATACCCCAGATGCAATGTCAGCCTTGGCTCCTTTGGAAAATCCATATTTTAGATTTCCCAGGCCCTCAACAAGGATGGCCTGGCTCAGCCTTGCAGAGTGGAGAGGAAGTCAGAGGTACAGTGGAGTCATCTACCAAGCACTTTCCAGGTCAGTTTGGGCAGCAGAATATGCAAGTCTAGGCTGCTTCTGCTGGCTTCAATTTCCCTGCTCACAAACTACAGAGATGCCGGCCTGGCTCCGGGGCTGACATTGATATGCTCCAGTTCGGGACCCCCAAAAGACCACCAGAGACCAGGATCCATGTAAGCAGCAAAGAGGCATTATTGAGAGCTAGCTCAGTCCTCCCTGCACACACAGGAACTGGCGACACTGAGAGGCCCCAAGCCAGGGTTTGCAGCAGTTTTATACACTCTTTGGGGAAGGCAGGGACTTCACATACATCATAGTATCGCTTAGCAAAAAATCACACACTGCAGGAAAATCAGAAAACAACTCTAAAACATGATTAGCACATTCACTGGTGGGAACAAGTTGGGTAGGGGTGATTGATTAGTACCAGAGGGGGATTCTTTGAACTGATTGGTTTAAGCCACGAGGGGAGTACATGCTGAACTACATGGTTTCCCAACATGTTATCAACCACCATAAACTACTGGGGGGTCATCAGGCATCCCAGGTATTTCCCTGTTTCATGCTGATTGGTGGTAGGTAGGGGATTGCTATGGGTCCTCACCTAGCCTGACTGAGTCAGGGACACCTGGCTCCCCAGATCTCTCCTGTTATTTGTATATAAACAACTCAGCAGAGTGGGTCTGTGCCTAGGAGTGCTCTGTGGGTTTTTCCAAGGACAAGATTCAAGCCCCCTTCCTTGGACAGGCTTTGCTCTGAGGTAGAGGCTGGTTTCTCAAAAATGGAGTCACATTAGTTTCTCAAGTTCTCCTGTGGGTCTTCATGCAGGCCACCTCTTCCTCCTGCTCTCACCTTCTCCACCTTCCCGAAGGTTTCCACAGTGACCCTTGATGTTTTGTAACACGATAAAGGAAGAATTTAATTGCAGATAGAATGTTTTCCCAAAGATCCTGAGTGTGAATTAGCAGCCAGGGTCACCTGGTCACTCTTGTGATGCCTAATTGACCCCTCAACTGGGGCCTCTGGGAGCCGGCCCCCAACCATAGAAGGTCTCCCAGCAAAAACTGCAGGATCCACACATTTGATGGGGGAGGATGAGGCAGAGGAGATGTGGGATCCCTTAGCTCTACCATTGGTGGAAGGGTCTGGATTTGGGGAACACACTCAGGTGTAGGTACCCCAAGGGTGAATGATGAGAGGTTCAAGGCTCAGATAGCAAAGTTCTCCATGCATGCAGCATTGGGAGGGTGGGGAATAAAATTGGCCTGAGCACCTGTTTTGAGCCCCACATCCTCACAGATGTCCCCAGTGACCTTCATGGTGGACAGCCCCAGAGCCCTGGAGAGAAGTAGAGCCCTATGAGGGTGAAAAAACAGCCTCTACCTCAGATCAAAGCCTGTCCAAGGAAGGGAGAGTGACCTTTGTCCTTGGAAAGACCCACAGAGCACTCCTAGGCACATTCCCACCCTGCTATATTGTTTATCTACAAATAACAGGAGAGATCTGCTGAGCCAGGTATCCTTGACTCAATCAGGCTAGAAATCCCTTAGCAGCCACCAATCAGCATGAGACAGGGAAATACCTGGGATGCCAGATGACCCTCCCAGTAGTTTATGGTGTTGGGAAACCATGTAGTTCAGCACAAACACCCCTCTTGGCTTAAACCAATCAGTTCAAATGAATCCCCCTCTTGTAGTAACCAGTCACCCCTACCCAACTTGTTCCCGCCAGTGAATGTGCTAATCATGTTTTAGAGTTGTTATTTGATTTTCCCGTGGTGTGTGATGATTTGCTAAGAGATGCTATGATGTATGTGGGGGTCCCTGCCTTCTCCAAAGAATGTATAAAACTGCTGCAAACCCTGGGCTCAGGGCCTCTCAGCATCACCAGTTGCTGTGTGTTTGCGTGGAGGACCAAGCTAGCTCGCAATAAACATCTCTTTGCTATTTACATTGATCCTGGACTCTGGTGGTCTTTTGGGGGTCCCGAATTCAAGCATAAAAAGAGGAAAGGGGTCCTGGGAAGTTGGACAGTGGACTGCAGCCAGGGAACCTGGAGTCTGGGGCTGGGCAGGAGGGCAGATGCTGACCTGGGACTTTCCTCCACTGCAAGCCCACTCTGGTGGTGAGCCTGGCAGGACCCAGGCAGGTGCTTCAAGACTCCAGGTCAAAGCTTACATGGGGAACCACTCTTTCTAAGCCTGTTTTGTTGCTCAAATTTACCTTAAAAGGGATCTTTTGACACTGACTCTTAACAGTCTATTGCTTCCCCTCTGAGGAGGGATCAGATCAGACCAAAGCACAGAACAAGTCCATCCCAGTGACATGGGCCCAGCCACTTGATGGACAATCAGTGATGTCTTCAGAAAAAGTTACTCAGGGATGGGGGAATTGTCAGAATGAAGATGGCCACATGCCAACCCTACCCAAAACAGGCCTTGTCTAGGCTTCACAGCATGGTTCCCACATTCTCCACTAGGTGGAGCGAGTTGGCATCTTTGCCAGTTGGCTTTGCCCTCACCAGCTCTGGGTATCCTTGAGGGGATCTCAGCCCCACAATAAAGGGCCAGATGACTGCAAGCCCCACATCCCTCAAGACTGCAGGATGGACAAGACAGGGGGACTGTGACAGGGCTCAGTTAAACTTAGAAAATTTTAAAGAAGTTCCAAATTATTTTTTTCTATCTCTGCCATTTCCTGCCAAGGTCCCAGCTCCCTGCAGGCACCCATCCCATGCCCAGGATGGAAGCTTTGACTAGGCCAAAGCCCTGGCCCAGGAAGAAACGCAGGGCTGGAGGGAAATGATCATGCTCCCAGCTTCGTTCCTGTGGATGACAGTACTTCTGTGGGAGAGCAGAGGCAGATGAGCTTCTTTCTCTATTTTGGCCAAATTGTGATTAAATTCATTTTTCCTTGCTATATTGTGTCCTCTTATTTCTGATGCTGGAGGAAACCCCCCCCCCCAAACACACACAGACAATGCAGTCAGCAAGGACTCCAGATTCTTGGGCCCAGAAATACAAAGATCCTCACCTGTGCCTGCTCACCTGCTGGCACTCCAAAGGGTTTCTATCCCACTGACCATGAGCTCCTCACTGAGGTGCTATCCATGTCCCCAGCGCAGCTGGTGGCCATGAGCAGCCTGGGCCTGTGGTGTCTCAGCTTTCAGGGTCTCCTTAATCCCCTCCTGGACTTCTCACCTTTCTTTCCCTCTCCCCTGTATCAGACTGCTACTGCAAGTCCTCCTAAGGACATGGATCCCCCCACCTGTGGGGACTACCCCAAGCTGCTCCTGGGCATTGAGGTGGGTTACTGGGGCACAGTCAGGGCTGGAAGGAGAGTTCAGAGAGGATGGTCTCTGAGCCCCACCCTGGAGGTCTACCCCATGGTCAATATCCCCTTCTTCAGATCTGCACTCTGGGAGGCAACAGCTGGAGTCCAGCCCACTGGAGAAATGTGAAGGACATGGGACAAAATCCTTGGGAGGGAAACCCCTGGCATCTGGGTGGGCAGATGGAAAGGCCTTTTGGGTGAGGGGTGAAGAGAGCCCATAGCTCTAGGGCATGGGGATGATGAGTTGTGCAGTATGGCTGCTCTCCTGTGGGCACACAGGTGGACCCTGCATGACAGCAGAACAAGAGCTGGGATCCTGATCCCTTGGTGAATCACCAGAGGGAGCTGGGGCAGGAGGGTCTCAGCAGGGCCCAGGAGGATGAGACCCAGGGCAGCATGAGCCCCTCCTCCAGTACCGAAGGCCCCCCATGGCCATCCCACATAGCACAGGTACCATGATTGATAGCCACATGACACAAAGACACATGTGCACAGAACTTTCCATACACTGACCATATAATGAGCCACAAAAAGCTTCAATAACATTCAAAGTATGGTGTGGGTATGTAGTATAATGTGTATGTATGTGGTATGTGTGAAGTGTGTGTGTGATATGTGCATGTCGTGTGTGTGCTGTGTTTGTGTGTGGATAGTTGGGTGCTGTGCATGCTGTGTGTTGTTTCTACAGCACATTTTGGACAGGATGGTGGGTTTCTTGGCATGTGAGTTGTAGTACTTGGTGTTGAGTGGGTCCATGTGACGTGTATGTCTTGGGTTGTGTAATGTGTAAGGAGGTGTGTGTGCACATGGTGTGTGCATGTGTGCCTTGTTCCTCAATTCCAATTCCAGGGTGACTGTGCCTTTGCAGAACCAGACCCTCAGGATCAAGGCCAGCAGAGCTGGTGCCACCCTTCCCTTTGGTGACAAATATGATCCCTGTGTCCACAGGACAGCCTGTGGCAGACAAGGAACCCCTGAGAATGACATATAAGTCAAGGCCCAAGGCTTAGTGTCAAGATAGCAGTTGGCTGATGGGGCCGGTGCCCAGCAAGAACGTAGCTTCTGGTGGCCTCATGGAGGACAAGTTCAAAGCCCTACTGCCTTCCCTGTGGCCATCCCGGGGAAAGCCTCCCACAGCTCTGCTCATGCTCATGCTCACAGACCCCAGGAGCAGACTCACGTGTTTCTGGAAAGGCCACAGGGATGAAAAGCCACTGAAACCAAGACGTGTTCAGTGGCCATGTTTATAATAACTGCAATTCTGCAGCTGCAGCCTCGAGTGCTCACACCCAGTAGAGACGGGTGAAGTAGGAAGCCAGGGCATGCTCGCCTCTGGCCAGTGACTCTGACAAAGGCTCTGGGGAGACAAGGGGGTCACTCTCCATACCTTCCCCACTCTTATTCCACTGCTCAAAGCTTCAAAGTCTGAGATGGGGGAGGGGCGGCCACAGTTGAGGTCACAGGAGGGTAAAACATGGGGTTTCTTTCCAGCCTGGGAGCTTCCTCCTGTGCATCTGGGGTGACAGCGGGGTCCCAGCCACCAGGGCAGCCATGGGATGGCAGATGAAGCAGGAGAAGTCAAAGGCTTGGGCCACTTCCCAGATGCCTCTGTCCTGCCTATTAGGTCCAACTGACTCCTGAAGAGTCAGTCCTCATGCTTTCCCCACAGGATGAAGACAGGGCAGGCCCTGGGTCTTCCCTGGCAGACAGAGCACAGGTCAGATCTGGGTTTCAGAGAAACATGAATAATTGTTTAGTGTAGGTGTGTCTCCTGCAGCATGAGGAGTGAATCCCTTCAGGACTGCCTGGAGGACAGCGTGCCCCACAGGCCCCATGTTAAAGGCCAGTCCCCTGATGGTGTTCCTGGGAGGTGGTGGAACATAGGAGGTGAGGCCTAGTGGGAGGTTTCATTCAGGTCACTGAGGTGTGTCCTTGGAGGGACCCTGTTTCTTCTTTTTTCCCTCTTGCATCCCAGACATGAGTTGTGAAGATTGCTCTGCCACAGGCTCCTCCATGATGTGCTGGCTCATCCCAGGCCCCCAAGCAACCCTTGATGGAAACCTTTAAAACTGTCAGACAAAATAAACCCTTCCTCTTCCTAGGTCTCAGGCATGGTGTTACAGCAATGGAAAGCTGACTCTTGCACTCCACATCAGCCTCCCTGTGCCCCATCACTTTCTTTCCCAGCCACACAGTCAGAAGGCATGAAAGTCAGCATCCCCAGGGACTTATGACTATTCATTCCCAGTCTGTCCATCAACAAAAGAAAGATGGACCCAGTGTGACACACTCGTCAACAGCACATCACTCAGCAGCACATAGCAGAGGGGACAGGACCATGGTGCACAGGCACAGCATGGAGCAGCCTCACCTCCGCATTCTACTTGAGGATGTTTCCAAAATAGAAAAGACTGTGAGCTGGCAACAGAAATCAGAACAGTGGTTATGGGGCAGGGGCAGCACAGGGATTTCAGAAGAGTGGTTGCAGGCGTGTATCCACGTGTAAAAGTTCATGTAAGAGCTTTTGTGTGTTTTTCTGTTCGTGTTTATTCTTTATTTTCAGTGGTGAGAAACACAACAACAACAGCAAAGCACACAGGGTAAAAAATCCCTGTAGGAGAGCAGGGCTGTGACCAGGTCAGAGGTGGGCTGCAGCCAGGACGGGAGGACGGAGGGCAGGACAGAGGGGAAATGGCAGGGCCTTGTCCAGGCAGCTGGGATGGAGGGCTGGACAGGTGGGAGGCATTGGGGTCGTGTTGGACCAGCCCACCAGTGGCAGCTTGTGGGGCTGGGGCACCAGAAGGCTGCTGCAGATGCTGGGTTCATAGTTAAGTGACTGGGAGGATGAGAAGGAGCAGGCTTGGAACAGGAGAAACTCACAACTGTTTGTTAGAGGTGATTGGGCAACATCCAGGAGAAGATGATCCCAGGACACAGCTTGGGAGGGACAGTGGAAGACAAGAGGGCACAGGAAGGGGCAAGATGGGGTGGGGAGAGAGGAGGGACTCTGTAGGGCCAAGTCCAGCATGGACAGTGGGAAGAGAGAGGGAGAGGTGGTGAGGAGGGAAGAGCCAGAGCAGGAGGTGGGAGAAGTGAAGATGGGGAGAGCCCATGTGGGCAGCTTTTCGCATGTGGGAAGTAACCACAGCAAGGACAGCACACTTGTCCGGGGCTCAAGCCAGCCACACTCCACACATTACTCCATGCTTCTCAAGGCTCCCTGGCCTCATAGGGGTTGCTGTTCCCTCCAATTAGCAGATGAGAAGACAGGCATCGAGCACATAGGAAGCAGGTGTGTGGCCAGGATGGGACATGGGTTGGCTCCACAGTGTGTTCCCAGGCTCTGAGCTGTCCTCCTACCTCCATGTGGTGGGGCTGGGCTGTGAGGGGCAGGCAGAGGGCCGCAGTGGGTACCTGAGGGGCCTTCAGTTTTGGTGGGAATTGAGGTGTGGTCTGTGCAGTTGCAGGTTCAGGGCCTTTTGTAGTCAGGTGGCTGCTTCTCAGGCCTTATGCCTTGTCCACAGGGAGAAGGCGGATTCACCCAGCCACAGGGATAGCCCCACTGCCTGACGTTTCCTGGGCAGACACAGGTGTCCTGAGTATCCTATAGCATTGCCAGGGATTAGAGTCCCCTGGTTGTGTGCTCACACAGTGGGGGTGGGAGGAATGGCCAGGATCCAGAGAAATGAAGAGGGTTCCTCTGGACTGCTGACCTGGAGTCCTGCCTCTGGAGCTATGGAGAGGCCAAGACTCACTGGAACATCAGAGGGACTCAGGGGACCAAGGATGCACATGGCCATCACTGCCATGGAACTCTGATGCTGCTTGGCACGCAGTTGGCTGGCTATGGTGTAGCATGCTGCAGGCGCTCTCACCACCCCTGGAGAGGGCTGGCTGGTCCTGGAGCCTCAGGTGGGCCTGGAGCCTCAGGTGGGCCTGGAGCCTCAGGTGGGCCAGTTCAGCGCCTGTGTTCATCACAGTGCTCTAAGCTAATTGTCAGGGCCACAGCAGAGCCCCTGGTCTGCACAGCCTGGACAGTAAGTGGTCCAGGAAGACCCTCCCATCCCTACCTAGAGGGTCAGTCTGGAGAGAGAGATCCAAAATGACAGAAAAGAGGTCACTTTCCTGACTGCTCCATGGTATGAAACCAAGTAAGTGGACAGGCAGCTTCTCCACGAGATGGATGAACAACAACAACAACAAGGCAGGGGGACTTTACTGGAACCTAAAACTGGACTTTCAAAGCAGATCAGGGACACAGAGAGGTCCCCCTGTGAGCACAGTTGATGGATGAGGGAATTAAAGGAACACACATGTTCTGGAGGCCTGAGGTGTGTCTGCGTAGGGAGCGTTTAGAGACCAAGGACATTGCCCAGCAAACCTGAAGGTCATGCTGATGATATCCACATGTGGGCAGAGAAGCCACCATCTCTCCAGGCAGCGTGAAGTGGAGAAGACAAGAGCCATTATGCAGCTGTGTCATGAAGGCCAGTGGCTCAGGAATTCAGTTCCTGGAAAACCTGAGTTTGGCCCGAAATACAGGCCCAGTAAAACAAGCTGCATGACATAAAGTGTGGTTAAGTGACATGAGAAGACCAAAGGTGGAGAGAGTTTCACACAGGAGACACGTGGTCAGGGAAACCCACCCAGCTTTTCCCCTCCCCCCTCCAATCTGAATACTTGCAGGACCAGCTGGGAGAGACACACCTGGCCCAGGACTTAGAAGGGCTGGGACTGGAGAAACTGAAGACTGAACCCAAAACTAGGAAATGTGGGGTCTGCAGGTGACATAGGGGACTAAGAATTGGCTCCTCCACCACATAACTGTTTCATGCATCAAGGAGCAAATACACGTTCTTCTCAGCAGCACATGGATCCTTGTCTAAAAGAGACCACATCTTATGCATAAAGCAACTCTTAGGAAACACACACACAAAAAAAAACAGAGATAGTACTCTATATCAGAACATAATGGAATGAAATAAAAATCAACAATAGATGGCGGTAAGAAGCGGATTGTTTCTGTGGCAGTGAAGCCTGCCAATGCCAGGAACACAGGGTTTTGTGGTCTTCTGAGTCACGATGATTCAGGGTGTTCAGTGGCTCATTCAAGGACACATATGTAGCAAAATGTAGCTGGAACTCAATCCTCCCAGTTTCTATCCCTGTCCCTTCCCAATACCTCCCCTCCTGTATGGAGGGGAAAGTTTATGCCTGGTGTTTGAACTGAAGTTCCTGAAGGAAGACACTCGTCCTAGTCCTTGATATCTCCACCATGAAGCCAGGCTTGATGCACCCAGCTGGTCACCGGGCTGCCCTGCCCTGATTTTCAAAAGGGGGGGGTCTGGATTTATAGCTTGCTTCCCACCTTCTGAGGTCCCAAGACCATCTGATCTCTCTTGGAGCCATATAATGTACAACAGCTCCAGGAGGCAGACGAATCTAGGTCAATACTCCTGCCTAACTGGAAGAGGCTGGGGAAAATGGTCAACATCCCTTCCGGTCTTTGAATTATTTCTCCAGGTGAGCCTGGCCACTCCTGGATTTACTCATGAAGACAAGGGCCATTGGCCAAGAAGGTGATGCAGGATGTAAACCTAGGTAACTTGGTGGGGCCAAGTGTTCATTCCCCCCTCTGTCTAGCTGTTTCTCTGTGTGTCCCCCACTTCATAAACACACACACACACACACACACACACACACACACACATTTTCTTCTCTCTGGGACCTAAGAGAGTCTCTAACCAACTTCCCATCTGGACTTCTGTGTTCTAAACAATGATCTTCAGCCATTCCACTGAAGCCTAGGTCTTTTCAGCAATCTGGTCACATCGCTTTCTTCCAGAACTAATGGTACACAGTAGGGCACATTTTGGCACTTCTAGCTCAGCCAGGACCTTAGAGGATTCAAACTTAGTATCTACGGTGGGAAGAACTTTCCCTGGAATTGGCATTCATGAGATAAGTAAATTACACATTACTGAAAATGCTGTAAACTTGAACAGCTTAGTGACAAAAGACTTTTGAATGTCAGAATGCTGTTTCCCTCCCCAACAGGACCATTTTAATTGCCATCATATTCTAATAAATGTGCAGAGAAGGTACAGGCACAACGAATAGTACTTGTCACTACTTAACCTCATGATCACATGTGAAATGAAACAGGTCAAAAAACATCAGTTGAACCACCTAATTTGATGGTTGGTTAAGGCTGAACTCTTGACAGGGAGGGACTAAAATGCTGAAATATAGAAATGCCATTCAGGCAGTCTGGTTCTCCAGGAGAAGCTGGTGGTAAGAGGCACTTACCCTGTGAGGGAGACTCACCAAGTGGGCAGTGTCTGCAATTGCTATTTTCAGATCAATCGTGGGATTTCTTTTTCCTTTGGGCAGTCAAAGCTGTAGTACGACTGAGGAATTTTCACAATACCTCATTTTAAAGTTGTCAGCTGTTCAGGTTTTCCTTTGGAATCTCTTTCATTCAGGGAGGGACATGCTGGCTAGTGTGTGGCCTTCCTGCAGCCATGACAGCAGGGAGACAGATGCCCAGGAAGGCTGTCCACTTGCTGGCACCCTCAGCACTGGCAGCTGCTAACTTTGAAAATTCTAAATTTTGTTGTGATCTCCTGACTTAGAAATGGTTTGCTTGTAATTCAAGAAACAAATCATCAAATATTCCTACTTAGCAGGGGCTTGTTTAATGAGAAGGTCGAATGTGACTTGTGGATGGAGATGATTGTGATTACTGGTTTTCTGTTTAACTGATTTTCAAGAGAACTCTCATTGGACAGCAGGTTTAGTCAGGTAGTAAGTTGTGGGCTCTTGTGAATATGCCTCTGATACCACTCTGATTGGTTGAGACCTGGGTTAATTTCCTAACTAGTTTGGGGTACCATTTCTGCCACTGTTCACATTTCTTGCTTCACATTGAAATTCAGTTTGACTTTGAATGTGGAGACATATGATGGTGGCTTCATCTAATTCAGTGTTTGTTTTGACCAAAAGTTTATTTTTCTAGTGCATGTTTCTAAGTCAAAGTGGTGAAAATATGTAATTTTAGTAGGCATGACTGGGTCTTAATAAAAATCCCTGTAAGGAAAAAAGAAAAAAGAAATCATGATAGATAAAAAATAGAAGTCATTCTAACATCTAAATAATATGCCATTGAATGACAAATGGAAAACAGAAGAAATTAGGGATAAAATAAAAAATACTTAGAGGTAAATGACAATAGTGGTACAGCATATCAAAATCTCTGGGACACCTTGAAGGCAGTGCTAAGAGGAAATTCCATTGCTTTGAGCTCGTTCTTTACAACAATAGAAAGTCAATGAATAAAACACCTAACATTACATCTCAGAGCCCTAGAAAAAGAAGTACAAATCCACACTAAAAGCAATATAAAACAGGAAATAATTAAAATCAGAGATGAAATTGAAACAAAAGAAAAATTCAAAAAGTTGATAAAACAAAAAGTTGGTTCTTTGAAAAATAAATAATACTGATAAACCCTTAGCCACATTAATGAAAAGAGAGAGAAAACTCTACTAAAATTTGTGATGAAAAAGAAAACATCACAATGGACACTACTGAAATACAGAAGATAATTAAAAACTATCTTGAAAGTTTATGCTTTAATAAAATAGAAGATATTCAAGACATCAACAAATTTCTAGACTTTTAACCTACCCAAACTGAACCAGGAGGACATGCACAATTTGAACAGATCAATCTCAAGTAATGAAATAGAAGATGCTATCAAAAGTATATCAACTAAGAAAAGCCCAGTACCAGATGGATTCTCAGTTGGGTTCTACAAGAACTTCAAAGAAGAATTAATACCAATACTTCTCAAATTATACCATGAAATAGAAAAGGAGGGAACTTCTAAACTCATTCTATGATGTTAATATCACTCTGATACCAAAACCAAACAAAAACACATTATGGAAAGAAAACTTCAGATCAATATCCCTGATGAACATAGATGCAAAAATTCTCAATAAAATTCTGGCAAATTGAATAAAAAACATATTAAAAAGATAGTGCACCATGATCAAATGGGGTTTATCCCAGGAATGCAAGGTTGGTTCAACATACAGAAAACAATAAACATAATTCATCATACAAGTAGACTTAAAGACAAGAATTATATGATCATCTCAATAGATGCAGAGAAAGTATTTGACAAACTACAGCACCTTTTCCTTTTCAAAACACTAGAAAAACTACTGATAGTAGAAATATACTTCAACATTGTAAAAACTATCTATGCTAAACCCAAGGCTAGCAACATTCTAAATGTAGAAAAAGTGAAAGCATTCCCTCTAAGAACTGGAACACGATAAGAATGCCCTCTTACACAATTTTATTCAACATTGTCCTTGAAATGCTAGCCAGAGCAATTAGAAGAAAGAAATTAAAGGGATATGAATAGAAACAGAAAAACTCAAACTATCAATATTTGCCAATGACATGATTCTATATTTAGAAGATCAAAAAATTCCACCAGAAACATTTTAGAACTAAAAAATAAATTTAGCAAAGTAGCAGGATATAAAATTAACACCCCCAAATCAAATGGTTCCTATACATCAGTGATAAATCCACCAAAAGAGAAATTAGGAAAACTACCCTATTCATAATAGCCTCAAAAATATTTGGGAATCAAACCAACAAAAGAAATGAAAGACCTCTACAATGAAAACTACTCTAAGATTTCATCTCACTCCTGTCAGAATGGCAATCATCGAAAATACAGGCAGCAATAAATGTTTGCGAGGATGTGGTGAAAAAAGTACACTCATGCATTGCTGGTGGGGCTGCAAATTGGTGCAATCACTTTGGACGCAATATGGAGATTCCTCAGAAAACTGGGAATGGAATCACCATTTGACACAGCTTCTTGGTTTATACCCAAAGGACTTAAAATCAGCATACTGTAGTGAAGCAGACACATCAATGTTTATAGCAGCTCTATTCACAATAGCTAGACTATGGAACCAACCTCAATGTCCCTCAATAGATGAATAGATAAAGAAAATATGTTATATATACTCAATGGAATATTACTCAGCTTTAAAGAAGAGTGAAATTATGGCATTTGCCAGTAAATGGTTGGAGTTGGAGAATATCATGCTAAGCAAAATAAGCCAATCCCACAAAACCAAAAGTCAAATGTTTCTTCTAATATGTGGATACTAATTCACACTAAAGCAGGGGCACTAGGGAAGAACAGAATTACCTTAGATTAGGTAGAGGGAAGTGATTGGAGGGGAGGGGAGGGAATGTGGGGATAGGAAATATAGTAGAATAAAAGACATTATTACTGTATGTATATATGTTAGAGCCATAGTAACAAAAACAATATGGTATTAGCACCGAAACAGATATGTAAACCAATGGTACAGAATAGAAGACACAGAGACAAACCCATATAAATACAGTTATCTTGTACTAGACAAGGGCACCAAAAACATTCATTGGAGAAAAGATAGCTTATCCAACAAATGGTTGATATATTCTATATATGTCAGTTAAGTCTAGGTTATTGATTGTAATATTGAGGTCAATAGTTTCTTTATTCAACTTTTGTTTGGAGGATCTGTCCAATGGTGAGAGAGGTGTGTTGAAGTCACCCATGATTATTGTGTTGTGATCTATTTGATTCTTGAACTTGAGGAGAGTTTGTTTTATGAACGTCGCAGCGCCATTATTTGGTGCATAAATATTGATAATTGTTATGTCTTGTTGGTGAATGGTTCCTTTTAACAGTATATAATGTCCTTCCTTATCCCTTTTGATTAACTTAGTCTTGAAGTCGATTTTATTCGATATGAGGATGGCCACACCTGCTTGCTTACGAGGACCGTGTGCATGGTATATTTTTTCCCAACTTTTTACCTTGAGCCTTTGTATGTCTTTTCCAATCAGATGTGTCTCCTGGAGGCAGCATATTGTTGGATTTGTTTTTTTAATCCATGTTACCAGCCTATGTCGCTTGATTGGAGAGTTTAAGCCATTAACGTTTAGAGTTACTATTGATGTATGGTTTGTACTTCCAGCCATGTTTGATTATTTATCTTCTTTTAGTTTGTTTCTCCAAGGTTAGCTTTCCCTCTGCCCTCTGACTTTATAGAGGCACTTCCCACTGATGGTTTTGGTTATTGTTATTCATTTCTTCCTCGTGTAATGTTTTGGTCAAGACGCTTTGCAATGCTGGTTTCCTGGCTACAAATTCTTTTAGCTTTTGTTTATCATGAAAGATTTTTATTTCGTTATCGTACCTGAAGCTTAATTTTGCTGGATACAGAATTCTTGGTTGGCATCCATTGTCTTTCAGTGTTTGAAATACGTTGTTCCAGGATCTTCTCGCTTTCAGCGTCTGTGATGAAAAATCCATTGTTAACCTTATTGGTTTACCCCTAAATGTAATCTGCCTCTTTTCTCTTGTAGCTTTTAGTATTTTCTCCTTGTTCTGTATATTGGATATCTTCATAACAATGTGTCTTGGCGTTGGTCTACTGTGATTTAACGTGCTTGGTGTCCTGTATGCATCTACAATTTGTATATCTGTTTCCTTTTTTATTTCTGGGAAGTTTTCTGTAATTATTTCATTCAGCAGGTTACTCATTCCCTTGGTATGAATCTCTGTGCCTTCTTCTATCCTGATGACTCGTAGGTTTGGTTTTTCTTTATGTTATCCCAAATCTCTTGGATGTTTTTCTCGTGGTTTTTTACCAGCCTATCTGAGTTGGCTAGACTCTTTTCAAGATGATATATTTTGTCTTCATTATCTGATGTTCTGGCTTCTACTTGCTCCACTCTGTTAGTGATACTCTCGATTGAGTTTTTAATTTGGTTTATCATTTCCTTCATTTCTAGAATTATTGTTTGATTTTTTAATAATCTCTATCTCCTGATAAAGATGCTTAACTTCTTCTTTTATCTGTTTATGTAATTCATTTCCAGTGTGATCTTTAAGGTTCCTTTCCATCTGTCTAAGGTGTTCCTTGAGTTCTTTATATGGCCATTTTTCTGATGACTCTAGGTCCTCCTGACTATTTAGGCTGTCCTTCATTGTTTGTACTCCTTTTCTTCCTTCCTTTTTTATGCTCATGTTACTTCTTGTTCTGTTTGACTGCTGAGCTACTGTTTACTCTTATCAATTTATTTGATGCTTGGGAGGAGAGATATTAGAAGGGAAGGGAAGAAGTCACTAAAGAGAATGAGTGTAGGCAGGTAGAATTCAAGAAAGGGGGAATAAGAAAATTGAAAAGATATGAAAAGACAAAAGAGAAAAAGTGAAAAGAAAGAAAGAAAAAACTTAAAAATAAAAATTTAAAACCAAAAAAATTATAATGATAAAAAAAATGGAAATTAAAGTTTAAAAAATAATAGTCATAATAATAGAATAAAAAGAATTAAAAAATTGAAACCATTAATAAGAAAGTTAAAGAACAACAACAACATCAACAACAAAATGTGAAAAATAAATAAATAAATAAAATACTAATAATAATCATTAAAAAAATAATAATAATAATAAATGCAGTCATAGAGCTCGATTAACTTCTCTTCCAGTAGGTGGAGCTATGCCCACTGGGCCAGGCTTCTCTTCTTGATAGGTGGGAACCAATCACTGTACCTCAGGTCTTCTTCCCAGACTGTGCGGGTCTCCAATCCTGAGTGCCTAGGGCCTTCTCTTGTGGTTCCTCAAGCCAGGCCCCGCTCACCTGTGGCACTCACCACAATACTGGCTACACGCCGGGTCTGCTGCTCCTGGGAGCCCTGTTATCATGGATGCCTGGGCTCACCCTTTCTGTTTGCTTCCCTCAGACCCTATGTTTGTGGGCTTGGGGCTGAGGAAGCAGGTGAACCAGAACTAGAATGCAGCCAATCTGGGCTCGGTGTGTTCTGAGAAGGGCAGACTATTCGCCCGGGATCTCCTTCAGCTCAACAGTGCCTAGTGGTCCTGATTGAACAGTATTTTGACAGTTTACTTCTCCCTCTGCCGGCGCAGCTGAAGGGGTTAGAGACTTGATCTCTCCGCATCTGCCGCCATGTTGGATCACTTAGATTTTAAATTGTCACTCACTCATCTTATCAGTGAAAGGGTAAAGTTTCTAAGCTGGAAAGCTTGAATGTAAAAGATTAGGTATTATTAAGTTCCTCTGTTACACCCAGAACTTGGAATTCCTGAGATAGTTAAAACAACGCCCTACTGGCCGTTTAGCCTAGGGCCCTGTGCAGTTCCTCACAGGGCCCGGACCAATCAGTTTGAATGTGTAACCCGCTTAGGAATGACGAATCACCCCCGCCCCACCTGTTCCTGCTAATGATTGTGCCAATCACGTCTCAGAGTTGTTGTTCAATTTCCCAGCGCCTCATGATGATTTGTTCTGATGTATGCAAAGCCCACCGCCCTCTCCAAAAAGTGTACTTAAGCTCTGCTTGACCTTTGCTCTGGGCTCTGAGCTGCGCTCCCTTCTTGAGTGGGCACAGAGTCCCAGCGTGCTGGAATGGATCCCCAATAAATCCCCTTTTGCCAATTGCATGGAGTAAGTCTCTTGTGTGGTCTCTCCCTCCGACGTTCAGCCGGACCCCCCCCCCTTACAGGGAACAGCGCATCGCCGGACAGGGAGACCCTAACAACGGACTACTTCAGGGGGTAAGTAAGGCGCCTTATCTTCTTCTTCTTCTCCTCCTCCTTCTTCTCCTTCTTGTTTTTCCTTTGCGATCGCTCAGAGACTGGTCTGGTTTTGGGCTGGAGAGCGTGAGCTCTCAGAGCCTTCTGGTTTTGGGCTGGAGAGCGTAAGCTCTCAAAGCCTTCTGGTTTTGGGCTGGAGAACGTAAGCTCTCAGAGCCTTCTGGTGCTCAATGGCGGGCGTGAGCCCCCAGAGGGCGTGAGCCCTCAGAGCCTTTCTGGTTTTGGGTTGGTAGCGTGTGGTTCCCAGTGGAAAACGTGAGTTTTCCCTGGCTGTGGCTGGCTGTGGCGGACAGACGTGTCTTTAGCCAGCCACGTTCCCCAGAGGGACGCCCTGGGGAACTCGGGGGAGGGACGAAGGTCCCTCATCAGGGGGGGCGAAAACGCCCCGTCGGTGCTGCCAACCAGTCTGGTTTTGCCGGCAATTCTGTTACTGTCTGGGTTGAGTTTATTGTCTGTCTTTAATCTTTGCCTCTGAACTCATGTTAAACGTTTATTGTGTGTGTGTCAGTTGTCTCCTCTCTCTGCTCTGCTCGGTCCAGGCCGCGGGCGCCGCGGGTGGCGGTCTGAGCGGTTCCTTCGGTGGCACGGGCTTCGCTTTGCCCGGTCTGGGTCGACCGCCGGTACTTCTGTCTTTTTCTCCACTTCATTCCGTGTTTGTGTCACCTTTGTATTGTCTCTCTGCGCTTCAGAGCAGAGTGGCCCACCCTCGGAGTTGAATGGCCCCCAGGAGAGTCCCTCCATCTCTCTCTCTAATCTGCAAAGTCAGAGATATTGTCTTTCAGCCGGGGCCGCATGGCCATCCAGATCATGGCTTCTAACCTTTCAGGACCTCTGCGAATCTCTTCCTGCATGGGTGGGGTCCGCGCAGTTTGCTGGGAGGATTCCACCCGATGGTAGGGCGGATCTGTCCTGTCCTTGTTCCTCCTGGCCCCTCCACCCACCTGTCCTTTCCGCCCCTTCGCTGTTTCCCCTTCCCGGAAGTGGGGGGGTGCTCCAGCGGGTGGGGTCGAAGGTAAGGTCGGCGGGGGACCGCCCCTCCCCCTCCTCTGCCTGCGACCGGTTGCCATCAGACGCATTTCCACCACAGTGGGGCAGGCGGGTCAGAGATGGGAGACGGCGAGGGACTGCCCCCTCCCTCCGACCACCTGACGAGCGGAGGAAGGTGGCTAGGGGCACCCGGCCCTTTCCCTCCCTCATGGAGGCAGAAGGGACCAGGTCCCCAGAGTCTGAGTTGTTGCTTGGGAATGCAGCCCCAAAGTGGGTGGTAAACTTTGCTCCCCTTTGTTTAACAAAATTAGGAAAACAATGTTTTCTTTCCCTCCCTTAGTTGGCTTGAGTGCAAATAGAGATGCCTGCTGATTAAATTGGTGTTAATTGGCTTTGGGGGGTGGGAACCAAATTTTCAGTCACAAATTTTGACACTCCCAAGGGGGCTTTTAAGAAATTCCCACTTTGCTTTCTTGGGGAAGCCTAGCACTCAAAATAAATGCAAGCAGAGGATGAGCATTTTGGGAGCTGGCTACTAAAAAGTTAGGAAAAAAAAATGCCTAGTGCCTAAGGTCAAACCAAACTGGAGGAGCTGATCCTGCGGGTGAGAGATAAGATTAAGGGACTCCCAGCAGCTGCCAGAGCCATTTAGCTCTGGGGAGTGTCCTCAGTCCTTATCTACATCTTAAGGATTAAGCCACCTCTGTTTACTTAAAAAGAAGGGACACTGAATGCAGTAAGTCAGTCACACTGAGAATTTTCTGTGACCTTGCATGTGTGTTTGAGAAAGGTGACCCTGCTCAATGACCAGGGTGGATCCAGGATTAGGGTGTATCCTGCAGGTTTTAGGAAGTATCCGGGTTTAAGATAATTTGAGTTTAGGGCGTTCCCGGTTAACAATAGGGGTTTTAGGGAAGTTGGAAGTTGAAGATTATTGCTGCGGGATTAGAGTGCTCCTGCTGCTTGTTCCCGTTGAGTTCTCGTGAGATTAAAATGGGATCGGGAAAAAGCCTCATGGAGTAGGTGAGTTGGCGGCAGAACTTGAATTTCCCCAGAACCTGTTTGTGTAGAGGCCAGTGTGAATTCAGGAATAAAGGTTTGCTGTTTGAATCTACAAGGTGTGTGGTGGCTCGTGATTCTGTGCCAACCCGAGACATTGGCAGCCCCTATGTGAGGACATCTTGTCCACTCATGGGAAATCTAAGGTGCCACTGATAGGAGACATAATTAAATGGAAGCTCAAAAATCTTGCAGTTCAAAGTTAGGGTTAGGTAATTGTTTAGTTTGTGGTTTCAGACAATTCATGCCAGAGAACTTAGATACTTAGGATAGAAAATTAAAAGAACTCTACTTCCAAGTTGGCAAGTAACTCCCAATCATTCAGTTTTATTTCCTCATCAATTTTTGAACTGGGTAGCCTAAGGAGATTTCACTAGGTATACAGTGCATTGATTTGGGCAAGGATAGTAAATTATGATTTGGTATCTGTTTCTCTCAGTGTGTAAGATTTAACAAAAAGTGTTGAATTAAAACATTGGTCTGGTTTATTGAAATGACATTAATTAGCAACAGTCTTGGGAATTTTCAAAGCTTAATTTTGGATATACATGGTAGTGTGTGGTTCTCTTTTAAAATTTTTCAGGCAATTTAGTACTACTTTAGGAACTTCAGAACAAAGAAAGTGGCTTAATGATCTTGAAGGTACTTCTTCTGATGGTGGCTTTTATATTATCAAGAAGGATCCTATTTTCAGTTTTGTGTGAGCAAGTTTTTCTAGTGTAGAAAGATATGAAGATGAAATTTTGAAAATTGTATCTTAAACTTTTAAAAAAATGTGACTTATGGTTAAAATGCCTTAGGCATAAAGTTTCTGTTCAGAAACTTTACCCTTTCATTCCCCACTCCTTTTTCGGACTACTTTTAATCTTAAAAGTAATGAATCATAATTATTGGGGAGTTTCATTTTTCATCTCTGTCAGTGGAGCATAGTGCCTTCCGATTACCACGAGTTGTCCTGTGTTTCCTGGAATCATTTTTAGCATGGCCTCCATTTTAGATTTCACTCGGTATTAGACCCCGATTTATCTAACTACACTGACTACCTAACTTTAAATCTGGCTTCATTCCCCCCTCTAATTTGGGAACTCCTTACTGCTGTGAGGAAGGGGGACGAAGAGGATCTCTCTGGCTTCTTCAGGCTGAAAAGGGACGGTGTGGGGCAAGCAGTTTGGAGTTCCCCTTAAAAATATCGGGTCTATCGAGTGGTCCATGCTAACAGTCCAATTGAGAAGTAATAGGCTGGAGGGCCATTCAAGTGATAGGTGGTCTATAAGAGAAACAAGAACTCATTAGTACTGGAACCAGATTGAGGCAGCAAGAAATGCCACAGCACAGAAATATGCCAATGAGTATAATGGCCAAGACAAAGATCAACAATGTTTTCTATCGGACAGTACCAGGAACTAGGAGTTGAGATACTGTTTCCACGACAATGTTGCTGAGGACATGGCTTCTATCTGAGCACGTAAATCTTTAAGGATATTTGTCACATTGTCAGAAATGTCAGGGATGTCAACACAACAACTAACATTTAGGGTTACAGATGTCTTTTCCCTTAAGACATAGTCTAATAATTTAATGCCATCTGATCCTGCAAAATCCTTTTACTAGTATGACCTCTGTGTCTAATAGAGAAATCTTTAATTCTGCTTCTCAGGGCTGGATAACCATACTAGCAAACATCAAGCCTACCTGCGTTGGTTAGAAATGAAGGCCTTAGACTAAAACTATTCCAACAGTCCCTTTGATAGTTATCAGGTATTTCTGTCTAAGAATCTCATTTGTAGCCTCCAGTCTATTTATTATTATCATTTAAGATGTCCAGGAACAGCTGTGCTTTGGCTTTGACTGTCTTTGCTAAGTGTTTAAGATGAAGCAAGTCAAACTGACTTCTGTTTCTACCTATTGTTAACAGTCAGCTGAGCGTCCTGGGAGTCCTCGGGAACTTCACAGCAGCTTCTCAGTTCTGCTAGTGCCAATTGCGCAAGGATGGGTCCAGGCCTTGCTTGACCACGTGGCTTCCCTCAGAAGCATCAGGGATGTCTCCCTTTTCTGATGACCCTCCTCTTCACAGCAAATGCACTGATTGGCTTTCTGTCCTCCACTGGTCTCATTAATCTCCCTAATCAGGAGGTTATGTGGCTTAGAGTTGCAAAGCCCTTTGGAGAAGTCCCCTATCCCTGATTCAGACTGACTCAGAGGGCAAGAGCCAAATATTGGTTTTCTTCGCCCTTTAACTTTAATTTTAAAACTTAATCTTAAACATCTAGCAAATAAACTTCAACAGCCTTATACTAAGTACTGGGCTTTGGTACCTATCTCTCTATCCTGTAGGTGATAACTCCTTATCTTAAGTTAACCCAGGTTGTGAGTTCTTAAAGTAGTACTTCTTTAAAACATTAACAGGCAGTCCTTAGACCATCTAAAAGCAAACTACAAACAAAACTAACTAGGATAAAAACATATTTAGTTTATGTAATAGCTACCTTGAATTCTGGCAGAGTTATACATTATAATCCCCTGTTTGAGGTCCTGGCAATCGTGACAAAAACCAACTTTTGGACACAACCTTAAATGCACTGAAATCTGGTCTATTTTTTATAGCCGCCTTCATATGCAGTGAGATGGGACATAGAGCCTTATCTCAAGTAAGGTGGGGTTCTTCATAAATCTTAAATACTATAGTTCTGAAGCTGATCTTTGTTTTTTTTTAGACATCATTTTACAAAGTCTACATAAATTGTTGCTCAATCTTACATGAATATTAGCTAACACAATATAATATCACATCTAAAACATGAATTAAAGAAAGGCTGAAAACTTTTAACCTCTTGTAGGAAAGTAGCAAAGTACTTTTGTGTTTTACAATAAAACCTTTACCCAGATTAGGCTCTCATTAACTTAAAAATACATTTAAATTGTGTCTCAGTGTAGAAAGCCACATAGAACTTTATATATCTTACTGATATCAAGTCCAGTTATAGAACACAAATGATAATTAAATCTCCAACATGTTTTTCTCTTTGAGCCTAAAATTACCATACAACTTTAGAACACCAGCTTGTAAAGCTTCTACCTTACATCAGCTGTTCCATTTTACTCGGCAGCTCACTCGCTCGGAGAAGAGTCTGCTCTAAGCTGCTCCGCGGGAAGCGCGGTGCTGGCGGCAGCCCAGTTTTGGCCTTCGGGACCCCCAGGGAGGAGGTGCGGGCTGGGGGAGGGGAGGCAGCACCTTGGGGCCCGTGCAGGCCATGTGGGGGAAAGAGAGCAGGCGGGGTGGGGGAAAGAAATTGAGATCAAGATTTAGGGAGTAAGCGTGGGAGGAGACGGCGGAGGGATAAGCAAAGCGAAAAGGCAGAGAGGAGAGGGAGAAGGGGCCGAGGGAGCCGGGCAGCTCAGGGGCTGCAGCCTTACTGCTCGCGCTGAAGTCGTGATGGACTCTCTCCACCTTGGCTAGAGTCGTGGCGGATTCACTCCACCTAGGCCCCTTTCTTGACACGGTGCTGAGTCTTTATTGACAGATCTCCTTTAATGATCTTTACTTCTTTTAAGACATGGCAACATACGCTGCGGGCGCGGCGGCGCGGAGCACGGAGCGGCTTACTCGCTTCCCGCCACCATCTTTTTCTGAAAATCCCAAAGGATTTAAAATCAGCATACTACAGTAATACAGTCACGTCAATGTTTATAGCAGCTCAATTCACAATAGCTAAACTATGGAACCATCTAGATGCCCTTCAACAGATGAATGAATAAAGAAACTGGTATATATACACAATGGAATACTACTCAGCCTTCAGGAAGGATGAAATTATGGCATTTGCTGGGAAATGGATGGAAATGGAGAATAGTATGCTAAGTGAAACAAGACAATCCCAAAGAATCAAAGGCTGAATGTTTTCTCTGATATATGGATGCTAATTCATAAATGAGAAGGGAAGGATTGGGAAGAATAGAAGTAAATTGGACTAGACAGAGGGGAGTGAAGGGAGAGGTGGGGGAATGGGGACAGAAATGAGAGTAGAATGGATTGGACATTATTATCCTGTGTATACACATGATTATGTTACCTGTGCAACTCATGTACAACCAGACGAATGAGAAGTTGTACTCCATTCATGTATGATGTGTCAAAATGCATTCTACTGTCATAACTAATTAGAACAAATATATATATATATATATAGTCAAAAAAAAAGAGAAGGAAAATCTCTGACCTGTTGAGGAGTCTTAATTAGGTGTGTCAACCTAAATAATTTTAAAAATTACATTCTCCAAAGAATACTGACATTTATTTGGGGGATAACAGAGCTTTGCAATGGGAATATGCATGACATAGAGAACTGTGGGCACCGTGGTACACCCCTGTAATCCAGCTACGTGGGAGACTGAGGCAGGAGGATTACAAATTTGACACCCTCCTGAGCAACTTAGCAAGAACTTGTCTCAATATAAGAAAAATAAAAAGGGCCAACAGCATAGCTCAGTTGTAGAGTGCCCTTGGGTTCCATCCCCAGGGTCTGTCTGTCTGTCTGTCTACACACAAAGAAGTTGAGGTGAGGGGAAGTTTTAATGAGAATTGTGTCAGATATTTTGAAGCAAATAATCCTTGGCCACAGTGGTTAACAATAAGCGTGGTATCAGTCCAAGGTTGAACAGTTTCTGGGCAGATGTCCTTGCACTGGTACTTTTTGTATAAGGTTGTGGCAGCCCCTATTCAGCTAGTGACTCTGGCAGAGTGTTTTGTGATGGTAACTATCAGGCAATTATGTGTAAGAGTTCTTCCTTTGTCTTTGCTTATTTATTTATTTTTGGTTATGTTTTACACAAGTGACTCCATTTGGATTCTGACAACATTCAATATTTCCTTCACAGATGCTCTGGGGAAAAAAAAAGTTGAAATGTGTAGTTTAGATTTGATAACTTCACCCACTTAGTGCACAGTTGTGTTATTTCCTCACATGCTTACAGCTGTGAACCACCACCATGTCCAGGACAGGCCACCAGCAGCTCCACCAGACCAAAACATTTCTCTGAGCAGTTTTACAGGAAATTGCCAGCCCTGGCCTGAGAACCAGTCTTCTGTTTTCTCTCTGGGTGGCCTTTTAATGAGCAGGATTAGATGCTTCTGTGAGTCCTGGAGGACAGGGTCTTGTCCAGTCAATATTGTGTCCCCATTGCCCAGCACAGAGCCTGGTTGCAGTTGGTGTTGGGAAACCTTTGTTAGGAGTGAAGAGAGGGGACAGGAGGAAGAAGACTGAGAGGAGGCAGGAGCCTTGGCCACCAGTCCTGGTGCTGTCCCATGCTTGCTGTTTGACCACTTGGGAGTCAGTGGCCTTCTCTTTTCTTAACAAACATTGTATAAGAATTGCGATTTTGTGTGGCCAAACATGCTATGCAAAGCAACTGTTGATGGGTACAGAGGCGGGGTGTTCCCGTGGGAGAAGCCTTCTTACGTGAAGTGGAGTCTCAGGGCAAAATGGAGTCTGTTTGGTGATCGCCCATATAGCCTGGCCCATAACATGGTGAAGTTGATTTCTACCTATTTTTGTGGTTATTATGAATGGGATTATTTCCCCCAAATCTTTTTCCAAAAGGTCCACTTTGAGTGTACAGCAAAGCCACTGGTTATTATGGGCTGATCTTGACTTCCTGCTCTGCGGGGTTTACCAGTCTTTGGGTGGCCTCTCGGGATCGACTATGGATTCACATCATCTGGAAGCAGGAAGAATGGCACTTCCCCCTTTCCTGTTTGTGTCTTTCTTTCTCTTGCCGGGTACTCTGGCTGAAATGTTAAGTACTTACTGTATTAAAGAAGGGGAATTGCCCTATCCCTGCTTCTGGAGAAAATTCTTTCCATTTTCCCAGTGTTCAGTACCATGTTGTCAGTGGATTTGTCCTGTGCACCCCTTTATGTGGTTGAGGGATGATCCCTCTAGACGGAGCCATTCATCAATTGATTATTCATTACTCAGACCAGACAATAACTGTGGTTGAAGTCCCCAAAAAAATGTGGATGTGGGGGCTGGGGTTATAGCTCAGCAGTAGAGTGCACTTTCCTTGTACATGTGAGGAACTGGGTTCAATACTCAGCATCACATAAAAAAAAAATAATAAAAATATGAATGTGTCTATTTCTCCTAGAATTTTAGTAGTTTTTGATATCCGTGTGTCTGCTATAGACATATTAAGGAATTTTGCATCTTCTTTGGGAAATGAATTGTTTAATATTATCTAATTTCCTCTTTATTCCTGATTACTTTCATTGTTCCCAAAATCCTTATCTGAACTCAACACAGCTGCCCCATTTCTTTTGGTTAGTTTCAGCATGGTGGTTCTTTCTCCATTTCTTTACATCTAACAATATCTGTATATTTAAAGTGAATTTCTTGTAAGTAGCATATAGTTGATTTTTGTAATCAACTCTGTCTTGTTTTGGACATTTACATTTCTAGTAATTATTGAAAGAATTAATTCAACATCTACAACATTCATAATTCTTTCATATTTGTTATTATTTTTTTAGTTTCTCTCTTCTTTCTGGTTTTGTTTTTATTTTTGTTTGGTACCAGGAATTGAACTCAGGGGCACTCGAACACTGAGCCACGTCCCCAGCCCTATTTTGTATTTTATTTAAAGACAGGGTCTCACTGAGTTGCTTAGCACCTCGATTTTGCTGAGGCTGGCTTTGAACTTGTGTTCCTCATTCCTCAGCCTCCAAAGTCAGTGTATTACAGGCATGTGCCACCACTTCCTGCTACTTTGTTTTCTTTCTTTCTTTTTTTAACCATTTTATATGGTTTTATTTTGTCAGTGTTTTGTCCTTGAATTCCTAACATACATTTTAACTAACTTAGGCCCATTTTCAATGAGCACTTTGTCATTTTTTGTGCATTGAGAAAACTTACAGAAGAAGGTAACTCATAATATTCACACAATAACTATCTGTGTGGGAAACAAAAACCTGCTTTATATTTATTTGACTTTTTAAAAAGTTGTCAATCATTTCATACCCCAAATCATGTGATTGTCAATTCTGCATGTTCATGGCACTCTATCACATAGATCACAACAAAACTTTTTTATTTTATTTAACTTGATGCTAGTGCAAAGAAGGAGCTCTCAAAAGCTAAACAATCTCTAAAATCAGATTATTGGGTCTCGGATTGTAGCTCAGTGACAGAGCATATGGATAGCTTTCCATTTCCATTTCCATTTCAATATGGCTTTCCATTTTAAACAACCTCAAAGATGAAATGAGAATGGGTTCTACTCTTTGGCTTCAAGATCTAAGCAGAGCATGGGCTAAATAAATGAATTAGGAATAGTAAGGCAGTTTGAAAGAGAGGGAAAGGAATAAGTCGATTTTAGAAAGGTTAAAATTGTGTTCGTTATCTTACATTCAAAGACACAGAGTCAAGAGAGAGATTAAAATTCAAGATTAGGGGCCATTACATGAGAATAATGATAAAGATTTGAGAGTACCTTATAAGAAAAGATCAGAGGGAAAAAAAGAACATGAATTCTTACAGATACACCCAATGGAAGAAGAATTTTTTTTAGACACAATAAAGATATTGTGTCCAAAAAAAATAAATATTAAAAAGAAGTGATTTTTTATTGTACAACCTGAAGAAATCAAAATTAGTTTTTCTGTGGTGGAAAGTATATAAAACCAATGAAGCAAAAGATCATCTGGAGAGAGAGGAGAAGCAGCAGGTGGCCTTATAGGGAGGGGTCCACAGGGTGAAGAATCAGGGGGAGGAATGGGGTAAAGTTTGTCTGCACCCCGTGGCCATCAGACCCCTGGACAAGAGCCAACACCATGCAGTCACTAGCACTCAGAACTTTCTCTGACAATACAGTCTGTGTAGTGCATCCTTCATGTCTCGGTTCCTCAGACAGTAGATGACAGGATTCAAGGAAGGGGTGAGGATGGAGTAGAAAATGGATGCCAGGCGACCCTGGGTAGGGGAGTACTGAGAGGCAGACGTCAAATAGGTGAAGCTTGCACTGGTGTAAAACAGAAGGACTGTGGTCAGGTGGGAGGAGCAGGTGGAGAAGGCCTTCCACCGGCCATCCACGGAGGGCATCTGCAGGAGGGTGGAGATGATGCGGATGTAGGAGAGGACCTTGAGGGCAAAGGAGCTCATGATCACGCAGCTGCCCACAGCGAAGACCACCTCCTCGATGGAGTGGAAGTCGGCACAGGAGAGTCTCATGAGAGGAGGAATGTCCCAGAAGAAGTGCTCAACAACATTGGGCCCACAGAAGGGAAGGGAGAAAGTGTTGAGGGCCAGGAAGGCTGCATAGAGGGCCCCGCCCACCCAGGCCAGGACCACCAAGGCACAGCAAAGCCTCTGGCTCATGATGGCCACATAGAGCAAGGGCCTGTAGATGGCCATGCACCGGTCATAAGCCATGGCCGTGAGCAGAAAGCACTCAGTCGAACCAAGTGTAAAAAACATGTAAAGCTGAGTGACACACTCAAAGTAGGAAATGACCCCAGATCCCTCAAGGGTGGTTTCCAGGGCCTTGGGGATGGTGACCGAGGTGTAGCTCAGATCCACAAAACACAGATTCTTCAGGAAGAAGTACATGGGTGAGTGCAGGCGGCTGTCTCTAACCACAGCTATGATGACTGAGATATTCCCCAGGAGGGCAAAGGCATAGACCCAGGAGAAAAATAAGACGGCCACTAATCTCCATTCTGGGATGTCTGAGAAGCCCCTGAGGATGAACTGGGTCACTCTGGTGTGATTGAACATTTCTCTCTCTCTGAAGTTGTGTTTGGATGCAGTGGCCACAGAGAGCTAAGCAAGAGAACAGAAGCGGGAGATGAGCTGGAAACCTTGTCCATGAAGGGCTTTTGTCTACAGAGGTTCATCTTCTCTCAATGGAAAAACGCCCAAGAAGCAGCTTATGTAATGATCATAACTCAGGGAATTCTGTGATGGTTTTGATGAACCAATTTGCAGCCTGTGTCCAAGTCAACTGCTCTTATCACATTGCTGGAAAACATTGCCTCATGGAAGAGAGGGAGAGGAGAACACAGAAGGGCAGAACAGAGGAGAGGAGAGGAGAGGAGAGGAGAGGAGAGGAGAGGAGAGGAGAGGAGAGATGTCTCACCTATTTTTCCTCCCCCTCATTTTGGATGGCTTCAGGTAAGAAGTTTCATGTATTTATTTCATACATTGCCATAGTTCACCACTTTGGGGTGTTTCAACATTAACTCTATCAGTCATGTTTTAGCCAATGGAGAGATGTGTATTTTTTAACTCCTTCCTTCCTCCTGGTGTGACTGCCTATACAGTCCCCAAGCCCTCCTAGATTTTTTTTTTGTATGATTACCTTCTTGCCCAGTTCCCTTTACTGGTGTCAGTTTTGCTGTCCTTCCCTAAACTATTGATTTTCTTGTTTTTTTTTTTTTTGTAAAGTTGAATGATTTTACTGGGGTTTTTTTTTGGTAGTTTCAGGGTTTACTAAATTAGTAAATGATTTTTTAAATTTGTGAAGTACAATTAATATATATCGATCAGAAAATATTTAATATGTTAAAAACCATGAAAGACTACCTCAACTTCTATATCAACTTCTAGGTAATAATATAAACACAAAACAACAACAAGAACCAATGACAAGGAAGAAAAGAAATGCAGGAAGTTGCACCAGATCAGGAGAAAGAGGAGAAGGAGGAAAGGTTAAGACAGAGAATTAAATGCAGTCACTCTTCAGCAAACCGCTAACAGAACATACAGGAGAGAACAGGATTGTGTTCACTGCCACTCAGGATTCCATCTGTCTGTGAAGTTTGGCTGGGTGTCTCTTTATATTGCAAATGTTACCTGAAAGGAGGTAGGATGGACCTCTTTTCTCAGAAAGAATAAAGTAGAAGTCCATTCTTCAGAGCTCAGTCTGTGACCTGCAGAAAAAGCCTTGTCTTTTAGAAGATTCTTGTTCCTTGTGCCATGTGTGACTCAGAAAACTGGACTTTGCAGTGTGGAATAATACTTTTGAAAACACTAGATATCTCCAAAGACTACCAATGGAATCCTATATGAGCCTGCAATCCAACTCCTTTGTATTCATCCAAAAGAACTAAAATTGGCATACTATAGTGACACAGTCACAACCCTCCATGTTTACAGCATGACTCCCAATAGCTAAGATATGGAACCAGCCCAGGTGCCTGTGAAGAGTGAATGGCTAAAGAAAATGTGGTCTATATATGCTGTGGAGTTTACTGAGCCATAAAAAGAATGAAATGATGTCATTTGCTGGTCAATGGATGGAACTGGAGAAAGGGGATGGAACTGGAGAACTTCATGCTAAGTGAAATAAGAGAGTAAGAAAATCAACAGTGGAATGTTTCCTCTCCAATGGGGGGCTAGAACAAAATAAGGAATGGAAAAGAGTGAACCTCAAGAAGGTAAAACAGTGGAGTAGGGAGGATGGGAGGGAGTGAACAGGGACAGGAAAGGAGGAACTAAGAAATTAAAATGATCAAATTTTGCTATGAACATGGATACACACACCCCAGTGAATGCCGATCTTACGTTTGTCTTTATAGTGCTAATTTAAAAAACAGGAAACACATATAAAGAAGATCATTAGAACAGGAAGGAGGTCAGGGGAATAGGAAAAGGGTGGAGAAGTAGAAGTACAGGGGCTGAAATGTGGCATTTTATTTTTATGCAATACTAATATTTTAAAATGAAACTACTATTATGTATAACTATAAACCACTATTATATATAACTATAATGCACCAATAAAATCATTAAAATTACTTAGTAAAAAAGATTTAGTGTTATATTTCTTACATATATATTTTATTAATTTAATTTGAAATATGAAATACTTTTTAAAATTCACAAAATCTTATAAACTGTACTTACTACAGTATAAGATATTTAATAAACATGGAAATATTTCAGAAATCAGAGAACAAAAACATGGGTCTAACAGATCTAAGGTTCAAACACATTATTAAACAGTTGTTTTCTCTGCACAGATGCATCGAGTGGGGTCGTGGTGATGTTCTGGCTCCTGACCCTGATGGGGGAGATGTTTTCCCTCAAGCCTCGTTTTTCAGACAGGACAGGGAACTTGCAGAGGCAAAGCAGGAAGGTGTTAGAGAGTGGCCACAGCTCTCACCGCCTCCTGCACATCCATTCCCACTCCTCCTAAAGTCTTTGCTCATGTGATTGACGATAATGACTCAAGGCTGGGCTTTTCTGGAAGGCCCTACAACAAAGCTCTGACAAGAGCTCATCTTAGCCACGTTTTCAATAGGGAATTCATTTTACTGGGAAAGTTGGTTAAAGTTGGGAAATTTAACTCTATTCTGACATCTGATAGGATTAAATATATCCATGTAAACTTTTATCCACTGTCACCTCATGTGGAAGAGTCCCAGATTTGTTTCATATCCTCAAACACATTGAGGTGAAGTGGGTCACAATAAACATATTGGAGTTAGAATACCTAAAAATAGTTTTGAGGGATCTTTTATAAAACAACTCTGCTAAAGCCCAGGGAAATTGTCTTTTACTGAACGCATAAACTTGATGTAAGCCTTGATTCCAGGTGTGCGTACCAAATCCCTGCACCTTAGAAGTCTGGGTTTAGTATTTATTTCCTATTTTCCATTTTTTCCCTCTGCAGGCATGACCCTTCTGAGCAGGATGGGGCTCTGTCTTTCTCTTCATGCAGTCAGTGCTCAGGACCAAGCCCAGTTGGTGCTCAGTGGAGAATGAAAGAGTGAGCAGCCTGTGTACAACCTGCCCTTCACACACTTGGCTTTTAGATGTGGTTCTACAGGAGCTCACTCTAGCATTTCCAGCAGTGGGAGTGCTCAAGATCCTGCATAAGAACAGTTAGGAATCTTGCAGACACTCAACAGAACCACATTATGAAATATGATCATACTGATTATTAAATATTGTTGAATGGTAGAAGCTTATTTGCTGTTCTGAGCCTGCTCTTCCCCAACTTACCCCAAACTCCAGAGGAGGCATTCCCTATCTGCAGAAGAACTGGAGAGCCAAGAACACAGTCCATCTCTGATTCCCACACCTCTCTCTATATTCAACATTAGTAAGAATTGAAAGAAGACAGTTGACTAAGACCCTCCACTCATTGACTCCAGGCCAGTCAGTGGGCAGGTAGAATCTGGACTTGGAGAACACTAAAGAGCATTGACATAGGTGTGGCTGCTGCCAAAGCTAGATCCTGAGCAGCTGTTAGAGGCAGTCCTTGAATTTTCCGTTGGTGGGAGATATCTGTGCAATACTTGGGGAATGGCAAGTTGTGCAGAGTTCAACCCTTAAGTTCCTATAGTGGGGAGAAGTATCTTGGGGTCTTCACCTATCTGGAAAATTCCTGATGCAACCTGTCACATATATCCCCTGTCAAGTGCAAAGAAAAATAATTCAAAGAATGGTGTGGAGATGGGTGTGCATAGAGGTCCTTGGGGAAACCCAGAAGGGTGTGAATGCTCAGGTGGTCAGGGATGAAGCCGCAGTTAGCAGAATGCCCACATGGCTCATGCCTGACACACCCATGTGAGTTATGGCTCCTGGTTCAATGTTCAAAGAATAGGTGAGAGTGTGTGCCTGGGCTGAGGCTAATCCAAGAGGGTTTGGAGCCAGATGTCCCCCCTTTCCATCCCTGAACCACTTCCCCAGTCCTCCCTCATTGCAAGAGGAGCCGTGAAACCCTGGATGGTGAGGTCCCTGGGATTTTATAAGAGAGATGTCAAATCCTGAGTGTGGGATGCATGCTTGGATGCATGCTGAAACAGTTGTTACCAATTGTATGTGGAGGTGAATGGAATACAGTGGGTCTCACCAGGAGTCACTGAAGTTCAGATGATTGCTAATGTTAGTAATTCTCAAAATTAATATTGTGGTAATCAACATTTGCATCGTGAAAACTTGTGCCTTCTAAACAGTAAAACATTATTCCCCTGAGAAGGTCTTTGTTAACAAAATAAACTTTAGCCCAGTATCCTCCAATTCTCTTCTTTCTAGAGGATGCCAACCAATGAAAGAAATGTCCTGTGGGAGCATGCTACTGCTCTCACTGGCCCATGAATACATTTGTTCCCCAGGGTTAATAGCCTGCTTATCTGTTTTGCTGCTTGAATGTGTATGTAATTGCAAAAGAGAAAGCATCGTTTCCATTGCCAAAAAATAAATCATGAAAAACACATTTGAAACAATAGTTTAAAACAGGTGTATCAACCCAGCAGTGTGAATCTCACCTTCCTGCATCTTCAGGAATCTCTGTGGTTTCCTTTAGGGTGTTACTAGGTGTTGGAGGGGACAGGTAGGTGGTCCTGAACTGAAGCTCCTTAGTGCAATCCAAAACAGAGGCATATTCTTCAGATGGAGGCAATGCTGTTGTTGTACCTTGGATCCCAGCTGCCAATGTCCTGCCTGAATTATTCCTTCCCACTCCCTCCTCTGATCACCCATTGCCCCCTGTCAGATGACCCAGGCTGCCTTTGGTCCTATGTTCCCATGTCAGCTTTACAAGGACAGACACAATCAGTCTTTTGATTTCTTTCTTATTTTTTTTTCAAACATCCTCACAAAGACTATCTGCTGACCATATACCCCACAGAAAGGCCATCTGTGTCCTGCTCACAGCTGGTCATTCAAGGACTTCAGACTTGCAGTGTCTACATGGTTGTGATGTCTTGAGTGTCCACATGCTTGTAAATAAACTCCTGCTTAAACAGAACTCACGGGCAATTCTCTAAGAGCATCTGGTGCATTATTCATGCTCAATAAGTGTGAGGACTTTATATTTTTTCTCTGCGCAGTAGGGGTTTTCTGGAGACACATTCACCCCATGCTTCCCCAGTCAGACCTGACTCTATGATAGCAGTTGGAGGTGCACATGAAGCAAACTGGTCCCCTACTTCTGAGGTGTGTTTACCAGAGGCAGTATGCATTAGCTCACAATTCCTGCAAAATTGGAAAGCTAAAACAATGTCATTTGTGGATATCTTCAAGTAAATCATGATTGTGAAATATGTGATTCTTTATTCTTATCATTACAAGGGAAAATAAAGAGTAGTCATCTCTGTAGAGTGAGCCATTTGATGCTGTCAACATTCCCCAACAGATTTGAAGTTATTTCAACAGCCACGGAAGTAGGAATTAGCAGCGATTCCCATCCAGAATATAAATAAGACTGTTCAACTAGAAGTGGACATGTGTTCTTGTACATAACTGATATGCACACGTGGTTGGGATATTAAACTCTGACTGGTTGTAAAATGCAAATAATCCACCCATTTTATCTGAGCCTTTGTCTGATTTCTAGCCCTGTAACATTCTAAAATAAATGGAAGTCAAGACAAATTAAAGATGTCACTTGCCGTTAGGTATCCATGAGGTTTTATCTCAACTAATCAGATCTCACATGGAGCAAGACTTACTTTTTGCATGCAGACACATCCAAGTGAGGGCAGAGCAGAACCTCCTCATCAGCAAGTCAGCAAGTCCTAGGGAGGAGAAGGCTGGAGAGGTGGGTGGGGTGGCTGGTTCTTCTGCATGTCCATTAAATAATGGGCCTTGTTACCACTTCCACACCATCAAGGAAAATGAGGTAATGTGACTGGAGCTCTCTAGGGAGCTTGCCCTGGGAATATATTTGGTGCCTACAACTGGATATTTTATTTATAGATAACATTGATTGAGAATTCCTAGGGGCACCTTGCGTTATTTGAGAGAGCTCGAAAAAGCACAACCTGGGAAACATGGAAATGCCAGTTAGTGAAATAAATTTTAATAAATTCATAGTAGAGGTTGATAATGTTGGGATTTATCTGGCTGCAGATCAGGAGCTCATGGGGCCCTGTGGAGGGTCAGTCAGATTTTTGGAGAGAAGGTGCTTAGATATGCAGATGGTTTAGAGACTTACATATATACACACATGTATATGTATGTATGTACATTAATGTCTACTCTGCCAAAGAATGTGCTTCCTGAGTTGTGCTAAGTAGATTTGTCTTATAGAGTACAGACAATACAGAAACACACACAGCTTGGCCTGTTTTGCATGTGTGCAATTCCAGCTACTCAGGAAGCTAGGGAGGAGTGTCCCAAGTTTGAGGCCATCCTGGGCAATTTAATGACCCCTGACTCAAATATAATTTTTTTTAACAATAGACAGGGGATATGGGTCAGTTGTTAAGTGCCCCTAGTTCAATACCAAGTATATTTTTTATTAATATGTTATAACTTTTGTAGTTAACTTGAATGTGGTAATGTAGATATTTTCCATATTTAGATGCCCATTAGTTCTAATTCTCTCTTTTTGTTTTCACTTGAGTCAATTTTTTGTGGCAGTGGGTACTAGGGTTTAAACTAAGGGGAACTCAGCCACTGAGCCACATCCCCAGCCCTATTTGGAATTTTATTTAGAGACAGGGTCTCACTGAGTTGCTTAGTGCCTTGCTTTTGCTGAGGCTGGCTTTGAACTTGTGATCCTCCTGCCTCAGCCTCCCAAGTAACTGTATTACAGGCATGTGCCATCACTTCCTGCTGCTTTGTTTTCCTTTTCTTTCTTTTTCTTTTTTCTTTAATTTCTTTTTTTAAACAATTATATATGGTTTTATTTTGTCAGTGTTTTGTCCTTGAATTCCTAACATACATTTTAACTAACTTAGGCCCACTTTCAATGACCACTTTGTCATTTTTTGTGCATTTAGAAAACTTATAGAATAAAGTAACTCATGATATTCACACAATAACTACCTTGTGGGAAACAAAACTTGCTTTATATTTATCTGACTTTTAAAGAGTTGTCAATCATTTCATACCCCAAATCATGTGATTGTCAATTCTTCATGTTCATGGCACTCTATCACATAGATCACAACAAAACTTTTTATTTTATTTAACTTGACTCTATTGCAAAGAAGGAGCTGTCAAAAGCTAAACAATGTCTAAAATTAGATTATTGGGTCTGGGATAATAGCTAGTGGTAGAGCATACGGATAGCTTTCCATTTCCATTTCCATTTCAATATGGCTTTCCATTTTCAACAACTTCAAAGATGAAATGAGAATGGGGTCTACTCATTGGCTTCAAGATCTAAGCAGAATAGGGGCTAAATACCTGAATTAGGAATAGTAAAGCAGTTTGAAAGAGAGGGAAAGGAATAAGTAGATTTTAGAAAGGTTAAAATTGTGTTCGTTATCTTACATTCAAAGACAGGGTGTCAAGAGAAAGATTAAAATTGAAGATTAGTGACCATTACATGAGAATGATGATAAAGATCTGAGAGTACCATATAAGAAAAGCTCAGAGGAAAAAAAAAGATCATGAATTCTTACAGATACACCCAATGGAAGAAGAATTTTTTTTAGACACAATAAAGATATTGTGTCCAACTAAAAACAAATATTAGAAAGAAGTGATTTTTAGGGTACTAACTGAAGAAATCAATTTTTTTTTCTGTGGTGGAAAAGTATATAAAACCACTGAAGCAAAAGACCATCTGGAGAGAGAGGAGAAGCAGCAGGTGGCCGTGTGGGGAGGGGTCTGCAGGGTGAAGAATCAGGGGGAGGAATGGGGTAAAGTTTGTCTGCACCCCCTGGCCATCAGACCCCTGGACAAGTGCCCACACCCTGCGGTGGCTAGCACTCAGAACTTTCTCTGACTGTACAGTCTGTGTAGAGCATCCTTCATGTCTCGGTTCCTCAGACACTAGATGACAGGATTCAAGGAAGGGGTGAGGATGGAGTAGAAAATGGATGCCAGGCGACCCTGGGTAGGGGAGTACTGAGAGGCAGACCTCAAGTAGGTGAAGCTTGCACTGGTGTAAAACAGAAGGACTGTGGTCAGGTGGGAGGAGCAGGTGGAGAAGGCCTTCCACCGGCCATCCACGGAGGGCATCTGCAGGAGGGTGGAGATGATGCGGATGTAGGAGAGGACCTTGAGGGCAAAGGAGCTCATGATGATGCAGCTGCCCACAGCGAAGACCACCTCCTCGATGGAGTGGAAGTCGGCACAGGAGAGTCTCATGAGAGGAGGAATGTCGCAGAAGAAGTGCTCAACAACATTGGTCCCACAGAAGGGAAGGGAGAAGGTGTTGAGGGCCAGGAAGGCTGCATAGAGGGCCCCGCCCACCCAGGCCAGGACCACCAAGGCACAGCAAAGCCTCTGGCTCATGATGGCCACATAGAGCAAGGGCCTGTAGATGGCCATGCACCGGTCATAAGCCATGGCCGTGAGCAGAAAGCACTCGGTAGAAGCAAATGTAAAAAACATGTAAAGCTGAGTGACACACTCAAAGTAGGAAATGACCCCAGATCCCTCAAGGGTGGTTTCCAGGGCCTTGGGGATGGTGACCGAGGTGTAGCTCAGATCCACAAAACACAGATTCTTCAGGAAGAAGTACATGGGTGAGTGGAGGCGGCTGTCTCTAACCACAGCTATGATGACAGAGATATTCCCCAGGAGGGCAAAGGTGTAGACCCAGGAGAAAAATAAGACAGCCACTAATCTCCATTCTGGGATGTCTGAGAAGCCCCTGAGGATGAACTGGGTCACTCTGGTGTGAATGAACATTTCTCTCTCTCTGAAGTTGTGTTTGGATGCAGTGGCCACAGAGAGCTAAGCAAGAGAACAGAAGCGGGAGATGAGCTGGAAACCTTGTCCATGAAGGGCTTTTGTCTACAGAGGTTCATCTTCTCTCAACGGAAAAACGCCCAAGAAGCAGCTTATGTAATGATCATAACTCAGGGAATTCTGTGATGGTTTTGATGAACCAATCTGCAGCCTGTGTCCAAGTCAACTGCTCTTATCACATTGCTGGAAGATTGAGCCTCATGGAAGAGGGGGAGAGGAGAACACAGAAGGGCAGAACAGAGGAGAGGAGACAATAAGAGAAGGAGAAGAGAAAAGAGAAGAAGAGAGGAAAGATGATAAGAAAGGAGAGATGTCTCACCAATTTTTCTTCCCCCTTCATTTTGGATGGCTTCAGGTAAGAAGTTTCATGTATTTACTTCATACATTGCCACAGTTCACCACTTTGGGGTGTTTCAACATTAACTCTGTCAGTCATGTTTTAGCCAATGGAGAGATGTGTATTTTTTAACTCCTTCCTTTCTCATAGTGTGACTACCTGTAGATTCCCCAAGCCCTCCTAGATTTTTTTTTTGTATGATTACCTTCTTGCCCAATTCCCTTTACTGGTGTCAATTTTGCTGTCCTTCCTTAAACTATTGATTTTATTTTATTTTTTTTGTAAAGTTGAATGATTTTACTGTTTTTGTAGTTTCAGGATTTACTAAATTAATGATTTTTTTAAATTTGTGAAGTACAATTAAGATATTGATCAGAAAATATTTAATATGTTAAAAACCAAGAAAGACTACCTCAACTTCTAGATCAACTTCTAGGTAATAATATAAACACAAAACAACAACAAAACCAATGACAAGGAACAAAAGATATGGAGGAAGGAGCACCAGATCAGGAGGAAGAGGAGAAGGAGGAGGGGGTTAAGACAGAGAATTAAATGCAGTCACTCTTCAGCAAACCTTTTAGCAGAACATACAGGAGAGAACAGCAATGTGTTAACTGCCACTCAGGATTCCGTCTGTCTGTGAAGTTTGGCTGGGTCTCTTTTTATACTGCAAATGTTACCTGAAAGGAGGTACGATGGACCTCTTTTCTCAGAAAGAATAAAGTAGAAGCCCATTCTTTAGAGTTCAGTCTATGACCTGCAGAAAAAGCCTTGTCTTTTAGAAGATTCTTGATCATTGTGCCATTTGTAACTCAAACAACTGGACTTTGCAGTATGGAATAATACTTTTGAAAACACTAGATATCTCCAAAGATTAGAAATGAAACCTCTATATGAGCCCGCTGTCCCACTCCATTGTATTCATCCAAAAGAGCTAAAATCAGCATACTATAGTGACACAGCCACATCCCTCCATGCTTACAGCATGACTCCCAATAGCTAAGATATGGAATCAGCCCAGGTGCCTATGAGAGTGAATGGATAAAGACAATGTGGTCTAAAAATAATGAAATGGTGTCATTTGTTGGTAAATGGATGGAGCTGGGGAAAGGGGATGGAACTGGAGACCTTCATGCTAAGTGAAATAAGAGAGTAAGAAAATCAACAATGGAATGTTTCTTGTGATATGATTAAATACATCCATGTAAATTTTTGTCCACTGTCACCTCATGTGGAAGAGTCCTAGAATTGTTTCATATCCTCAAACACATTGAGGTTAAGTTGATCACAATAAACATATTGGAGTTAGAATACCTAAAAACAGTTTTGAGGGATCTTTTATAAAACAACTCTGCTAAAGCCCAGGGAAATTGTCTTTTACTTTACGCATAAACTTGATGTAAGCCTTGATTCTAGGTGTGTGTACCGAATCCCTGCACCTTAGAAGTCTGGGTTTGGTAATTATTTCCTACTTTCCATTTTTTCCCTCTTCAGGCATGATCCTTCTTAGTAGGATGGGGCTCTGTCTTTCTCTTTATGCAGTCAGTGCTCAGGACCAAGCCCAGTTGGTGCTCAGTGGAGAATAAAGGAGTGAGCAGCCTGAGTGCAACCTGAGACACTGCCCTTCATACACTTGGCTTTTAGATGTGGATCTGTAGGAGCTCGCTCTAGTATTTCCAGCAGTGGGAGTACTCAACCTCCTGCATAAGGACAGTTAGGAATCTTGCAGACACTCAACAGAACCACACTAGAAGAACCTTATCTGCTGTTTTGAGCCTGCCCTTCCCCAATTTGCCCAAACTCCAGGGAAGGCATTCCCTATCTGCAGCAGAATTGGAGAGCCAAGAATACAGTCCATCTCTGAGTCCCACAGCTCCTCTCTGTATTCAACATTAGTAAGAACTGAAAGAGGACAGTTGAGTGGGACCCTCCAATCATTGACTCCAAGGCAGTGGGCAGATAGAATGGACTTGGAGAACACTAAAGAGCATTGACATAGATGTGGCTGCTACCAAAGCTATGATCCTGAGCAGCTGTTAGAGGCAGTCCTGGAATTTTCTGTTGGATGGAGACATCTGTGCAATACTTGGGGAATGGCAAGTTATGCAGAGTACAACCCCTAGAGTACCTATAGTGTGGGAGAGGTACCTTGGGGTCTTCTCCTTCCTAAAATTCCTGATGCAACCTGTCACATATATCCCTTGTCAAGTGCAAAGAAAAAGAATTCAAAGAATGGTGTGGGGATGGGTGTGCATAGAGGTCCTTGGGGAAACCCAGAAGGGTGTGAATGCTCAGGTGATCAGGGATGAAGCTGCAGTTAGCAGAATGCCCACCTGGCTCATGCCAGAGACACCCAGGTGCGTCTATGGCTCCTGGTTCAAGGTTCAAAGAATAGGTGAGAGTGTGTGCCTGGGCTGAGGCTAATCCAGGAGGGTTGGGAGCTACATGTCCCCCCTTTCCATCCCTGAACCACTTCCTCAGTCCTCCCTCATTTCAGGAGGACCTGAGGAACCGTGAATGGTGAGGTCATCCCTGGGATTTTGGAAGAGAGATATCAAATCCTGAGTGTGGGATGCATGCTTGGATGGATGACGAAACCTTGTTACCAATTGTAGGTGGATGTGAATAGAATATAGTGGGTCTCACCAGGAGTCACTGAAGTTCAGATGATTGCTAATATTAGTAGTTCTGGAAATTAAAATTGTGCTAATGAACATTTGCATTGTGAAAACTTGTGTCTTCTTAACAATAAAACATCATTCCCCTGAGAATGTCTTTGTCAACAAAATTAAGCTTTAACCCAGTATCCTCAAATACTCTTCTTTCTAAAGGATGCCAACCAATGAAAGAAATGTCCTGTGGGAGCATGCTACTGCTCTCACTGGCCCATGAATACATTTGTTCCCCAGGGTTAATAGTCTGTTTATCTGCCTTTCTGCTTGAATGTGTATGTAATTGCAAAAGAGAAAGCATCGTTTCCATTGCCAAAAAATAAATCATGAAAACCATATTTGAAACAATAGTTTAAAACAGGTGTATTAACTCAGCAGTGTGCATCTCATGTTCCTGCCTCTTCAGGAATCTGTGTGCTTTCTTTTAGGGTGTTGCTAGGTGTTGGAGGGGACAGGTAGGTGGTCCTGAAATGAAGCTCCTTAGTGCAATCCAAAGCAGAGGCATATTTTTCAGATGGAGGCAATGCTGTTGTTGTCCCTGGGATCCCAGCTGCCACTGTCCTGCCTGAATTCTTCCTTCCCACCCCCTCCTCTTATCACCCATTGCCCCCTGTCAGATGACCTAGGCTGCCTTCTGTCCTCTGTTCCCACTTCAGCTTTACAAGGACAGACACAATCAGTCTTTTGGTTTCTTCCTTATTTTTTTTTTCAATTATCCCCACAAAGACTATAGGCTGACCACATACCTCACAGAAAGGCCATCTGTGTCCTGCTCACAGCTGGTCATTCAAGGACTTCAGACTTGCAGTGTCTACATGGTTATGATGTCTTGAGTGTCCACATGCTTGTAAATAAACTCCTGCTTAAACAGGATTCACGGGCAATTATCTAAGAGTATCTGGTGCATTATTCTTGCTCAATAAGTGTGAGCACTTTATATTTTTTCTCTGCGCAGTAGGGGTTTTCTGGAGACACATTCACCCCATGCTTCCCCAATTAGACCTGAGTCTATGATAGCAGTTGGGGGTGCACATGAAGCAAGCTGGTCCCCTACTTCTGAGGTGTGTTTACCAGAGGCAGTATGCATTAGCTCACAATTCCTGCAAAACTGGAAAGCTAAAACAATGTGATTTGAGGATATCTTCAAGTAAATAATGGGGGATGATAAAGAGGATTCATCTCCGTGGAGTGAGCCACTACATTCCTCAACAGATTTAAAGTTATTTAAACAGCCACAGAAGTAGGAATTAGCAGCGATTCCCATCCAGAATATAAATAAGACTGGCCAACTAGAAGTAGACATGTGTTCTTGTACATAACTGATATGCAGACGTGGTGGGGAATTTAAACTCTAACTGGTTGTAAAATGCAAATAATCCACCCATTTACCTGAGCCTTTGTCTGATTTCTCTCCCTGCAACATTCTAAAATAAATGGAAGTCAAGACAAATTAAAGACGTCACTTGCAGTTAGGTAACCATGAGGTTTTATCTCAACCAATCAGATCTCGCATGGAGCAAGACTTACTTTTTGCATCCAGACACATCCAAGTGAGGGCAGAGCAGAACCTCCTTATCAGCAAGTCAGCAAGTCCTAGGGAGGAGAAGGCTGGAGAGGTGGGTGGAGTGGCTAGTTCTTCTGCATGTCCATTAAATAATGGGCCTTGTTACCACTTCCACACCATCAAGGAAAATGAGGTAATGTGACTGGAGCTCTCTAGGGAGCTTGCCCTGGGAATATTTTTGGTGCCTATTACTGGATACTTTATTTATAGATAACATTGATTGAGAATTCCTAGGGGCACTCTCTGAGAGAGCTTGAAAAAGAACAACTCGGAAACTTGGAAATGCCAGTTAGTGAAGGAAATTTTAATAAATTCATAGTAGAGGTTGATAATGTTGGGGTTTATCTGGCTGCAGATCAGGAGCTCATGGGGCCCTGTGGAGGGTCTGTCAGATTTTTGGAGGGAAGGTGTTTACATATGCAGATGGTTTAGAGACCCACATATATACACACAGGTATATGTATGTATGTATGTACATTAATGTCTACTTTGCCAAAGAATGTGCTTCTTGAGTTGTGCTAAGTAGATTTGTCTTGTAGAGTATAGACAACAAAGAAATACACACAGCTTGACCTGTGTTGCATGTGTGCAATTCCAGCTACTCAGGAAGCTAGGGAGGAGTGTCCCAAGTTTGAGGCCATCCTGGGCTATTTAATGACCCCTGACTCAAAATATAAATTTTTTAAGAAAAGGACTGGGGATATGGGTCAGTGGTTAAGTGCCCCTAGTTCAATACCAAGTATATTTTTTATTAATCTGTTATCAACTTTGTAGTTAACTTGAATGTGGTAACATATATATTTTCCATATTTAGATGCCCATTAGTTCTAATTCTCTCTTTTTGTTTTCACTTGAGTCAATTTTTTGTGGCAGTGGGTATTGGGGATTAAACTAAGGGGAACTCAGCCACTGAGCCACATCCCCAGCCCTATTTTGAATTTTATTTAGAGACAGGGTCTCATTGAGTTGCTATGTGCCTCACTTTTGCTGAGGCTGGCTTTAAACTTGCAATCCTCCTACCTCAGCCTCCAGAGCCACTGGGATTATAGGCATGTGCCTCTGAGTGTGGCCACTTGACACAAATTTTAAACAATTAAGAAATTAGATCTGTCAATTAATTCATGGTGGTGTTTATTGCTTTAAGCAGACCATGTTGTTAATATCACATAATACATATTCTACATCACTGTCATTCTGTAAATGTTGATGAGCATATTTATCCTGAATTCAAATGATTTAGAATTTATTTACCTGGAATACTTGAAGAAAACCAGAAGATGTATCCCTGAACATTCAAAAGCCTGCATCAACCAAGGCCCTTCTACTGACAGGAGGAGCACCTGCCCTTCCTCACTGAATAGCGCACATCTTAATGGTGAACACAAGAGGGCTCACAACCAAAGGAAGAACTTGGCATTGGCCTAGGCATTCTTGGCTAGGTCCAAATCTCCACTAAATTTCTAAGCAGTGACCTGAGACTGCACAGTTTACTTGACTTTATAGGCATCACTGCTTACTCTTGGCCTCTCATTTTACTCAGAAGATCAAGTGACAAGATCTTGACCTCATTAGAGGTCACAGGCAAGCACTGTGTCTTTGCAAAGTAGCATCAGTATTGCATGTGCCAACAAGGGTGATGATCACCCCTCAGCTGTCATTGCTGTCCAGACACTGCAACTGAAGCCACCATCACAATGAATAGATTTATGCAGATTCTTCTCTGGATGTTCTGTGTGATTTTAACTAATGTCCTTCCCACATAATTTTCCTGAGCAGAAAATAAAAACTCATGAAAAATAGGAACACCTGGAGCACTAATATGAGAAACCATGGTCTCAGCTAGCAGAGTGAGGTAAGGCCATGAGCTGGGTGCCCATGCCCCTAAAGGTGGTGGTGTCCCCTGCTGCAGGTCTGGTCTTCAGAAGGCTGGCTCCCTGTGATGTTAGTGGAGAGACTGGCCAAAGCTCTATATTTATATATGGTTCAATTATCAACTACATATTCTGCTTGCCATTTATGTTTATATTTTCAAACAGTGAAATAAATATATTTATAAATATAAAAAAATCAAATATTTCAAATGACAACATTTTATACATTTAAAGGAAATTCAATTATATTAAATTTTGCCTTTAAAAATATACATGAAGATTAAAGGACTAATGAGAAAATAAATGAAACACATGTGTATCCAAAGAGTAGAGATAAAAATTCATAGAAGAAAATTACAGAAATGTTCAGGCAAAAGATTTTTAAAAAGTAAACTATATTTCTATTGGGAAAATCCATCTTGTGCAAGAACAAATAAAAATAGGAGAAAATAGCAACTGAAGATAATGATTGATAGCCAGAACTATTTCAATTCCTAAGTCTATGGCGCCAGTCCAGTGGTCACAGAGTTTAATTAAATGCTTTTCCTTAAAGATACAGGCACTAGGGGCCGGGGTTGTAGCTCAGTGGTAGAGCACTTGCCTAGTATGTGTGAAGCCCTGGGTTTGATCCCCAGCACTACATAAAACTAAATAAACAAAATGCAGGTATTGTGTCCATCTACAACAAAAAATGTTTTTTAAAAAGGTACAGGCACTAAATTTGTTTTTGCACATGACAGTAAATTGGAAATTTTTCTTCACATTAAATGTGGCTATGGAACCTTGATATCCAAACTAGACCAGATCTCACCCAATATATAAAAGTTTATAGGGAAGAAACTCACTTATGAGCATTGGTAGAACATTCTACCAAACTTCTAAATAAAGTAGGAGACCCACAATGACTCATATACAGACAAAAGACTACACGCATACAAACATATACTCACACAGAATTCAGCAAGTTGGAGATTCATCTGCAAAAATACGAGGTGTCTACATTATAGAGCACAATATAATGTGTGCCTGGGCTTTTAAGACAGTGCCTGCCCTCCACATATCTGTTGTCTCCTGACTGGAACAGCAATTTCTTTTCACCCTGAGGATAATGTCAGCAGGAATTACCGAGAGTGAAGACTGAGAAAGATGCAATCTCAAATCAGCTTCCAACTTCTTTGAACATATATTTATTAATTCTAGAAAAGAAAAACATTTGAACATCATATCCAAGAAGATGTGTTGTAGGAAATTGTGGAAATAACCAGCAAGCAAAACTGAATCTCAGGCTCCAATCTCCATGCAGGTTAATCTCAGGTTAACTTCTTTATATTTTCTTGCTTTACATACTACACACCACCATGACTATCCTTTAATATTCCACAATGCACAAATAAAATTTTTGTGTGGAATTTAAATGATTTTTAAAATTTGAAAGATGGTGGGTTTTTCTTGTGCACATGAAATATTTTCTACATTGCTGTTCTTTTTATCCTTTTCCATATTATAATTGAAAAACAAATAATGCTATGTTTTGAGTGTGTTTTGAGCATTTCCTTTAAAGTTTTATGTGCTGGAAGTTTAGTTTAACAGTATGGGTGGTATTATCCTAAAGAATTAAAGTTAGCACACTGTACTGATACAGGCATACCCATGTTTATAGTAGCACAATTCATAATAGTCAAACTTTGAAACCAGCCCAGATATCTGTTAATGGATGAATGGATAAAGAGTATGTAGTAATAATCACAGATTTTTTTTCAGTCATAAAAAAGCATGAAATTGTGTCATTTACAGGGAAATGAATGAAACTTGAAAAAATTATATTAAGCAAAATAAATAAAGTCAAGGGTTTTATAGTTTTTCTCAGATGAGGAAGCTAAAGAAGATAAGGTATGTGTGTGGGGGGTGGGTCTCATGAAAATCAAAGGGAGATCAGTAAAATAGAAGAAAAATTTAGTGGGGGAAGGAGGAGAGGGAAAGGGTAAAATTGGGGAGTGATATTGACCAAATTATATTGCTATATACACTTACAAATATGTAACAATGAATCCCATTATGTACTACTATAATGCTCCAATAAAAAATATGAAACAAGCCAGGAACGGTGGCACACACCTGTAATCCCAGCTGCTCAGGAGTCTGAGGCAGGAGAATCACGAGTTCAAAGCAGCTTCAGCAAAAGTGAGGTGCTAAGCAACTCAGTGAGACCCTGCCTCTAAATAAAATACAAAATAGGGCTGGGGATGTGGCTCAGTGGTTGAGTGCCCCTGAGTTCAATCCCTGATACAAAAAAAAAAAAAAAGAAAAATCTCAAAAACATTCTTTCAAAAATAGAAAAAAAAAATTCCAAACATTTGTTTGAAACCACCAAAACCTGAAATGTTTGCAGAGATGCTGAGAAAGAAAAATGAAATTGGAGGCATAATGCTTTCTAATTTCAGATATTTTTACAAAGCCATAGCATTCTAGAGTATAGCACTGGCATAAAACTAGGAACATAGACAAATGGAACAATGTAAAAAACACAGAACTAATCTAAACATTAGTTCTGTTTTATGTGCTTGAAGTTTAGTTTAACAGTATGGATGGTATTATCCTAAAAAATTAAAGTCAGCACACTGTACTGTGGTCAGGTGGACAAATTTTCAACCAGAGCACCAAGAAGACACATGGAGGAAACAGAAGTCTCTTCCATACACATGGCTAAGAGAAAAATGAATTTCCACAAGAAAAAGAATGAAACTGAGCCCTTATCTTATGTCACATATAAAATCAACTTGAAATGAATGAGTGACATAAATGTTAAGCCTAAAACAATCAAACTTCTGGACAGGAACATAAGGGAAAATATCTTCAACGCTGTTTTTTGACAATGATTTTTTTGGATTTCCACCCTGGTATCTTGCAGACAGCCTGCTTACTGTGAGCAGTAAGCACTCCCAGCCCCCTCTGGGCACAGTTAGAGGGCCACACAGGACAGAGGCATAATCAAGAGCAAAACATAGAGATAATTGATGGCTGGAATAATTAGGGGAAGTTTTGGAATCTGGCAAATTAAGTTTTTGAAGAACAGTCATCGAGTTCATTAAGCTAAAAAGATGGTGGATAACCTTTGGGAACTCATATTCAGAGTTCTGTCTCCTGACAATTCCTCCCACATTAACCTGGTGCCTCTAGCACACAACATCCAGAGGCAACTGATGTAAGCCTCAGATGTCTGGTGCAAGTAGGGACCTTTGGGGAAACTAAGAGACCAACAAAAGGACTGAGAAAATTAGTGCTCCAAAGCATGTTGCAAGAGTAATGTGCCAATAAAGAAGAGAAGGAACTGAAGATGTTGGGCTAAATGTGCTGCTAGAGACAGCAATCTGCTCATGGCATGAATAGGCAGCACTTCCAATGCTTCTGTGAGAGAATTCTGCTTACTATACTATTGCGTTTTTTTCAAATAATGTGAAAATAAAACATTGAGAGTTCAATTATTTTAGAAGCCTGATTTTGATTAGCAAATCTTCCCTTTGAAAAATTAGAATAGATTGATGACTTACTAGATAATCTAGAAAATATTTGAAGAGTATAGTATACAGCAATCTTTCTTAAACTCTTTTAAAGATTTGAAGAGAAGGTAGCACTCCCAACCTCATGCTGAGAGGTCAATCATTGCCCTGAAACCACAATCAAGGATATAATAAGAAAACTAAATAGCAATATGCCCAAGTGACTAGTAATACAAAAATCCTCAAAACAAAACAAAACCAAAAAAAAAAAAAAACATAGCAAATTGAATTGGACAGCACATTGAAAAAACTCCATACTCCTGAGCAGTGAGATTTATAATGGGATGCAAGGATGGTTCAACCTACATCAATCAATGAAATACATTAAATTATACAAAAACCAAGATCATTAAAATTGATGCAGAAAAACATTTAACAAAACCAAACAAGATGAAAATGTACATTAAAGTAGGAATAGGAGGAAACTACTTCAACATAATAAAAGACAGGTATACAAAGCCCACAGCTAAAACCATAGTAAATGGAGAGACTGAAATTTGTGCATCTAAGATCAGGAATTTTTGCTCGAATTTGGGACCCCCAAAATATTACCAGAGACCAAGATCGATGTAAGCAGCAAAGAGGTGTTTATTGCGAGCTAGCTTGGTCCACTGTGTGCACACAGAAACTGGTGACACTGAGAGGCCCCGAGCCTAGGGTTTGCAGCAGTTTTATACCCTCTTTGTGGAAGGTAGGGACTTCACATACATCATAGCATCTCTTAGCAAATCATCACACACCTCAGGAAAATCATAAAACAACTCTAAAACATGATTAGCACATTCACTGGTGGGAGCAAGTTGGGTAAGGGTGATTGGTTAGTACAAGAGGGGGATTTGTTTGAACTGATTGGTTTAAGTCACGAGGAGGGTATGTGCTGAACTACATGGTTTCCCAACATGTTACCAACCACCATAAACTACTGGGAGGGTCATCTGGAATCCCAGGTATTTTCCCTGACTCATGCTGATTGGTGGCTGCTAGAGGGTTTCTATGGTTCCTCACCTAGCCTGACTGAGTCAGGGACATCTGGCTCCACAGATCTCTCCTGTTATTTGTAGATTAACAACTCAGCAGGGTGTGTATGTGCCTAGGAGTGCTCTGTGGGTTTTTCCAAGGACAAGGGTCATGCCCCTTCCTTGGACAGGCTTTGCTCTGAGGTAGAGGCTGCTTTCTCAAAAGCAGATAGGTAGAATAGAAGAAGAGGAATAAAGGGAGGGAGGAGGAGGAAGAAAGAAGGTGAACCAGGGACTGTAATGGAGTAAATTAAATCCCATGCATGCATAATTATGTTAAAAATGGATCTTTATGTACAACCATATAGCACAAATGAAAGCAAAAATACACAAATAAAATAAAAAGTGTTCCATAAAGAAATTATAAGATAAACAGCTATTACCATTAGAAAGGTAGCACATCGGATAAATTCTGGGGAAGAGGTGATAGATGACCCCTCAAAGCTACAGAGGATACCTCTGAAAGGAGGGTCTGCATGGTGAACTTGGTACTGGGGTTCGGAGCTGGATCTCCCAGTGCCAGGATGTGGACTTCTGGTAGGGAACTCTGCCTGGTAAAGCAGGCATCTTTGAAGAGTTCAATGAGGCTGGTTTTGAATATGAATAAAGATAAAGCAGAAGAACCCAGCAACTGCCATTAACTAAGGCTCATCATACAAGGGGGGGGGACTGTAAAAAGAGAATCTCTAATATGCCTAATTCTCAGAAATTAATGGGAAACAGCTACAGAAGATTGATATACATTGAACTACAGAAGAGGTTGAGATAGAGAAGAAAATTTTTTGTTGATAAGTTTATCTACAGTAGTATTTCTGTTCATATAATGAACTATCAAAAATTAATTAAGAAAAAAATCACATTTACAGTAGCATCAAAACTATGTATAAACAACACAAGACTAGGGTTCTCATTAGAATAAGATGTACTCCATTTTGAATAACTATGTCCAAATATACCCTACCATCATGTATAACTAAAAGGCACAAATGTATGTATACAATAAAATACTTAGGAATGAATTTAAACTATGAGGTGAGCAATCTGTGCATTTAAAACTACAAAATATTGATGAATGAAATTAAGAAAGAAAAAATAAATGGATTCAGGCCTCTGGACCAGATCATATTAGCTGCTGTCACACTGTGAACAAAGGGGCCCAGGCTTGAGTTGCAGCATCCCTGATCTGTTTGGGGACTGAGACTTGGGCAGAGAAAAAATATGGAAAGAGCAAGAGAGAGAGTGGAGGAGATCAGATCCTAGAAGAAGTGAAACATACTAGATTGGATTTTCCTGCCTTTGTACCTGAAAGAACAATCAAGGCTTGCCATCGGAGAAAATGCCCGTTTATTGAGGAACAGCTCTGCATATTTATAGAATTGGGGGTGGTTTGACAGTTATGACAGTTTAATGGTTGAAGGGTTTGCCAGTTGACATGGGTTGCTTTTTGATTGGTGGGTAAGGATCATGTGAACCAGCAGGGCTAGTCTGATTGGTGGGTAAGGATCATGTGAGCCAGCAGGGCTCACCATTGGACGGCAGAATCATGTGAGCCAGCAGGGCTCACCATTGGATGGCTCTTCTTGGGGGTTGGGGAAGTTAGTCTTTGGAGCCTGGGCGACTCCCAACAGTACCCACTGTGAGGACTCCAAGTATAAGGGGAGTCTCTGAATAATTGTGAGGAAAGACGAACGTCCCATCAAGGTTTGTGACTGAAGGTGTGAGTTGTATTAAACATGGGTGAATTAAAAAAGAAAGAAAGAAAGTAAAGTAAAATGATATTCAGTAGCCATATACTTCAGGTCAGTTCGTAAAACTGTTGTAGTTAAAGTTTAGAGAAATCAGTGTACTCACATGTTGCTGACAAGAACAAAAGTTAGTTCAATATCATATGCATAAATTTGTCCATCAAATACTGATGCCGCCAATTATAATTGATGTCACAGAAATGCAAAAGACTCCTAGTAACTCTTATGCCAACATATTGGAAGATCTAGAAGAAAGGGACAAATCTGTGGCAAATATAATATACCAGGGCTGAATTATGAGAAAATATAAGATAGACATCATTAATGACTAATAAATTTGAATCAGTAATAAAAAGTTTCCCAGTTTTTTTAAAAAAAAACCCAGGAGCTCACGGCTTCACTACTGTTCTACCAAACATTCAAAAAGAAGTGACACCCAGTCTCTGGAAACTACTCCAGGGAATTAAAATGAACTTTGATCTTTCAAGTCCCATGACACAAAACCAACGTTTCCCTAGTACTAGATCCAGACAACTATTCAATAACCACCACAAAAAAGAGAATTACAAACAAAGATGGATGTAAGCATTGACAAAGACAGATGTAAGCATTCTCAACAAAATCTAGAAAACAAAGTCCAACAGCACATCAAAAAGAGCATACTGTATTCATATGGAATATGAAGGAAGCCTAACAGATAGAGACTGGCAAATCCCACACTGTGTCAACAGAACAAAGAAACAAAATGTCCATAGGTGGATATATGGACTTTTTAAAATGCTGGTATACACATATAATGGAAATGTATTCATCCACTAAAAGTGGTAAATGCTATAATGTGGACTACTTTTGAAAACATCAGGCTTAGTCCCGTCATAAAAAGGAACATGTTGAGTGATTCTATTCATACAAAATATCTAGACATAAATTCAAACATGAAGATTATACTTAGTGGCTTACAGTGACTTAAGTAAGGATAAGTAAGTGAATGATAGATATTTCATTGAGAGTGATAAAAATATTTGGGAACAAGATGTAGCTGGAAGTTGTACAAATTTGTAATGTGGTAAATAATATTGAATTGATAACCATGAACTGTTACAAAGGTTAACTTTCTGTTATATGGATTTCATCTCAATGATAAGAAATTTTGGCTGCTAAACTGCAGATAGTGTAAGATATTTCCCTCCAGGGTAGTAAGTGCTTGAGAGTTGGTTACCTCCCTTAATGTTAATCCGATCTCATAAACATCCCTAACTCACACTGAGGCAAAGGAGTGCAGAGATGAAAATACACACAGCGAAAGCCATCAGTCTTTCCTCAGTGTTATTAGTTTCTCAATAATGACTTAAGGTGATGCCCAGTAGAGGAATTTTACTGTGTCATCCACTACCCATGCTGGCATGTGGCCAGCTCCTATTTCCTGGGCTCTGGAGATGCTTTTGCTTGGCAGTGTGTTCAGTCTTCCTTCTGTCTCTGCAGACTGAGCTGTAGGGTCCCAGGGGCCCTGGTCTCACTGGCAAGGTACTAGGTTCACATAAAGCAGGGGTGACTGAGCTCCCCACATCCTGCTTGGCATTGTGCTGGCTGGACAGATTCACCCCGGATGCAAATATAGTTGATGGGAGAAGCCAAGGAGAGACACTGTGTTGCTCCCACAAGGAGAATGGGCGATGCTCAGGAGTGAATATTTGGCAGTTAGAGTCCAAATATATCCAAAGCTTCATTTTTATTCTGCTCACTAAATTGCAAGCTCATCCACACAGTCAACAAGCCCAGAAACAAACGATTAATTCTGCAAAGAGTAACAGACACAGTGAAGACTTGTGAACACTGTAGTATTTGCTATGATTTCATGTGCTTCAAGAGTAACGTGCAGAGTGTGCTGGACCTCTGCCCAGTGTTTGCAAGTACCACATGTGAGAGTTCTTCATGCTTCCTCTTATGGGTTTCAAATTCTTTTTTTTTCAAATTAATTTTTCTCACCACAAATGTAGTAAATACACTGAATTTTTTGCAAAGAAATTTGAGATATGACAAATAAATACATTCAGATTAAGGCAATAGGAGGACAAAATGCCAAATAGCTTACAGGTGACAGGTAGGAGGATAAGAATTTATTTATGCAAATGACATACATTCATATTTTCAAGTAACTCTGGGAAATAAAAACATTTAATATGGTATACATTTTTTTCATGGAAGCATTTTGAATTCATCAATCTCAGCTTTTACTGCTCAAAATTATATTTGTCTTTTTCAATTGTTTTTCCCATTTTATACTAAAGGTATGGTGGATGAAGATGTGTATCCAGTGGTAAAAATATAAAAATAGAGTTGCACAGCCTTTGGAAGCACATTATGAAGATCAAGATAAAATGAGGTGCCCCTCAGCATTCCTCAGTGGCTGATCAATAGCACTAAGCCATAATTGCTAATATGGAAAAAATGTAATTTAGAAAATAATTAATTCCTGTATCTTACAACCTAAGCAAAGACTTTGCATTTTTACATACAATCTGTTTCCCATGCATTTCCTTATTTTAAGCACTATCCAGAGAAGTACCAAAAGGGAAAATTCCCAGCTTTCCCACTTTATAAGGAAAGCACTTGGAGCAATACCTCTTCATACTTCTGGCATTAAAAATATGCTAACTTCTCTTCGTACTTCTTTTGGTGATCCTCATGCTATCTGAACTTTGTTTAATTTATGTCCCCAACTTTTGGCTTTTATGAGAAAATTTTCAATAAGCATTTTTCACCCCTTAAAAGAGAATGTAGTGCTAAACACTGAAAATATTATTAAGGTCAAACTAAACCTTATTTCTTATTTTAAAAAATGTGGGATCATAAAATAATCATATTTTGTAGGTCTCTCAGGAATACTTTGATGGCCTATAACAGGTGATTCATATTTTTATTTTATCATATCCAAATTTCTGAAGATTCCTATGAGACTGATCCCTGAAAAACGTAAGTCAAATTTAGAGAAGAATTTTTCAATTAAACATACATAAATCAAACTACATACTGGAGAATTACTAAGTTCTTTTGGAGAAACTAAAATAGTACATGGTTTAGTATACAAAAAATAGAAACCAACAAAATGTGTCTATGGTTCTATGCCAGCATCTAGATCGCAAACACATATATAACTGTTCATCTCATACTTGATACAAATGTCTAGGGATGGTCAGCAAGAACCCCTGTATACCTGGAAGTTAGTAGAGAAGGCTGAAAAGCTGCAAGGTGTTTAATATGGATTTGTCTCATCACCCATCACCTTCTGAATTTGTCATATGTATTTACTTTCTTACATATTGTATTATTTTTTCTCTCATGGTAATCAAATTATTTTAAAATACCAATATTTTTCTTGTTTCCAAAACCTCAGTCTCTGAAACACCTGTGGCCATATTTGTGTCATCAGTAAACACATGTTGGATGATTACTGCTTTAAAGAGATCTTACCTTGCAAGGGCACAGGACACTGGGCTTGCATGACCTCCCACCAGCCTGCACTGTATGTGATGCAGCTGTGACTGTGGAAAAAAAATTGAGATTGTAAAGCACTTTCCAGAGGACAACTTTCATTTAAGACGTCTTTAAAGCCCAATATATAGTAATGGGGGAAATTAAATCATTACGTCACTGAAGGAAAGGGGCTGTGGCAGCCAGTTCCAGGGGATGTTATGAACAAGGAGGTTGCTATGAGCTTTAGGTTTGTGTCAGAGAAGAATGGGGGATGGGACGAAAAACAGATTGCAGGTAGACTGAATAAGACCTCTTGAACTTCACCCTCACTGTGAAATTAACAGCAACCTACTTGTGTCTGGCCACCCACCATCAACTCTGGGGACACACACATTTCCAGAGGAACACAGGCAGGCTCAGCAGCAAGGTCACTTTTCTAAGGGGTGAGTGTGGTTAACCTGGCAAGGCGGTGAGGAAGAACCAGGTTTGCAGAAGGCAGAGGAAATGATGATGGAGTTGTCTCTTGAACTGTTGCAGAAGCGTTGCAATCATGAGCAAAACTTTCTTTTAGAATATACAGTCAATATCTTTTTATTTTTATTTTTATTATTTTTTAAAGAGAGAGAGAGAGAGAGAATTTTTTAATATTTATTTTTTAGTTTTCGGGGGACACAACATCTTTGTTTGTATGTGTTGCCGAGGATCAAACCTGGGCCGCACGCATGCAAGGAGAGTGCGCTACCGCTTGAGCCACATCCCCAGCCCAGTCAATATCTTTTTAATGGTTATGACACCATTGAGAAGAAAAGAATATAATGGAAGGTGTCACCAAGAGGAAAGAAAATCATTGTATAGACAAAGGAATGTTCAACGTCATGGTACTGAGCAAGGAATAAAACACAACATGGTAAAGTAGAAGTTTAGGAGAATGTCATCTGGGCTGGAATCTGAAGGCTTTAAAGACCTTCCACTGATCTGTTGGAGAGGAAAAGACAGTTTCAGTGGGAGCTGGAGCAGGTCTGGCTGAGGGCGTGTGGCCATGAGATAGCACCACCCACATCTTGGGGCATGGGGGAACAGGAACAGTGGGGAACTGCAGGAGAGTCCAGGTGCAGTCAGGTCACCTCAATTTACCACAACACAGGACCTGCAGCCCTGGAATGGGAAAGTGTGTTTTTCAGAGACTGTCTCCTCTTGGGTAAATTTTCTTTTTTAATGTCCAACTTAATGAATAGATTCCTACATAAAAAATATTTTTAAAAAATGACAATTTGAATTATTTAAATGTGGATACACTGGCAAAACAATGTTGAAATTGTATTCATGGAAGAGAAGGAAGGAAACTAAATTAGAGAGCATTAAAGAACGAACTATCACACAGGTGGTCAGGCAGGAGAGAAGGTGAGCAACCCCCCGGAAGTGCTCTCTGCATGGGAGTTCTCAAGAGGTCATGATGGAGAAGCCGAGGACAAGCCCTGCACCTCATGCCCAGATCCTGGGTTTCAGATTTCCATACCTACACTGTGAGGTCCACTCTGCTTAGAAATGATTAAACATCAGAAAACCAAGAGTGACCTTTCTTCTGCAAGGAAAGTTACTGCAAAATACAAGAAAACCCTGTAGACATGAATATGTAAAGTAATTGTATTAATCATGTTTTTTTTTTTTTGCTTATTCTCTCCTATCTTTTTATCTTCTCACACAATCAGAATTTCCAGTAAATGGCCACTTCCACCATAGTAACTGAATTTCTCCTTCTGGGTCCTCCTGATGCCTGGAAAGTGAGTTTTCTCTATTTCCTGGTATTCCCACTGACCTACCTGGGCACCTCATTAGGGAATCTTGTCATCATTGCTGTTACCACTGCTGGCCAGAACCTGCGCACGCCCATGTACTTCTTCTTCAGGAACCTGTCCATTTGGACATGTGCTACATTTCCGTCACTATCTCCAATGCTTGTGTCAACTCTCTCACTGGCAACAGGGCCATTTCAGTGGCTGGCTGTGCAACCCAGATCTTCCTGGTCATGTGTTGAACTTCTATTTCTCTGCATCATGGCCTGGGACCACAATGTGGCCATCTGCCAGCCCCTCCAGTACCCCACCATCATGAACCCTCAGTTTGTGTCCCCATGACCCTGGCTTCCCTGTTCAATGGTCCCTTATATTCAGGTGTGCACCCTGTAAACACATTTCAGCTGTCCTTCTGTCAGTCAAACATGGCCCACCAGTTCTTCTGTGATGTCCCCTCTCTGCTGAGGCTCTCTTGATCTGACACTATCAGCATGGAGGTCTTTCTTCTTGTCTCTGCTATGGTGGATTGTGGTGGTTGCTTTATATTTATTGCCAAGTCACATATTTGCATATTTTCTGCTGTGTTGAAAATTCCCACCAACCATCCAGGCAAAACCTTTTCCACCTGCACCCTTATATCTTTGTAGTGTCAGTCGTCCTCAGTTCTGGCACAGGTGTGTACCTGAGGCCTTCAGAAACCTCTGACACATTCTAGGACATAGTTCTCTCTGCCTTTCACACCACAGTTCCTTCTTTCCTTTTTTAAAAAAATTTTTAGACATAGATAGACCTTTATTTTATTCATTTATATATGCAGTGCTGAGAATTGAATCCAGTGCCTCACACATGCAAGGCAAATGCTGTAACACCGAGCCACAACCCCAGCCCCACAGCACCTCCTTTCTTGAATCCTCTCATCTACAGTCTCGGGCACAAACAGGTAAAGGAAGTTGTGAGGAGAATAATGCAAAGACAGTTGTTCTCAAGGAAATGATAAAGATGTGTTTCAGCACTATTCTAATTTCACTGATTGAGGTTCTTAAGCAGATACAATGCTCTTTATAAGTCCTGTGCTTTACAAGTTACATTGCCTACTCTAATATTACCTTATTTGGTCCTGGCTGCTTGATGTTATCAAATAATTTTTTTATTTACTCCATCATTTCTATTTATCCTTCATAAAATGTATAAGGTTAGCAAATGCATCTTTATTGAATGAATATAATTCAAGGTATTGGCTGAAATCATTTGAGATTGTATGTTTATGATTTATCAAATAGTTCACAATACCTCTATCAAGTAATGTCACAGGAGAAAACTTTACAGATCAACATGGAGACAATCTGCGCTCACATCATTTGATCTTATTCAGTGATCTCACTTAGTGATGTGTGAAATAAATATGGAAGGTCAGTGGTACATAATTGTGTCGATTTAACTATATTGGAAATACACAAAAATTGTATCCTAAAGAAGTTCTAACCATAAAAGTAGAGAGAATTTCAATAGTATTTCTCTCCATCTGGAACCTGAAAAAAGAAGAAACTCCTTGTCCATGAAGTAAACAGAGGGCCATGGTTACCACAGCCTGTGTCCCAAAAGCCACTTCTGTCCACTGGGGAAGAGTGAACTTGCCTTCCTCAGCCTTGGTGGCTGCTGGTATTTTATTACGGCCATGAGTGACCCAGAATTGAGGACCTAACCCTGGGGCTGAGTTGCAGGTCAGTTTTCAGATGGTTTTCCTCTGATACATCTACTTCTGTAATATTTAAGAAATCTGTCATGCCTGAAATAATGATGAAAAGACAGAGTGTAATTGTCTGGCCTAAACATCTCACCTGTGTCAACTGTTAATTTTATCTAGACTTCCTACAGGAAACCTCTGCCTCTACTTGTCCCCTAACACCTTGAGGCAATCTCTCATCCTCTCACACAAGTTAATTCTTTCCAAATATTTTAGTGTCCTCACTGGCATGTGCTTTGCTAATTATTAATTGCAACTGACACATACTCACTGTCAACCTGTCTAGGAATTTTAATATAACAAAATAAGAAAAAAAACAGAGTTCATACAAATCACAGGCAATACATCAAATTCCAAATTTGGAGAATGGTTTTGTTCAACAGTTCACTAATAAGAAAATAGTGGACAAAACATCAATGCATTTATTACCTAGGACAATACAATAGCCTAAACATATGTGTTTAATGAATAAATGCATCTCTTAAAGTTTGCAGGCAAGGGGATACTTGTAATGGGGACCAATGAGCACCCCAACGCCGGCCGATACAGGAAGCCTTGGCTGGTTACAACATGATCCAACCAGAACACAAGCTCCATCCACAAACTGTGTCCCATGGCTTCTGGTTCTCATAGTTCCAATGCTCTCTGCCAGAGCAGAAGGACCTTCAGAGAACTCCAGATAGCTTACTGAATCCAAATAAGTGGTATTCAAAGTTTTTCATGAGTTGTGGTGGCTAGGTAAATTAAGTTTAATGTACAAAGTTAGAAATTAAATTGCAAACACCAGTCCTGTTGAGAGGCATCCATATAGCCTTGATGAAAGATGTTGGGTACTTAAATCGTGTTTTAAGATGTTTTATACTTAAAAAAGCAGGTGGCAAAGGACATGTGCAAATTGAAATATTGGTACAAGGACTTTACAGAATCCCACAGCTGATGACAAATAATATAAAGCCCTGAAGGTAAACTTCCCTGAGGACAAAGAAAGAGAGCATCAGTTAAAAATAGATAATAGCCGCTAAATATTAAGGTATTTCTTTTACATATAAAATAAGGGATTATTGTAATCTATTTTCAGCTGGTGGTTCTATATGTAACTGAGATCTTCTCTGGGATTACCAAATTATTCAGAATACATTAAAGAAAATGAAAATATGAAATATTATTTTGTGCTGAAATTCAGTTTAATGTATTGAAAGGGGGCCATGTCATAAAACATGAATTTCAATTTCAGTGACTGCACACAATGTTTCAACTTAGTTGAAATATTAAAGTTAAATACTGAATAAAGTATTTGTGTGTACACATCTATATCTGTATCATAATTGTCTCAGTTATATTAAGCAGTTTATATCTTACTGCTTCATTTAATGCATAGGTTAAATCTGATAATGTAAGAAAGTTAATGAAAAGATTTTCACTTTTAAAAGAACCTTTATGTAATTATTTCTAGTCGATGATGCTTCTCTCTACTATATATGTACTGTAAATCAAAAACAAAGCATAGCATTTATCATAAACCTCCTTTAAAATTAGTTTTATGGCAAATAGCCTTGCATTATTACGTATTAGATAAGGACGCAGCTTACTGATTCATTATCAATTTCCTACTCCTTAACAAACATGTTGTCTTCTCTCACAAGCCAGCAGGTGATCAAGTTTATTTATTAAATTCTCTGCATCAAGGGACAATATCACCTTCACAGACATGGATACAGAAGAATTTACTGAGAGTGTGAATTTGCGGGGCCTACAGTTTAATGTTTTAAAATAGAACCATCAATAACATCATTGCAACGTGGTGAAATTGACCACATGAGGCAGGGGCACAGATACTGAGTATGAACTCTTTTTAAAAAATATTTATGTTTTAGTTGTAGTTGGACACAATACCTTTATTTTATTTATTTATTTTTACGTGGTGCTGAGGATCAGACCCAGGGCTTCCCATATGCTGGGTGAGCTCTCTAGCACTAAGCCACAACCTCAGCCCCCTGAGTGTGAACTCTTGAGTGCAAGGAACTAGTCTCAGCATCACGGCTTGATGAGCCAGTTCCCAGGAGCAGGCTGACAGCAGATGAGCTCCCCATGTGCCCCAACTCACTGGATGATAAGCGAGTTTCCTGAGCAAATGCTCCAGTTATTCAGGTTTTTCAGTTCTGCTTTCTGAGTAAGAACTTACAGGAACCCATGGTGTGTTAGTGCAGTTGGTGATACAAAGCTGGATTGTAGACTAGGCCCAGGGATAGAAGTGGCCGATTCAGATATGCACCAAGATTTGCTGAATCATCTTTGCAGACTGATATTTACATCAAGATCAATTCAAAGTTTTAGATTTTCTTCTGATTTTGGTGATTTTATGAAAACATAATTGTTCAATATTTTTAAAAAACAGAGACACACACCAACAAAAGAGATGTAGGATCAGAGTTGGTGGTGCATTTCCACCTTATTCCAGCAGTCGACCATGCTCAAATCAAAGGCAAACAGGTCCCTTCTCTAATGCACCAATGGAAGTCGATTTCCTGTGAGAAAAGTCACTCATTCCTCCATTTCAACAATAGCATGTTGACCACATGCAACAGCATGTGCAATAGCATGAAAGACCACAGACTTCTGCAGAATATAAGTAGAAGATTTCCCCCTAAGACAGGATGTTCTTCCATCCTAGGACTCTGGTGTCATGTCCAGAGTTTGCTGTGTCAAGTGAGCATGCGTCCATCTCTGTCTACTCATCAGGGTGCAACTTTTACCACATTGGGGGCATCAGAACTCTAAATTGTGACATGTAGCACTTTTTCCAAATGTAGCATGCTTTATTTAAACTTGGAATTGTATAGGATTTAGGATATAAGATGGGGTGCAGAACTTCCTTCCAGAAGTTGAACTGTTGGTTTTTAAACTGAGACTTGAGATTTTCTCCTCCTTGAGTCACACCTCTTATGATGAGAGTGGAAAATGAAATGCCAGTATCAGTCCTGGATGTTTTAAGGGTTTATGTGAATATGAGAAGCAATCACTGGAAACAATCCCTGCCTGGCCTAGGAGCAGGAACCAACATTTGCTTAGGTGCTGTGACCACATACCAGTCCAAGAATGCAAATAATTTATTTTTGGCAAAATACCTCTCTGAAATTGTCTGATAGCACAACTTGGATATCACTTCTTTGAGCTGGTGTTTTATTAGGTGGAGAGACTTAAAGTAGAAAGATAAGCAAGCAGAACTGAAGATAAACAGGAAAACCCAAATAATGAGTGTATTGCAAAGTTCTCAGATGGAAGATTTGAATTTTGTACACTTGCATCCATAGTCCTTCCCTAAGCTCTGTTTTTGTGAAAATCTGGATAAGTGGCTAGCATCTTCAAAAGGCCCATGTGTTATTTCAGCAGTCAAAATCTATTCTGGCTTTTATTTAGTAGGCTTTACAGAATTGTGGTCTGTAATACCATTTGGGGTATTTTCATCTAAAATGTTGTTTCATGTCTGAATGGAGAAACTTATGAAAATAAACAATTTACCACAAAATCTTAGTGACAAATGGATCTGGGTGGCACTCAAAGAGAAGTAAGGACAAACACATTTGTTTGATGGTTTTAGGCAGATCTTGAGTCCAATGAAGCCACGTGTCTTTTTCATGGAGGAAGTAGGAACATAAAGAACAAGATGTTGGAGAAAGGAAAGAAGAGTTCTCATCAGTAAAAACACTGTAATGCATCCAAAGTCTTAAACAGAAGCACAAAAAAGCAAAGAGCTAGGAAAATGACAAAGAGCACTCAGCTAAGGAACCACGATGGGCAACTTCAGCCAGCTGCACAATGGCCCAACTGGTATTTCAGGGTTCTGGGAAAGCTTCCCTCTGCGTGGCAGTGAATGCCAGCTCCAAGTTGGTCTTTACTGTGCCCAGATGGAGTTCTGCTCCGGCAGCCTCCAGTTGTTTTGAGGATGACTGATTATGTTTAAGTGCAAAGGAGGAATCAACAGGGCACCCTTTCAGGATCTTGTTGACAAGCTAGCTAACAACAATTGTTAAAGACCCTCAGACCCAAGAAGGGTGGGGAAAGCTCTGCCACATTTATTCGACTGAGCACCTCAGCACCCAGCCGGAGAATGTGACTCATCACGTGTAAGGTTGGTCTCCCACAAATGAGAGGGTTCAACAGGGGTGTGATCATTGTGTTTAAAAAAAAAGGTGAAAAACTTGCCATCCTTTGAAGCAAAATTTGCTCTTAGGGTTAATGTGCATCATGGCCACTGTCCCATAAAACATGGAGACTATGAGGAGGTGGGAGGATCATGTTCCTCACAGCCTGAGCTATGCAGCCCTAGGAAGCCAGGATCAGTCATAGTGAAGATGACAGTGGTGATGGTCATCTTCCACTCATTGGCAGAGGTGTCTCCACAGGCCAGGTGCATGAGAACAGGCATCTCACACAGAAAGCCATACAGGAGGGGATGGGGGCAGGAAGGCTACAGGAAGGTGGTGGAAGATTGGACTATCAATACCTGGGGCACAGAGGTTGAGGTGAAGCAGAGACCAAAGAAAGAAAGATTGCTAAAAAAGAAGTACATGGGGATGTGGAGATGGGGGTCCACACAGGACAGCAGGAGGATGCTGGAGTTGCCAAGGATGGTCAAGGTGAATAAGTGGATCACAACCCAGAAGAAAGTCCTTTCCAAATGGGGCCACTCAGAGATCCCCAGCAGAATGAAGCCCACTGGGAAGCTCTGGTCAGTCCTCCCTGTTGTTTTTGGCATCATGGTTCCAACATAATGATAAGCAAGTTTTTGTATACAAATTTTGAAGAAAGACTCTACTGTCATTTACTTGGAGAGGACAAGCATTGTTAGTTTGGACAACAGGATGCAATGGCTTTCCTATAAATATCTGTTGTTTAAACCAAAGGGGTTTTGCAGTACCTCTTGCAATTGCCCTGTAAAATCTGCAGCCCCAGCATTCCCAGTTGAATGGTCTCCTTAGAATACTTAGACGCTCCTTCCACATTGTACACTCAGGCATGTTTATATACATGGAATTAAAAGTTGAAAAAAAGTTTTGTCTTTCATTTATCTACATGTTTTCCTCCAAAAGAAACAGATATTTTGAATTATTTGTTAATATAAATAGCAATTCATGGGATGGAGATTATCTCAGAACCAATAGTCATCTGCCCTCAGTATAATCTTCAGGAAGTGGGACTTTGGACTGTATATCATTTTCTGAGTGACCAAAGAAGTACCTTGGCATAGAAGACATATCAATGTTTAAAGAGTGCAAACTGGGTTGGGCATTGCTTCCCTTGCCTTCAGTGATTTAAATTAAGGAAACAGGATTAGCAACCCCATCACTGTTCTTACCCGATGAATGACCACAACAACCACAGCCTCAAAGGATTCTGTTCCAGAAGAAAGAGGATGCTGGTATGGTAGCCCTGCAGCCTTTCAGCACAAAGCACTGACTTTCATAGAACTGGTGGGATTGAAATCATGATCACTACTACCTGATTTTATCCCATATATGTCCATCATTGTAATCATCAAAAACCAACTAGGCATAAAGAATAAATATCAAGAAACTATCTTGATGGACTCAACATGGTGGCAGGCGGGGAGGCAGCCCTTCCATTACCTCCTCAGCCACGCGGACAGAGAGACACATCAGAACGTTTGGATTCTGCCTGCTGAAAAACTCCCAGCAAAATTCCGCTGAAGTGAGAACTAGGCGGGGAGTTTGGGCTTATTGGAGGTGACAGCTTGCCCTGGTACAGGTGAATCTCAGCCACCCTGCATGCAGAGGTGCTGGCCAGCTGTCTGGCAACCAGCCGAAGATGGAGGCGTTTCAGCATTGCTGGAGACCATGAGCAGCGTAGAGAAACGAAGAGTTGGATCCTTTGAAGTGGTTGCTAACCAAGCCTCCATGAAACAGCGGACCGAGAACTGAGACCTGGACAGACCAGAGACAGGCCAGACCCACCCCTCCCATTGGACATCCTGCAAGCAGTCTGGAGTCCGCCATAGCAGAGAGCTGACATCACCAGAGTTTGGCGGTCGGGATCCCTTCCCAGCAGAATCGGCTTCAGCAGGTGTGTGACTCCTATCCCCACCAGATACATACACCTGGGAAACCTCAAAAATCTCTCCCCAGAGCTCCATGGGCATGACTGTAGGGGCCGAGGGAAGCAGAGGGGACTCCCGACCCCCAACTCCCCCTACCACCAGCAGTGACACCCAAGGCCTTAGCCGCCAGCTCCTGAGGGCCTGGCCACTGAAGGGGTCTAGGCAAAATAAGCTGATGGTTCCCAGATCACCCGCTCCACAACCTTGGGATCTGGGTGAATGGCAAACAGAGAGAGTGCTCAGTCATTTGGGAGAACAGGGCACTCAGGGGGCTGCAAGTGTAGATGTGTAGAGATCGCCTCCAGTGAGCAGGGCCTGGCTGGCTGGCAGGAGAAAGGGGGGAGGGGCCGGAGATGAGAAACAGCCCTGGGCTATCAGGATTGGAGAGCTGCCTAGTAGGGGAAGAGGAGCCGCCTTACAGGGATTTTTTCCTGCATATAGAGGGCAGAAGCTCGGCTCGGAGGGCACAGCTCCACCTACTGGAAGAGAAGAAAATAGAACTCTAAGACTGCATTTATCATTTATTTTTTTCTTTTCCCTTTTCAATTTTTACTGTTCTTTCCATTATCCTATATTCTACCTATTTTTCTCTCCCTCTTTCTCTTTAAGGACTTCTACCTTCCCCTTCTCCCTAACTTTCATCCCAAGCATTACGATTTTCATTACATGTAATTTTCTAAATGCAAATAGGTGAATGTTCTGAGGCTGTCTATAGTGCTCCTAAGTCCCTAGCTATTACCAAATACCCTGATCCATTCACCTGTTAATATCCCCCTTCAGTAGAGCAATCTTCCAAAGTAGCCAAGACATACTAACCTTCATACCATCATAGCCCCCAACCTAAACATAAAGTCCTAAGACCAAACAACAGATCACTATATGCCTACAGAATCCGTAAGCCTTTTATGAAACAAATGAATCTTCTTTAAATTACAATAAAGCCCAACATATCTAGACATAGTCTCCCACCCCAAAAGAGAGACAACAGAGATATACAAAACCGAAACAAATTTATAGGAGAAAACAGAAACACATCAGTCAAACAGAGTTGGAAAGTAACATGAACACCATGAAAAACAAGGGGAAAAAGGATTACAAACAATGCAGGATAACTTAAATTTACAGGAGAACCTAGAGGCATCACAAAAATGGACAGATAAAGAACTCAAGGCATACCTGACTCAGATGGAATGGAATCTTAAAGAAGTCATTAGACAGCAAGTCCAAACAATGAAAGAATACATTGAAAATGAATTACATAAATAGATTCAAGAATCAAAAAATCAACGCTACCAGGAGATAGAGATTTAAAAAAAAAGTCAAACAGTAATCCTAGAAATGCAGGAAACCATAAACCAAATTAAAAACTCAAATGAGAATATTACAAGTAGACTAGATCAAGTAGAAGTCAGAACATCAGATAATGAAGACAAAGTATATCAACTCGAAAAGAGTATACTCAACGCAGAAAGGCTGGTAAGAAACCATGAGCAAAACATCCAAGAGATATGGGATGTCATAAAAAAAACAAAACAAAATTAAGCGTCATTGGGATAGAGGAAGGTATAGAGGTCCAAATCAAAAGAATGAGCAACCTGTTGAATGAAATAATTTTAGAAAACTTTCCAGACATGAAAGATGGAACGGATTGCCAAATCCTGAAAGCCTACAGGACCCCAAACATACAAAACCATAATAGACCAACTCCAAGACACATTATTATGAAGATATCCAACATAAAGAACAGGAGAGAATATTAAAAGCTACAAGAGAAAGGAGGCAGATTACATTCGGGGTAAACCAATTAGGTTAATGGCTGATTTTTCATCACAGACGTTGAAAGCGAGAAGATCCTGGAACAACTCGTATTTCAAACACTGAAAAATAATGGATTCCAACCAAGAATATTGTATCCACCAAAATTAAGCTTCAGGTTTGACAATGAAATTAAAATATTTCATGAAAAACAAAAGTTAAAAGAATTCGCAGCCAGAAAACCAGCACTGCAAAGCATTTTGAGCAAAACACTACAAGAAGAGGAAATGAAAAACAGCACCCAAAACCAACAGTGGGAAGTAACTCAGTAAAGGGGGGAAAAATAATCAAAGAGGAAAAACAAGCCAAATTTAAATAAATAAATAAATAAACATGACTGGAATTACAAATCATATATCAATAGTAACCCTAAACATTAATGGCTTAAACTCACCAATTAAGCAACATAGGCTAATAACTTGGATTAAAAAACAGATCCAACAATATGCTGCCTTCAGGAGACTCATATGATAGGAAAAGACATTCACAGGCTGAAGGTGAAAGGTTGGGAAAAGTCATACCACTCACATGGTCCTCGGAAGCAAGCAGGAGTGGCCATATTCATATCAAATAAAATCAACTTCAAACCTAAGTTAATCAAAAGGGATAAAGAAGGACACTATATACTGTTAAAAGGAACCATTCACCAACAAGACATAAAAATTATCAATATGTATGCACCAAATAATGGTGCTGCAACATTCATAAAACAAACTCTCCTCAAGTTCAAGAATCAAATAGACCACAACACCATAATTATGGGTGACTTCAACACACCTCTCTCCCCAGTGGACAGATCCTCCAAACAAAAGTTGAATAAAGAAACTATAGAACTCAATAACACAATTAATAACTGACATATATAGAATATATCAACCATCATCAAGTGGTTATACATTTTTCTCAGCAGCACATGGATCCTTCTCAAAGATAGACGATATATTATGCCATAGGGCAACCCTTAGTAAATATAAAGGTGTGGAGATAATACCATGCATCTTATCTGATCATAATGGAATGAAACTGGAAATCAATGATAAAAGAAGGAAGGAAAAATCCTGCATCACGTGGAAAATGAGAAATATGTTACTGAATGATCAATGGGTTATAGAAGACATAAAGGAGGAAATCAAAAATTCTTAGAGATAAATGAAAATATAGACACAACATACTGGAATCTATGGGACACAGAGAAAGCAGTTTTAAGAGGGAAACTCATGACCGACCCCTCCCCCAGTGCCTGCAAGCTAGGCGAACCTGCAAGCCACGGGCGGGTCAGGCCCAGCAACCAGCCAAGTGACAGCAGCTACACGCGCCTGCGGGGAACGCGGACCGGACCCACTAGGACAGGTCCGGCGGACGGCTGAGGGCTAGGCCCGTCCCCTTCCCCAGTGTCTGCAAGGTAGGCGGGACTGTGAACACCAGCAGAGCGGGCCCAAAGCCTGCTGAGGGGCGGAACCGGCCCCTCCCCCAGTGCCTGCAAGCTAGGCAAACCTGCAAGCCACGGGCTGGCGGGTCAGGCCCAGCAACCAGCCAAGTGACAGCAGCTACACGCGCCTGCGGGGAACGCGGACCGGACCCACTAGGACAGGTCTGGCGGACGGCTGAGGGCTAGGCCCGTCCACTCCCCCAGTGTCTGCAGGTAGGCGGGACTGTGATCACCAGCAGAGCGGGCCCAAAGCCTGCTGAGGGGCGGAACCGGCCCCTCCCCCAGTGCCTGCAAGCTAGGCGAACCTGCAACCCATTGGGAGGTTAGGCCCAGCAACCTACGGAGTAACACAGGTGCCCCTGGCGCCTGCTGGGTAGGTGGACCTTTGACCGACCAGCAAAGCAGACCTAGGGCCTGCCAGCATGGTAGACGGATCACACTAATTGGAGGAGGATCACAGCCACTACCTGCCCTGCAAGTGTGATTTTTCAACTATACAAGAGCAATATAAATAAATAGAGGGAAAATATCAAAGACACAACAATTTCACCAAGCAGAAAGAAACGCCAGCAGTATGAAACGACAAGGAAAGAAAGGACCACAGGCAATGCAGGTCAACTCAACTTTAGAAGAGGTAATAGCTGCAACAGATGGAATGTCAGATAGAGAGCTCAGGACATACATGCTTCAGATGATCTGGAGTCTCAAGGAAGACATGAGACAGCAAAATCAGACAATGAAAGATCACATTGACAAACAAATCCAGGAAGTAAAAGATCAATTTCACAGGGAGATAGAGGTAATAAAAAACAAACAAATAGAAATACTAGAAATGCAGGAAACAATAAACCAACTTAAAAACTCAATTGAGAATACTACCAGCAGATTGGATCACTTAGACGATAGAACATCAGACAATGAAGACAGAGTATTTCAACTTGAAAAGAACATAGATAGCTCAGCAAGTCTACTAAAAAACCATGAGCATAACATTCAAGAGCTATGGGATAATATCAAAAGACCAAACTTAAGAGTCATTGGGATACAGGAAGGCACAGAGCTCCAAACCAAAGGATTAAGCAATCTATTCAGTGAAATAATACAAGAAAACTTCCCAGACTTGAAGAATGAGACAGAATCCCAAATCCTAGAAGCCTACAGGATGCCGAATGTGCAAAATCATAAGAGATCCACACCTAGACACATTATAATGAAGATGTCCAACATACAGAATAAGGAGAGAATTTTAAAAGCTACAAGGGAAAGGAAGCAGATCACATTTAGGGGTAAACCAATCAGGATAACAGCTGATCTCTCAACACAGACTCTAAAAGCTAGAAGATCCTGGAATAACATATTTCAAACGCTAAAAGAAAATGGGTTCCAACCAAGAATCGGGTATCCCGCGAAATTAAGCTTCAGGATGGAAGATGAAATTAAAACATTCCACGACAAACAAAAGTTAAAAGAATTTGCAGCTAGAAAACCATCTCTTCAAAAAATCCTTGGCAAAACACTACAGGAAGAGGAAATGGAAAACAACAATGAAAACCAACAGTGGGAGGTAGGACAGTAAAGGGGGGAAAATAATCAAAGAGGAAAACAAATCAGGTTTAATAGCATTAATAAACAAACTATGGCTGGAAGAACAAACCATATCTCAATAATAACCCTAAATGTTAATGGCTTAAACTCACCAATTAAGAGACACAGGCTAGTTGAATCGATCAGAAAACAAGACCCAACAATATGCTGCCAGCAGGAGACGCATTTGATAGGAAAAGATATACATAGACTGAAGGTGAAAGGTTGGGAAAAATCATATCACTCATATGGACTGCGGAAACAAGCAGGAGGGTCCATACTCATATCAAACAAAATAGATTTCAAGCCAAAGTTAATCAAAAGGGATAAAGAGGGACACTACATACTGCTCAAGGGAACCATACACCAACAAGACATAACAATCATATATATATATATATATATATGCCCCAAACAACGGGGCTGCTATGTTCATCAAGCAAACTCTTCTCAAGTTCAAGAATCTAATAGACCACCATACAATAATCATGGGAGACTTTAACACACCTCTCTCACCACTGGACAGATCTTCCAAACAAAAGCTGAATAAGGAAACTATAGAACTCAATAATACAATTAACAACCTAGACTTAATTGACACATATAGAATATACCACCCAACATCAAGCAGCTACACTTTTTTCTCAGCAGCACATGGATCCTTCTCAAAAATAGATCATATATTATGTCACAGGGAAACTCTTAGTCAATATAAAGGTGTAGAGATAATACCATGCATCTTATCTGATCACAATGGAATGAAACTGAAAATCAACGATAAAAGAAGGAAGGAAAAATCATGCATCACTTGGAGAATGAACAATAGGTTACTGAATGATCAATGGGTTTTAGAAGACATCAAGGAGGAAATAAAAAATTCTTAGAGTTAAATGAAAACACAGACACAACATATCGGAATCTATAGGACACATTGAAAGCAGTTCTAAGAGGAAAATTCATTGCTTGGAGTGCATTCCTTAAAAAAAGGAAAAACCAACAAATAAATGATCTCATACTTCATCTCAAAATCCTAGAAAAAGAAGAGCAAAACAATAGCAAAAGAAGTAGAAGGCAAGAAATAATTAAAATCAGAGCTGAAATTAATGAAATCGAAACAAAAGAAACAATTGAAAAAATTGACAAAACTAAAAGTTGGTTCTTTGAAAAAATAAATAAAATTGACAGACCCTTAGCCATGCTAACGAAGAGAAGAAGAGAGAGAACTCAAATTACCAGCATACGGGATGAAAGAGGCAATATCACAACAGACACTTCAGAAATACAGAAGATAATCAGAAATTATTTTGAATCCTTATACTCCAATAAAATAGAAGATAGTGAAGGCATCGATAAATTTCTTAAGTCATATAATCTGCCCAGATTGAGTCAGGAGGATATAGACAACCTAAACAGACCAATATCAATTGAGGAAATAGAAGAAACCATCAAAAGATTACCATCTAAGAAAAGCCCAGGACCAGATGGGTATACAGCAGAGTTTTACAAAACCTTTAAAGAGGAACTAATACCAATACTTTTCAAGCTATTTCAGGAAATAGAAAAAGAGGGAGAACTACCAAATTCATTCTACGAGGCTAACATCACCCTGATTCCGAAACCAGACAAAGACACTTGAAAGAAAGAAAACTACAGACCAATATCTCTAATGAACCTAGATGCAAAAATCCTCAATAAAATTCTGGCGAATCGGATACAAAAACATATCAAAAAAATTGTGCACCATGATCAAGTAGGATTCATCCCTGGTATGCAAGGTTGTTTCAATATACGGAAATCAATAAATGTTATTCACCACACCAGTAGACTTAAAAATAAGAACCATATGATCATCTCGATAGATGCGGAAAAAGCATTCAACAAAGTACAGCATCCCTTTATGTTCAAAACTCTTGAAAAACTAGGGATAACAGGAACATACCTCAACATTGTAAAAGCAATTTATGCTAAGCCTCAGACTAGCATCATTCTGAATGGAGAAAAATTGAAGGCATTCCCTCTAAGATCTGGAACAAGACAGGGATGCCCTCTTTCACCACTTCTGTTCAACATAGTTCTCGAAACACTGGCCAGAGCAATTAGACAGACGAAAGAAATTAAAGGCATAAAAATAGGAAAAGAAGAACTTAAATTATCACTATTTGCAGATGACATGATTCTATACCTAGCAGACCCAATAGGGTCTACAAAGAAACTATTAGAGATAATAAATGAATTCAGCAAAGTGGCAGGTTATAAAATCAACACGCATAAATCAAAGGCATTCCTGTATATCAGAGACAAATCCTCTGAAATGGAAACGAGGACAACCACGCCGTTCACAATATCCTCAAAAAGAATAAAATACTTGGGAATCAACCTAACAAAAGAGGTGAAAGACTTATACAATGAAAACTACAGAACCCTAAAAAGAGAAATTGAAGAAGACCTTAGAAGATGGAAAAACATACCCTGTTCATGGTTAGGCAGAACTAACATCATCAAAATGGCGATATTACCAAAAGTTCTCTATAGGTTTAATGCAATGCCAATCAAAATCCCAACGGCATTTCTTGTAGAAATAGATAAAGCAATCATGAAATTCATATGGAAGAATAAAAGACCCAGAATAGCAAAAACAATACTAAACAGGAAGTGTGAATCAGGTGGTATAGCGATTCCAGATCTCAAACTATACTACAGAGCAATAGTAACAAAAACAGCATAGTACTGGTACCAAAACAGGCGGGTGGACCAATGGTACAGAATAGAGGACACAGAAACCAACCCACAAAACTACAACTTTCTTATATTTGATAAAGGGGCTAAAAGCATGCAATGGAGGAAGGATAGCATCTTCAACAAATGGTGCTGGGAAAACTGGAAATCCATATGCAACAAAATGAATCTGAATCCCTTTCTCTCGCCAAGCACAAAAGTTAACTCAAAATGGATCAAGGAGCTTGATATCAAATCAGAGACACGGCATCTGATAGAAGAAAAAATTGGCTACGACCTACATGCTGTGGGGTCGGGCTCCAAATTCCTCAATAGGACACCCATAGCACAAGAGTTAACATCTAGAATCAACAAATGGGACTTACTTAAACTAAAAAGTTTTTTCTCAGCAAAAGAAACAATAAGAGAGGTAAATAGGGAGCCTACATCATGGGAACAAATCTTTACTCCTCACACTTCAGATAGAGCCCTAATATCCAGAATATATAAAGAACTCAGAAAATTAGACAATAAGATAACAAATAACCCAATCAACAAATGGGCCAAGGACTTGAATAGACACTTCTCAGAGGAGGACATACAATCAATAAGTACATGAAAAAATGCTCACCATCTCTAGCAGTCAGAGAAATGCAAATCAAAACCACCCTAAGATACCATCTCACTCGAGTAAGATTGGCAGCCATTATGAAGTCGAACAACAATAAGTGCTGGCGAGGTTGTGGGGAAAAGGGTACGCTTGTACATTGTTGGTGGGACTGCAAATTGGTGCAGCCAATTTGGAAAGCGGTATGGAGATTTCTTGGAAAGCTGGGAATGGAACCACCATTTGACCCAGCCATTCCCCTTCTCGGTCTATTCCCTAAAGACCTAAAAAGAGCATGCTACAGGGACACTGCTACATCGATGTTCATAGCAGCACAATTCACAATAGCAAGACTGTGGAATCAACCTAAATGCCCTTCAATAGACGAATGGATAAAAAAAAATGTGGCATTTATACACAATGGAGTATTACTCTGCAGTAAAAAATGACAAAATCATAGAATTTGGTGGGAAATGGATGGCATTAGAGCAGATTGTGCTAAGCGAAGCTAGCCAAGCCCTAAAAAACAAATGCCAAATGTCTCCTTTGATATAAGGAGAGTAACTAAGAACAGACTAGGGAAGAAGAGCACGAGAAGAAGACCAACATTAAACAAGGATGAGAGGTGGGAGGGAAAGGGAGAGAGAAGGGAAATTGCATTGAAATGGAAGGAGACCCTCAGGGTTATACAAAATTACATACAAGAGGAAGTGAGGGGAAAGGGAAAAACAGTACAAGGGGGAGGAATGAATTACAGTAGTGGGGGTAGAGAGAGAAGAGGGGAGGGGAGGGGAGGGGAGGGGGGATAGTAGAGGATAGGAAAGGCAGCAGAATACAACAGACATGAGTTTATCAATATGTAAAGCAATGAAGTGTAACTGATGTGATTCTGCAAGCTGTATACGGGGTAAAATGGGAGTTCATAACCCGCTTGAATCAAAATGTGAAATATGATATATCAAGAACTATGTAATGTTTTGAACAACCAACATTAAAAATAAATAAATAAATAAGTAAATAAAAGAGGGAAATTCATTGCCTGGAGTTCATTCCTCAAAAAAAGAAAAAAAAAACAAATAAATGAGCTCACACTTCATTTCAAAACCCTAGAAAAGGAAGAGCAAAACAACAGCAAATGCAGCAGAAGGCAAGAAATGATTAAATTCAGAGTGGAAATCAACAAAACTGAAACAAAAGAAACTATTGAAAAAATTGACAAAACTAAAAGTTGGTTCTTTGAAAAAATAAATAAGATGGACAGAACCTTAGCCATGCTAACGAAAAGAAGAGAGAGAACTCAAATTACTAACATACGGGATGAAAAAGGCAATATCACAACAGGCACTACAGAAATACAGAAGATAATAAAAATTATTTTGAAACCCTATATTCCAATAAAACATAAGATAGTGAAGAAATCGATAAATTTCCTAAGTCATATGATTTGCCCAGATTGAGTCAGGAGGATACACACAATATAAACAGACCAATAACAATGGAGGAAATAGAAGAAGCCATCAAAAGACTACCAACCAAGAAAAGCCCAGGACCAGATGGGTATACAGTGGAGTTTTACAAAACCTTTAAAGAAGAATTAATACCAATACTTTTCAAGTTATTTCAGGAAATAGAAAAAGAGGGAGCTCTTCCAAATTCATTCTATGAGGCCAACATCACCCTGATCCCCAAACCAGACAAAGACACTTGAAAGAAAGAAAACTACAGACCAATATCTCTAATGAACCTAGATGCAAAAATCCTCAATAAAATTCTGGTGAATCGGATACAAAAACATATAAAAAAAATGTGCACCATGATCAAGTAGGATTCATCCCTGGGATGCAAGGATGGTTCAATATACAGAAATCAATAAATGTTATTCACCACATCAATAGACTTAAAGATAAGAACCATATGATCACCTCGATAGATCCAGAAAAAAAACATTCGACAAAGTACAGCATCCCTTTATGTTCAAAACACTAGAAAAACTAGGGATAACAGGAACTTACCTCAACATTGTAAAAGCTATCTATGCTAAGCCTCAGGCTAGCATCATTCTAAATGGAGAAAAATTGAAGGCATTCCCTCTAAAATCTGGAACAAGCCAGGGATGCCATCTCTCACCACTTCTATTCAATATAGTTCTCGAAATACTGGCCAGAGCAATTAGACAGACGAAAGAAATTAGAGGCATAAAGATAGGAAAAGAAGAACTTAAATTATCACTATTTGTGGATGACATGATCCTATAACTAGAAGACCCAAAAAGATCTACAAAGAAACTACTAGAGCTAATAAATGAATTCAGCAAAGTGGCCAGATATAAAATCAACATGCGTAAATCAAAGGCATTCCTGTATATCAGCGACAAATCTTCTGAAATGGAAATGAGGACAACCACCCCATTCACAATGTCCTCAAAAAATAAAATAAAATACTTGGGAATCAACTTAACAAAAAAGATGAAAGATTTATACAATGAAAACTACAGAACCCTAAAGAGAGAAATAGAAGAAGATCTTACAAGATGGAAAAATATAAACTGTTCATGGATAGGCAGAACTAACATCATCAAAATGGCAATATTACCAAAAGTTCTCTATAGGTTTAATGCAATGCCAATCAAAATCCCAACGGCATTTATTGTAGAAATAGATAAAGCAATCATGAAATTCATATGGAAAAATAAAAGACCCAGAATAGCAAAAAGCAATTCTAAGCAGGAAGAGTGAATCAGGCGGTATAGCGATACCAAACTTCAAACTATACTACAGAGCAATAGTAACAAAAACAGCATGGTACTGGTACCAAAATAGGTGGGTGGACCAATGGTACAGAATAGAGGACACAGAGCCCAATCCACAAAATTACAACTATCTTATATTTGACAAAGGGGCTAAAAGCATGCAATGGAGAAAGGACAGCATCTTCAACAAATGGTGCTGGGAAAACTGGAAATCCATATGCAACAAAATGAATCTGAATCCCTTTTTCTCGCCATGCACAAAAGTTAACTCAAAATGGATCAAGGAGCTTGATATCAAAACAGAAGAAAAAGTTAGCTCCAATCTACATATTGTGCGGTTGGACTCCAAATTCCTTAATAGGACACCCATAGCACAAGAGTTAAAAACAAGAATCAACAAATGGGACTTATTCAAACTAAAAAGTTTTTTCTCAGCAAAAGAAACAATAAGAGAGGTAAATAGGGAGCCTACATCCTGGGAACAAATCTTTACTCCTCACACTTCAGATAGAGCCCTAATATCCAGAGTATACCAAAAACTCAAAAAATTAAACAATAAGAAAACAAATAACCCAATCAACAAATGGGCCAAGGACCTGAACAGACACTTCTCAGAGGAGGACATATCATCAATCAACAAGTACATGAAAAAATGCTCACCATCTCTAGCAGTCAGAGAAATGCAAATCAAAACCACCATAAGGTACCATCTCACTCCAGTAAGACTGGCAGCCTTTATAAAGTCAAACAACAGCAAGTGCTGGCGAGGATGTGGGGCGAGGATGTACATTGCTGGTGGGACTGCGAGTTGGTGCAGCCAATTTGGAAAGCAGTATAGAGATTCCTTGGAAATCTGGGAATGGAACCACCATTTGACCCAGCTATTCCCCTTCTCAGACTATTCCCTAAAGACCTTAAAAGAGTGGACTATAGGGATACTGCTACATCGATGTTTATAGCAGCATAATTCACAATAGCTAGACTGTGGAACCATCCTAGATGCCCTTCAATAGATAAATGGATAAAAAATGTGGCATTTATACACAATGGAGTATTACTCAGCACTAAAAAATGACAAAATCTGGCATTTGCAGGGAAATGGATGGCATTAGAGAAGATTATGCTAAGTGAAGCTAGCCAATCCCTAAAAAACAAATGCCAAATGTCTCCTTTGATATAAGGAGAGCAACTAAGAACATAGCAGGGAGGAAGAGCATGAGAAGAAGATTAACATTAAACAGGGATGAGAGGTGGGAGGGAAAGGGAGAGAGAAGGGAAATGCATGGAAATGGAAGAAGACCCTCATTGTTATACAAAATTACATACAAGAGGAAGTGAGGGGAAAGGGGGAAAAACAAGGGAGAGAAATGAATTACAGTAGATGGGGTAGAGAGAGAAGATGGGAGGGGAGGGAAGGGGAAGGGGGATAGAAGAGGATAGGAAAGGCAACAGAATACAACAGACACTAGTATGGCACTATGTAAAAACGTGGATGTGTAACCGATGTGATTCTGCAATCTGTATACGGGGTAAAAATGGGAGTTCATAACCCACTTGAATTAAATGTATGAAATACAATATGTCAAGAGCTTTGTAATGTTTTGAACAACTAATAATAAAAAAAACTATCTTCACTGAAAAATAGAGATGGGCCAGGCTTGGTGGCACATGCCTATAATCCCAGCAGCTCAGGAGACTGAGGTTAGGAGGATCTAGAGTTCAAAGCCAGCTTCAGCAACTTAATGAAGTCCTCAGCAATTTATTATGTCCCTGTCTCTAAATTTTTAAAAAAAGGTCTGGGAATGTGGTTCAGTAATTAAGTGTCCCTGGGTTCAATTCCCAGTACTGTAAAGAATAAATAATAAAGGGGACACAGAGACAAGGTGCAGAGGCAGGAAAGTGGCAGAGTGGCTCAGGGGCCAAGCTGCCAAGCTTTATTTATGTCAATAGGTTACATTAGGTCAGTAGTACCATAACAACATTATTACTTAGTGTATCAGTAAGGTTGCTTATTCTGCAGTTACATTCCACAGTTACAATATGCAATGTTAGGAGATTTGTGCAGTTCTCAAGAAAGTTCATTGTCTAAAGTTACTATTATGTGGGCAGATCCAGGAGCACTCGAGGTTGGTGAAACATTGCAGTATCAAGCAAGCAATTTCCTTTATGCCCAGGAGTTACCTGTCTAAGATCAAGGTTGAAACCCTCCTGAAGAACATTGCTACAGTGGCCAGGCATCCCACCTCTTTTATATGGGAGTTTCCCAGGAGCCAGGCCATTCCATACCTTTGCAGAGAAACTTCCTAGCCACCAAGCATGCCACGATCATGAAGTTTAGTAGAGACCCCAATCCCAAACACAGAACACCTACACAGTACCGAGAGGGACGGGGCAGGGGAGAGATGGATTCAGATGAGAAGTTTGTGAAATTTGGTAGTATTTAAACATTTGATTTTTGGGGAGGTGAAAAAGGTTTGGCAGAGACGTTGATTGAATAATATTAACTGGGACCCTGGACTTAGCAGACAGAACCAGAATACTGATTTTTTATTTTTTAATTTTTTTGTCTTCCAAGAAAGGAAGAAAGCTTCAAAAGAAATTAAGAACATGAGAAGCACAAGAGAGAAAACTTCTGTTAGGTGAAAGGAAATTGGAGTTGTTCATTTGGAAATTAAGCTTCAAATGTGGTCAAATCGTATAAAAACTTGTGGAACACTGAGAACAAACGTGTCACTGTTGAGTAGCAACTGACTCTCATGAGCCAGGTGCTTTGCTGTGATCCATGGACATACTGCAAACAAGAGATGAAATTCTTGCATTCATAGAGCTCACAAGTCCTTGGAGAAAGTAAGTAAATAGATGAACAAATACAACTAAGGGTCTGATTTTCTCCAACAATGTGTTTTGATAAAGAAGACAAGGCTGGTTATCATAACTGAGGATGGATGTGGGAAGCAGAGGGTGACTATGTGCTGCAGGGGGAACCAGAAGCCAAGTGCTGAGCAGGGATCTGCTCTGGAAGCCCCTGGAGGCCCGGGGGGGGGCTGGACATCAGCAGAGGAAGCCCTTGGGCTGAACTTGCTCCTCTGCTGCAGCGCCCACCACCATGCCCCCAGACTGACCCAGCACAGAGTTGTGTGAGGAATTCCCTTTCTCCTTGGTTTATTTCTAGTGTCCTGGAGTTTCATGTGACAACTTACCTTCATCTGACTCAGAATGCGGTGCGATGGGAACCTTTGGCATTTGGACAAGAGCTTGCAGGTTATCCATTGGATTTTGATTTTTGGAATGATACCCATAATTCTTCATACATAAGGAAACAATAAGTTCAGGTCAATGATATTATGTGGTTACTATTATTTTGTATTTAGGGTCATCTGGGAATTCTTTCTCACTAAAATAAAATGTTGATGATTCTTATTTAAATTTCTTTGTTTTTATTTCTCTAAATTATGCACCTGGCCCATTTTCAAGTAGAATACCAGGGCAGGAAGCCAGTTTGTAAAGGTCACAACTTAGCTTGTGGAGCTGGGAAATTGAATTTCAGCATCTTTCTCACTTAATACTGGACAGAAAAAACAACCACAGAGACACAGAAAGACATAAAATTTGAACATAATATAAATGTTTTATTATTCTAATATTGAATCCAGGAATGGACACACAAAAACAGAAATAAAATTATAGAAATGCAAAATTGCAGAGATGCAAAAATCCTTAACAAAATACTAGCAAAACATATTTAAAATGTTGTACACTAAGATCAAATGGGATTCAAACCAGGGCGTATTATTTACTATTATGTTCAACACATATTCACAATGAATGTGATATATCACATTAAAATAAAGGATAAAAGCTATATAATTATCTCAAAGGCATAAAAAAATCACTTGACAAGCTCAACATCGATTCATGATTTTTTTTTTAAAAAAAAGCTCACAAATTAGGAGTAGAAAGTACATATTTCTGCACAATAATGGCCATATGTGAAAAACCTTCAATTAACATCATACCAAATAGGGAAATTTGAAGGCTTTACTCTAAGATATAGAAGAAGACCAGGATGACTTTCCCTTAATACACTACTGTAAGATCTATCCAGAGCAATTTGATAGTAGAAAGAAATAAGAAGCATCCAAATTGGAGAGAAGGAGATAGGTTGTCCCTGTACACAGACGACATCATTTTATACAGGGAAAAAAACCCAAAAAAACTCCATCAAAAATTGTTAGAAATAATGAACCAATTCATGAAGTAATAGGATTCAAAATCAACATATAAAACCAGTCTCATCTCTACAGAGTAATAGCAAACTATCTGAAAAATAAATAAAGAAGTCATGTATGGTTAATGTAATGGCTTTAGTAAGCTAATAACTTTAGTAAGTTAATGGCTACCAAAAAGAAAATATGTCTAGAAATAAATTTAATCAAGGAGATTAAAAATCTCTAGATCAAAAAGTATAAAATATCAATAAAGGAAATTGCAAAAATAAATGAACATTATTCCATGTTCATAGTAGAAATAATGAATGTTGTTAAAATATCCTACTGCTCAAAGCAACCCCCATCAAAATACTCAAAATCTTTCACAGAAATAGAAAAAAATATCCTAAAATTAGTATGGAACCACAGAGGATCCTGAATACCAAACATAATCCTGAGCAAAAGGAGCAAAATTGGAGGCATCCACATTACCTGACTTCAAAAGATACTGCAAATCCATAGAGATAAATCCATGAGCTTACAACCAAATTATTTTTTAGCAATGTCACCAATAATACACATTGGGCAAAGGAATGTGTCTTCAGTAAAGGGTGCTGGGAAATTAGAATTGCGCATGTACAAAATAATTAAACTAGACCCCTGTCTCTCACAGTACTCAAAATGATTGAAGATATAAATCTTTAAATGATTGAAGATATAAATCAAGATCTGAATCTATGAAAGTTTAAAAAAAAAACAGAAAAAAAAATGCTTCATGACATTATTCTATGCAATAAGTTTTTGGGTAGAACCTTGAAAGCATAAGCAACAAAAGCAAAAACAAATGAGATTATTTTTAAAAATTGGCATAAATGAATTTTAGAATTATTTCCCACACAGCCTTTATCTAGACTCATCTATGTTAACACAGAATCCCCTTTTGCTTCATCGCTTCCCTTATCTCTCTCCACCTTATAAGTAAAGCACATCATGACCACTTCCTCTAAATATCCACTATATGTTTCCTAATAATATGAAACAGAAAGTGGTTGTCCACTTAGAAATATAACATGGATCCAGGGGAGTTGCATAAGGACTTTGAATGCACAAGGAGTGGACAGAGGAAGTTGATCCCTGAAAGGATGCTTACGAATGAGACACCATGACGCAGGAGTCCAGAGAGTGTTGAGGCAAGGAAATCTGGATCATCGGATGTGGAGAGAAGGAGAAGAAACCATGGTACCAAAATTCCCTATTTTATTGTTTCCCGAAAAAAAGGTCCCACGCTCAACATTTTTCTCAGAGCCCCAGTAACATCTTTGTTCCTAAAACTGTAGATTAAGGGGTTCAGCACAGGTGTGAGTATGGTGTAAAAGACGGACACCACCATGTCCTTCTGCGGGGTGTGGTATGAGCTGGGAAGCATATAGTTGTAGACAGCAGCACCATAGAAGAGCATGACCACCATCATGTGTGAGGAGCAGGTGGCCAGGGCCTTCCTCCTGCCCTCTGCAGAGTTCATCCTGTGGATGGTGAGGAGGATGCAGGAATAAGATACTGAAATGACTGTCACCGGGATGAGGAGCATGAGGACACAGCACAGGTACATGAGTGTCTCATAGAGCGAGGTGTCTGAGGAGAGCTTCATCACGGCAGGCACTTCACAGAAGAAGTGATGGATCTTCCGGGATTTGCAGAATGGGAAGGTCATGGTGATAGAAGTCAGCATGAAGCCATCCACTGATCCTAGGAACCAGCAGCCAGATACCAGGAGGAGACATACCCTGTAGTTCATGAGCATAGGGTAACGAAGCGGATGGCAGATGGCCATGTAGCGGTCATAGGCCATAGCTGCCAGAAGGAAATGTTCTGAGCCTCCTAGTGTCACATAGAGGAACATCTGTATCCCACATTCAGGGACTGAGATGGTACTCACATCCAGTATCTGGTCCAGGAGCACCTTGGGCACAGTGATGGAGATGTACATCATGTCCACGAGGGACAGCTGGCTGATGAAGAAGTACATGGGAGTGTGGAGCTGGACATTGGAGTGTATCAGGAGGATTAGGAGAGCATTTCCGGACAAGGCCATCAAGAAAACCAGAAAGATGGCCACACAAAGCAGAGATGGATGTTGGGATTGACTGAAGAGTCCCACCAGAATGAAATCTGTCCACTCTGTGTGATTGTTCATCCAGGTGGTGATGTCCATGAGGTTCCACCTGGACCACCAAAAAAGCTTGGGTAATGTCGTGGAGAAGGCTGAAATGAATGCCTAGTGAGCAGGCACACGTGTGGGCACCAGCCTGATTGTGCCAACCAGGGGATGTTCCAGGGGCTGCCGATCCCAGGAGGTGAAATGACCTATGATTCAACAAATTGTAAAACATCAAGTATTAAAGGGATTGGTAACTCACGAGATTGCCACAGTTCAGGGTCAAGAACTTCTTAATGGTAGTGATCGTTATCAACAAGTATTAGAAATTTGTGCCCCATATGACACAAATAGTGTAAGACAGAAAGTGAGGTCATTATTCCAAGGGTTCTTGTTATGGAAGGGCAAAGTATGTCCAAACCACCCAGTTTAAGGATCCAACTACTATATTAAAAACTGTTAGAGGCATATTTCATATAAGAAATATTTAGAAAGTAATGGAAACATGATTTGGGGGAAATCTATTTCAAACATTCGAGGCTCCTCTTCTCACAGGATTGGGCCACACTTCAGGGTCCCTTGGCTGTATGAAGTAAGCCTTACTTCCCTTGGGCAGGACCCTGAGGTTCTTAGACCTCCAAAGGGCATGTGGTGAGGGGCCCAGACTCTAGCTGGATCCAACATGGGTCCAGCTTCCCTGGATCCTCTGATCCTCTGTCTACTCTGCCTAAAAGGAGCACAAGAATAATATTTGGCTTTGCGTTTGGTGAAGATTAAAGCAGTGAAAATTCTTAGAATACTACCACTTGAAAAAGAACAAAGGCACAATCCTGTTAAAATATTAATGTGTATACTAATTGTTCTGATGAAGCTATCCTGAAGGTGGCTGTTAACATTATGGTATTGTGAGATACACTAATTCAGTTTCCCGATTTTAGTACCTACTTGTACCTTTAAGAATTTAGTATTCAAAGTAGGAAAGAAAATGATCCACAAATAAATGAAGCATAAGCTTATTAAAAAATGGATTTGAAAATTTCTGTATGTCATATGAAAACTTATATTGTATAACCTTATATAAACTTTATACATTTTTATGAATATACTCACATGAACATATAAACAACTATCTGAGATATTTATTGTGAGGCCCTGGCTAAGCACAGGTACCTGGAAAAACTCATCTCTTTTCAGCATAGCCTAGACTCCTCCAAGTTCATCTTAAAGCTCTGCCACTTGCACTTAATCTCAGGTGGACAAGGATAGAATTTAGAGGTTATTCATCAGAAAAGCTTTGACTGTTTTCCAACATCATGTGCTTTATCGGCTGCCACAATCAATTATCATGGAAACTGAGAAATAGAGAGTTAGCGGAACAATGGGGAAGCTTCAGGGGCAGCTCACTGTTGTCCACTCTGTCTTGATGCTCAGCTGCCTCCGTGTAGATGCTGGATGAAGATCAAGGGCTTGTAAACCTGGCCTGCACTTCAGGAGGTCACTATCAGTCCAAGCAGGGAAAATACCTAAATGAGATTCAAGGTGGGATTTTTAAATAGTGACAAAATAAAGTTAGGAACAGCAGTGGACATAAAATATACCTGGCCTTTCTCAAGGAAATCAATAATGGCTTCTTCCACATTTTTTTATTAAAGAGATTAAACCTTCTCAAATTTTCAATTTCTACATGGTGTGTATTATATTTTGATGCCCTTACCAACATGAAGAAACTAACATCTCCTCATTCTGGGGAGACTTTAGCATGGGGGCATTTCAGGAAAACAATGACAAGTTTCAAGAACATTTCATGATCTTGTAATAATTCCCCAAACTGACTGTGACATTCAGCTCACCCATAGTCCAAAGTTCTGAAATGCTCGTGGAATAAGCAATACTGCAAGTGAACTTGTTGCTTAATATAAATATCCAACAAACCTGAAGTACACTGCAGAAGACCGATGACAGACGAGTAGTAGATTTCCTCTCTGTCAAATCCCACCCTGCTGGCAGATGAAGTCTGAGCGCGGTGGAGGAAACAGAGTTGCTGCCCCATTTACCTCTGTGGGCAAGGTGAATCAAGGACTGGAGTCCATCAGTCGGTGTGAAGACCTGGACAGCATTTGCTGAAAAGATGGAGGGAGAGAGGAGGCAGTGAGGGGAGGGAGGCACACTGGGACAATCTCTGCCACTGTCTTGGAGCCTCATGTAACAACCCCCAAGGACACCAGGGGGACCAGGGAACGTGGTGTGCAGCACACCTGGGGCCTGTCTTGCCTGCTCACTTTTACTCTTCTCTAGGCAATTGCTTAAGTTTCATGGGAACAACCTGGTGCCTGTTCAACTTGGGGGACTGTTAACAGTACTGGTAGAAAAACACCCAGCCATCATTACAAGCCAGCAGCATCCAGGGATTGCTGACTGTGCTCCACCTTCTCCAGAGCCTCTGAGGTCCTGCTCATCTTATTGCAGACTGACAATCCAGCATCTCAGGGCATCTGCCTAACATCACACAAGTGACCTGAGAGAGGGCCACGTCCCACCCTAGGGTGCTCTGCTGCCTCCGCACCCTAGGAAAGCACCATGTTCCCTCTGCCATCCACATCCCAGATCTGGTCCACTCCACCATCCTTGTGCTTGGAGAAACACGAACATGCTCAGGAGAATTGCTTCCAGCATTACTGTGACACCCCCTCCCCCCGGAGTCACCCCCACTTGAAGTAAAGATAGTCCTTCTCCCTCTGCAAAATTTCAGTCTTGGGACAATTAATTCAGCATCCTACTGCCATCCAAAACATTAAAAAGAAATACATACTCTTATGTCCCTAAATAATTGGAAATAAAAATACATTTCTTAAGATGTTACAATTAAAAAAAATACTACATGAAAGTTTTAAGATGCAAACACATTTCTTTTCTTCAGAAAAACAGATGATAGCGAAAAATGAGGAAATGCTGTCAGGATCTAATAGCATACTTCAACAGCAGGTGAGCAAGACCCTCACAGCAATGACCCTGAGTTCCCAGTGCCACCTGCTTATCTGAACTCACCTTAGAGAATGATGTACCTCACCCAGATGGCCAGGGAGTGTGGCCTGGCTAAGTCACCAGGAAGAGGAGAGTGACATTACCCCTGGTATAGGTAGTCACAAGAGATTGGATGGGAGTTGCCTGTTCACAAATCCCTCTGGGACGTGGAGGACATTGCAGTTAGAGCTAAGGAAGAAACAGAGCTCTCTGGCACAGTTCTGGATCATTCTCATACTGTTCTATATCTATATTCTATATCTGTATTTGTTAAAATCAAAACCTTTACCAATGTTAAACATCTCAAATCCCACATTGTCTATAAGGTCTGATTGATGAAATGTATTAAGTCAGTTAAGACACAGCCTTAGTCCTTGTTCAGTGTATGAAAAAACTGTCCTGAGTGTGTGTATCTTCATTTAATCTCCCAGAAAATTGTGTGATATATTGTTATCTCCCCATATATGGAAACTAATACTCAGAGTTCAATGGATGTGTCAAAAGCATCACCCCTGTCAGTGCTGTGGGGACCCGCAGGGGGGTCCTTCTAGCAGCTCCACCAGACTCTCTTAATCCCTGTTTGTGCTCCTTGTTTCCTGTCATTCAGTGATCATCTTGTTTGCTTTAGTGTTGCATTGAATTTTGATGTTTTTGCTTTTATTTTCAATACCGGCCTGCAGATTATAGAATACTGAAAATACGACCGATTTAGTGGAAAATTTTTAATCAATTACCCAACCTCTGCCCCCCCCCCACCAGACTCACATTATACTTTGCCTTCAAACTACAAACTGTTGAGTGTACACTACATCATAGCAGCTGGGATGAAACAGGCAGAAAGAAGCAAGCCCACTCTCTTGCATTTTGCAGCCAAATCCTTCTTAACTTTTTTCCTGTATATGTTCTGGAACAATGCTGATCATTTCCCCTGACATGGAGGTCTTGTGACAGCCTTGGTCCACAATGTCTGTTGGTCAGGCTGCCTCCTGAGCTGCAGCCACCTGACCTGCAGGGCTTCAGCCTTGCAGATGGCTTATCCTGTCTCCTTGGCCACCTGGTTTCCTATAAGACTGTGAGTAGCAGCCCAGGGAGTATTCTCTAGGGTGGGAGGAAGAAAGAAGCTGCATGTTTTCTTCCTTTCTGAAGATAGTCTGTGGCAACTGGAGGCAACAGGGATTTCCCTGGGTTCCCACACCCAGAAAACTGTTTTTGCAGTTCTGGCAGCACTGCAGGACATGAACTCCCAGGGTTGCTATGGTGACCTCCCTGAGGCCTGGAAGTGCAGAGTCTCCTCCCCAGCTCAGCAGGGAGCACACAGCAGATAGCAGATGCAGAGGGAACACTCTGGGTTCCTGGCTGACACACTCCCTTCTACTCCACCATCCTTACTCTAGGTCCTGGTTACTTTGTAGCCTAGCCCCTGCAGCAAATATCTTCAGAATGAAATAGATGGTGTTTGTTACTGTACTAACCCAATGTGGTCACTATGTATCAAATGATTTAGACTCCAATGCATTCCTTGCCTAAAGAGAGTTAGTCTGTGCTCAAATCCCTCATTTATAAAAAATAAAAATGCTTATATAGAAATCACTCCTAATATATTTTTCTTCAGGTAATTTACAACAGGGGAGTGATTTACAGCCTTGCCAGGGCTTGTTACTTCTTTTTTTTTTTTTTTTTTAAGATAGCCATTCTCACTGTATGAGGATTCACTTATTGATCTTAGGATATACAACAAATCAATATTGAAACCCACATTGTACTTCAAGTTATAGAATTATAATTAGTTAATTAAAAATAAAATAAATAGGCCAGGTGTGGTGGCACAGGCCTGTAATCTCAGGGGCTTGGGAGGCTGAGGCAAGAGTACTGTGAGTTCAAAGCCAGCCTCAACTTAGCAAGACCCTAAACAACTCAGTGAGATCCTGTCTCTAAATAAAATATATAGAGTTCTAGATATGTGGCTCAGTGGTTAAGTGTCCTTAGGTTCCACCTCCAGTACCAAATAAATTTTTAAAAAATAGTAAAACATATCATAAACTATAGTGTTCTATCTGAATTAGTGTAATGTACTTAATAACAATGATTTTAAAATTTCAATTTAACTTGCACTGTTACAAAAAATGTAAAAATGCACATATTAATGGGGTGCTACGTAATGTTGGACACATGTATACATTATGCAATATTCATATTAAGCCAAAAATTTATTCCCTTAAACACTAATTGTTTCCTCATGGTAAAAACTTTCAAAATCCTTTCTTCCAGTTGTTTTTTAATGGACAGTATATTATTAATAACAATCATTTTTAAAAATCATGCTAATAGGGCACAAGTACAAAAATGTAGATAGGAGCATTATTTGAAATTGCTAAAAACTGAAGACAACATATACATTCATCAACAATAGAAGGTATTCATAAATAATGGTATAGTTAAGCAATTTAATCCTACACATAAAAATCAATAAATCCATGGTACTTACAACAGGGATCAACTGCATAAAACACAATTGTATAAAGCCAGGGAAAGCAGATCTCCAGAAACCACGCACAGTCACTGTGGGTGCCCACACACTTGATTGGCGTGGGGTGGGCACCCATGGTCAGGTATTCCAGGGCATAATAATAATTGTAATAATTCCAAAAACTAATTGTTACATTAAGTTCAAGGCAGCCCAGGGCACCTCCTCCTCAGGAAATTTGATTAAGAAGTTTCTCTTCCTCATCTTAAAATGACATGAGAAAAGTCACAGGCTTCCAAAGGCTGTCAGAGGTCACATGGCTCTTCATTAGTTGAGTGGCAGTGGCTAGAACTCAGAGGGCAGCTGGGAATCCTCCCCTTTCACATCTCTATCTAAACCTCAGAGTCCATCTGCAACTTCAACAAAGACTTCCATTTCCCCTTGCACATTGTTCTCCAGAAGGTAAACAGATAAGCAAAGCACTTGTTAAAAACCAAGAAAACAAAAGCCAAGTAAAATCCCATAAACTTGATGGAAGGTTGCACAGGACTTCCCAATGACACCAGCAAAAAAATAATAAGTGCAATGATACCAACCAGGCCCTGATGGTGTTAGGATGACTTACAGTGCTGGTGTTCACTTGATCAGCTTTGTTCCTTTTATGTATTTAGTTTAATCATCAGTCTGTACACCTAGCAACCTAACTACCTTTAGACAAGCTCCTTTTTCTTCATAGATGACCCTTTTGACCCAATTCAGGCAAATTCCCCTAATAAAACCTGTAGGAGTGATGGTCAGCTAGAAACATAGTATGGAGCTGCCATGGCTGGCAGAGGCTGCTTTTCAGCCCTGATGATGGTGCTCTGGTCCCAAAGCACCCAGCTTCCCTTCCTTGGTAGTAAATAAGGTGAGGTCAGGGTGCCACCTGGCATGACTGATGACCTCAGGGCTCCTGTCACTTTCTTGCCTCTTAGTCAGAGATGATGTATGTTTTCCTACCTCCTTACGTTCCAGAAGCACTCGACACACAGGTTGTATTGGTCTTGAAAGCAACTGTGATCTGGTGCTGGTAGACACACAGACATGTCCTTGGCAGCATGATACTTGGCAGGGAGGGCACAGACTAGTCACCAGTCCAAAATCATTTTACTGGCTTCCCTAGTTTCAAAGAAAAAAGCTTGGCTTGCTAGGCTGAGGCAGAACAATCTTAGCAAGGCTCTATACAACTTAGTGAGACCCTCTCCCATAATTTAAAATAAAAAAAAGGGTTGGGGATGTGGTTTTGTGGTTAAGCACTCCTGGGTTCAATCCCTGGTACCAAAATAAATAAATAAATTCAAAAGAAAATTGCTTAGACGTATAAATTTCCTAAATTCCCATCTTCCAAGACAGTTTTTGTAGTCAATGTAAATACAGTACACCACTGTCTACAGTAGTGTAAATTCCAAAGAATTATATATGAAGCCACTTTTATTTACATCCTGTAAAATTAAATGAACCTATTATCTCCCTGGACTTTAATATTAATGACTTTTTTTCAGCAGTATTAAAACCACTGGTGTTTACACCATAAAGCTCACTTTTTAAAAGTTGGTTCTTTTTAGATATACATGACAGTAGAGTGTATTCTGACATATCATACATATACAGAGTATAACTTATTCTAATTAGGGCTCATTCTTGTGGTTGTACATGATGTGAAGAATCAAAGCTCTTTTAACATTGAGAAAACTATGCCCCTCTGTACTTATTGAGGCACGGTATCAGACTGCTGGGAGCACATGGCTGTCGCAGATCAGTGATGGCTTACAGAGCAGCCGAGAGTGAGGGAGCAGCCAATGGCCCCTCCAGGGCTCTACAATGTCTGAGGTCTGCACAGCGAGTCTCTGTTAAGGCTAAAGCTGGCACTTAGGTCTCACTGATATTACCCGTGAACCCAGGATGGAGGGAGGTTAGAAAAAGATGCTAGGTCAACTAAAGTGACAGTTTTCAATGGGTTTCAAGAAGTAAAATACACTGAGATAAACAGGATAAATAAGCAGAATGGAGGAGAAGCTCCAGGCAGGGGAGTGGGACTGAGGGAGGGATCCACATTGGGCCCTGGGTCCCAAGGACAACAGACAGGAGAGATCAGGAGAGGAGAAGGGACAGAGGAGAGAAGCAGGCTCACTCCCAGGCACTCCCTCTTAGGTTTCCTCTCACGACCCTTCGGCGGCACCACCTTGACTGAACCAGGCTCCTCAGAGTCAACGTGATGTCTTTGTTGCGGAGGCTGTAGATGAGGGAGTTCAGCAAGGGAGTGAGGATGGTGTAGACGACTCACACCATCATATCCTGCTGCACTGTGTGATAGGAGCTGGGGAGCATGTAGGTGTAGACAGTGGCACCAAAGATGAGCAACACCACGGTCATGTGGGAGGAGCAGGTGGCCAGCGCCTTCCTGCGGCCCTTGGCTGAGCTTGTCCTGTGGATGAGGAGCAGGATGAGGGTGTAGGAGCTGGAGATGACCAGGGTGGGCACGAGGAGCATGAGGATGCAGCACAGGTATATGAGCATCTTGTAGAGGGAGACGTCAGAGCAGGAGAGCCTCAGCAGGGCAGGGATCTCACAGAAGAAGCTCAGGAACTTCCTGGACTTGCAGAAGGAGCAGCTCATGGTGATGGGGGTAAGCAGCAAGCCATCCAGTGTTCCCAGGAACCAGCATCCGGACACCATCAGCCGGCAGACCCTGTGGTTCATCAACAGTGGGTAATGCAGAAGTCTTCAGATGTCAGGATATCGGTAGTAGGCCATGGCCGACAGAAGAAAATATTCAGCTCCTGCCAGGGTCAGGTAGAAGAACATCTGGATCCCACAGCCTGTGGAGGAGATGATATGGTCTCCTGTGACCTGGCCCACCAGCATCTTGGGCACGGTCATAGAGATGTACATGAGATCCATGAGAGACAGCTGGCTGATGAAGGAGTACATGGGGGTCCAGAGGCAGGGCTCTGTGTGGATGAGAAGAATGAGGAGGGCGTTCCCAACTAGGGCCATCAAGAAAATGATGAAGGTCATAGTATAAAGGAGCGTGGCATTTGGGGTGTCCCCAAAGAGCCCCACAAGGATGAAACTGGTGCTCAAGTTTGATTCCATGAAATTTCCTTTCCTGCATGCATATCTATCAGGTAGTTTCACCTAAGAACAATGAGGGCTGTGACTTTACCTCCATCATACCTGTGTGACTGTCCTAGTGTGCTTGGGTAAGACATGTACCTTGAGCTATTTCTCCAAACACTGGGTTAAACTGAGGTGGAATCCTAAGTTTAAATCTTAGGGAACTGAAGCTGTGTGCAGCCCCAAGTAACTGGATTAATCAAGCTGGATGAAGCTGCTCCTGAATCTTGGGACCCGCTGGCTCATCCAGGACTCAGTGCTGGAAGTCACAGTGAGGCATCTGTCAATATTAATAATATAAATGGAGCTAAAATCATACCCCAAACCTTCTGAAAACTTATAGTCTCCTCCAGTATTCTCTCCTCATACGTCTCCATCATGGCAGGGCAGGGAGCAGAAATGGCTGGCCACCCTCAAAATCCACATGAAGTCTAAGGGTTTTAATCTACTAATCATCCTGCAGGGACATGATATGTATAAGAAATGGCAGAAATAAAAGTTGGAGATGCCCTAAATACCAACTATTTAGTTTGAAAACGAATTAAGCACTTCTTTTTCCTTCTTAGGATGCCATTTCTCCCCTAAAATAGAGCCCAACATTCCATGTGCAGTGACTCTGTCAGTGAATGTAGTTGAAGGACCAGGGGAAGCAGTTGTTCTAAAACTCAGCTCTGCAGCCTCAACCTGTCCCAGGGAACCCTCTAGCCCTGCATTCCACTCAGAAAACCAGTAGAGTCCTCCCCTGGTATCCACAGCTTTGCTCAGGAACAGCTTCACCTGAGATGCACCTGCAGGTGTTCAGCTGACTGGCTGAAAACACACTGGGCATGTGGACAATTGTCCTGCACTCTGAGTTAAGGAGATGTCAGGCTGCAGACCACTGAGGGGTGGGAGTTCCATGACTGGCCCAGGCTAGTCATCCCAGGGCTGCTGCAATGCCTGGGCAGAGCAGCACACAGAGAAAAGTCACACAGCAGCCGAGATGCAGGTACCCACAAAGCAAAACACAGTGAACGGTGGGCAGGTGGAAAAAGTGAGCATTCAGGAAAGTTCAAGTGGGAATCATGCAGGAGACAGAAGCAAGGATCAGCATCCACAGTGTTCCCTGGTCACCTTCCCAATGCAGAGTTCAGAAAACTTGGGCAGGGCAAGCCTGTGCTTCACTCCTCAGCTCTCCAGTGAGTGAATCTACACCACAGCAGCCCAGTGAAGCTATCCCCATCCTAAAGCCAGGCAACTGGGTTCATTTAGGAGGCAAGTAGGGAGTTACATCAGCAGCTTCTTCACCTGAGGGAGCTGAGGTGAGCACCTGCTGTGTGACCTTCACCTGCTGAGCAAGCATGGATCAGCTCCCTGGGGGAACCGAGGAACCTGCAGCCACCACTTGTCATCTATCCATCTACCCCATGCTTGGCCTGCACTCTGACCAGGCACCCACAGACCTAAGCTTCTCCAGAGGTTCACATTTCTGACTTTTGTTGCTCTTGTGCTTTTGATTTGTTTTCCAAGTATATTGTAACTTTCCACTCACAAGAAACATGGGGGTTGCACATATTTGCCGTTTTTGAGGTGAAGCTATAAAATACTCCATCTTGGGGGCTGGGTTTGTAGTTCAGTGATAGAGTACTTGCCTAGCATATGTGAGGCCCTGGGTTCAATCCCCAGCTCCACATGAAACTAAATGAACAAAATAAAGTTATTGTGTCCATCTACAACTAAAAAATATTAAAAAGAAAAAAAAAACAAACCTCCATCTTTTTCAGGAGGATATGGCACATTTTTTAAAAGCAATTATTTCCAGTTTAAAATAATGTTTTCATATTTGATATTTATGAAGCCTCACTCTATAAACTAAATCTGAATTTAAGAAAGGCAGGATCATGCAGAATATACTCAGAACATAATCAGAGTATGAACCCATGCAGGATTAAAGGTCCTATCTTTTCTCTCCTTCCTAGTCTGTAACGGCTTCTGTGTACCACCCCAAAATTGCTTCAAGTACTCTTCAATACAATCAAGCATTCCCTTCAGTACCCTAATCAAGCAAGGGTAGGGACTCCACATGTCTTCTCCATGCCACCTGGCAGACTTGTAATCCCATAGTAGGGTCACATGAAACCCATTCACCATTTGTAACAGTCTCCTAATTGTGTCCAACTTCACTCCATAAGCCCCAAAGTTCAAAGGAACTTGTGCCTGACATGTTAAAATCAAAACAGCTTCCCACTGTCCCTTCTGATTCTGCGTGAGTGGCCAACCACACAGACACTGGGCTGTGTGGAGGAGACCAGGGGCAGGTGTAGACCACAACTGCAAAGGGCATCGGGCTACAGCTGCAGCCCAGCTGCCCTCCTTGCTTCTGACTGGGTGATCTCAGGGGAGATGCTAACATCACTGTCCTTTCTCAGAATCCAGTCAAGCAGCCTGTATACTCTGTGTTTGTGAATCTCAAGACACATTCTATTCCCACATCCAAACTTGGTCTAAGCCTTTCTGGGTGGAGTGAACCTCCTTCCCCATCGCCCTCCACCCTCTGGGCTCAGAGTCCTCCCTTCAAGATCTGTCTCTTTGTTACCTAACTTGAAATGGAGAGGGGTGGGAGGCCGCTCTTGGTGCCCACAGTGGGCGGAATGTGTGCACTTCCCAGCATGGTGAGGTACTGACACTGGGCTTGCATTTCAAAGATGAAAACTAAGCCTGAGCCTAAGTTGCAGGAAATGGCAAGTGCCCAACAGCATAGAGGAGCAGCAAAGCAGTAGTGGCATGGCAAGGTGAGCTGGCTGAACTGTGGAGACCTCAATGCCAAAGGCATGTCTGGGAGAAGAGACAGGCTTCTTAATAAACAGTGCTTGGGAAACTGGAGATGCAAGGGTGGAAGAATGAAACTAGATCTCTGTCTCTCAGCAGGCACAAAAGTCAACTCAAAGTGGATCAAAGACCTAGGAATTAGACCAGAAACTCTGCAACTGCCAGGAAAAAACATAGAAGCAACACTCTGTATACTAACTCAGATACCAACTTCCTCAATAGCACCCCTAAAGTTCAGGAAATAATGCCAAGAGTTTATAAGTGGGATGGCATCCAATGAGAAAAGCTTCTGCACTACAAAGGAATCAAGAGAGAAGCAAGAACCTACAGAGGGGAAGAAATATTTGCCAACTACATATAGGGGACTAATATCCAATATATATAAAGAGCTCAAACAATTTAACACCAAAATACAGATAATCCGACCAATAAATTGGCAAATGAACTAAACAGACGCTTGTCAAAAGAAGAAATACAAATGTCAAGCAAGTATATGAAGCACTATTTTTAGTAGTCAGAGCATTGCAGATCAAAACTACATTGAGATTTCATCTCATTCCAGTTAGAATGGCAATCATCAAGAATACAAATAATATAAATGCTGGTGGGGATGTGAAAAAAATGATCACTTATACACTGTTAGTAGGATTGTACATTAACTAGTACAACCATCATGGAAATGACCAGTGGTCTGACCCAGCTATACCACTCCTTGGTACTTATCCTAAAGAATTAAAGTCAGCATACTGCAGCAATATATGCATAGCCCTGTGTATAGCAGCACAATTCACAATAAGTTATGGAACCAGCTCAGATGCTTGCCAAAAGATGAATGGATAAAGAAATTGTGAGAATATATATATATATATATATATATATATATATATATATATATATATATATACACACACACACAAACACACACACTGGAGTTCTACCCAGCAACAAGGAAGTACATGGACAGGAGAACAATTTCTAGGTTTTTGATCCTTTGATGCTAAGGGAATAAGCCAGACTCGGAAAGTCCAGGTTTGCATATTTTCTCTCATATGTGGAAGTTACAGAGAAAAAGTGGGAAAAATGAAAGCAGAAGGGAGACCAGTACCATAGAGGATGGGGATTGAAGGAGGGAAAGAGGGAAAGGGGAAGCACAGGGGAATGAAGTATAATCATAATTCCTTAATACATATATTTTTAAAAATTAAGAAACAGAATCCACAAGCATGCTACTTTATAGAACACACAACATTAATAGAAAAATGTATACAAATTAAAAGATTGGCAAATATACAAACAAACAAAAATATAAGAAATCTGGAAGTGGCATAATTTCACAAGAGTAAAATTTTAAGCATTATCTACTTACTAAGATAATGGGGGTGATTTCATATTCAAAAATGCCCAAATAAAGTGAAGTTACATGCTTCCAGAATTTTAAAAGGATTGTAATTTAATTTTGGATGTACGAAGAAAATTGTTTTAAAATACAGCATTATTTGTACATGGATTTTGTTTGAGAAAATGTCTTACTGAAAACGGAGAGCTGAAGTGATTGATCAATTATACTTGTTCCATCCTCTTTTTTTTTTTTTTGACTTTGCCTATTCATCAGAATTTGTCACCTTGAGATCACAACATTTCTGTGGCTGTCCACAGACATGCACTGCGCTGTAGAAACTTTGTCACCAGATGTGCATGTCCCCAGCTGTGTAGGAAATTGTACTCTGCCTTCCCAATCAGCTGTCATGCTATAAAGAAGTGTTTCCTGTGGTGCTCCTGTGTGATGCTTTTCATGTTTCTGAGCTTTGTTAGTGGATAAGTTTGCTGTTCAAAGTGGTCTCCAGGCATAGGCCTGAGTTTGTCTCATGTGACTGGAAACAAGGAAACTGTGTGCAGCTTGTGGACCTAGTGTGAGCTAGCTCAGCCTCCCTCAGGTGTGGTGCTGAGCTCAACAAGTTCAGTGCTAACTGACTCAGTGAGGTCACGGTGCTCTGTCATCATGAGTGTATCAAATGTGTAAGTCCTTAAAGGGAAACACAGGAAACAGATGGAGATGCCGTGATCAGAGGCAGCCAGGCACTTAAGCCTGTGTTTGCCTTGGGGTGATGACTCTTCATTAACTAATTCAGTGTGCTCAATGACTGTATTGAACATAAACACAACATATAACAAGAACCAACCATACATCATAAAAGTGGATCTGTTTCAAACATGACGTGCAAAAATATGTTGTGATAAGGTGTAAAAACTTGTCACAAGATTCTTGTAAGCAGTACTCCTGCAGTACTTTTTAAAGGATATGAAGTCACCTGACAATTCTGTCTCCTGTTGTTTTACAGGAAAATCTGGAAAGCATGGGAAATGATCCAGCTGGATGTGGAACCAAGGATACTCACTGTAGATCCTTGATCCACCCTTTACTCCAGATGCCCACAGAGGGAAAGCAGCAACCACAACCCTCACAAAAGAAGCTGGGTGACTCCCAGGTGAGGTCTCTGATCTACAGGTAGTGATGGCCTCCATCATAGAGCACCTTAAGGGGAATTCATCCTGTCCCTGCTGGGTGAGGAGTTAGCCTAGGCTGAGAGTGACCCTAATGTCTTTGGGGTGCACTCCTTGGACTCTGGGTCTGGTCCAGCTCTCTGACACAGCTTTTCTGGCCCCTATATGTCCTGCCTTGTGAGCAAAATGGTCTTCTGAGCAACTTTTCCCCTCCCAGGAGCTCCCATCTCACTTAGTCACACTTAAAATAATAACCTTAAGAATTATTTCTAGGAGATAAAATGACTTGATTTGCCAAATGCTTTTCTTTAGATAAGATTTTTTGCTAATTCTCTATCTGAGCAACAGTCACACTTGAAACCACCAGCTCAGTTTCCTTCACCTTCTCTAGGGTGAAGTGAGTGTGAGATGAACTGATACTCAAGCACAGGTGATGTTGGAATGGCTGCAGCAGATTGTCTTGTGACACTTGCAGGATTTCTCACCCTGGATTCTTCTTCAAGGAAAGGGCTATGTTTGTTTGGCTAAACTTTGTAAAAAATTATTTTTCCTCTCCATTCTTTAAAAATAACCCAAACAGTTAGTTATCACATTTGCAATATGGATTTTTTTTTCCTTCAGATTGAGATTTCATCTCATTCCAGTCAGAATGCCAGTCATTAAGAATACAAATAATAGAAAGGGAGGAAGTTGGAAAAAACATGGCGGCAGGAAAGGAGTGAGCCACCCTGTGCCCCATGCCGCCAGATCCTCAGATCTTGCCTAGTCGGAATACTACATCTCTAAGAGGACCCCTATCTATCTGCTCTCTGCAGAAATCACCAGAGCTGTGACCCCATGCAGGGCTCCGGGCCTCAGCGTTCGAGTAGGAAGCCTGGCATTAGAGCAGGACCCAAAACCCAAAGTTCCAGTCCAGGCAAAACTGGGTGAGCACCTTAGGAGAATCACCTATCAACACATCTGCAGATCGCCAAGACTTCACTCCACTCCCACACAAGTCACTCAGCTGCTACCTACCCATAGCACAATACCATGGCCTGGCTCTCCCCATCTCACCAGGTTCCCTCACCTCACCAGACACCCTGGCACTGAAAGCAGGCCGCTGCCATCTTGACTCAACATTCTTGCCATTTGGCTGGGGGCAGTGCCCAGATTGGATCTCCAGGGGCCAGGTACCATTTCCAACCAATCCCCTTCCCCAGCGGTGGTAACCCAACATAGTAGTTGCCCAACACAGGTGTGCAGTGTGACCATAGAGCCGCCCGACCACGGGAGCCCTGGGGTGAGAGTTTCCTCAATTGGGAACTGCTGGGGGAGAGGCAGAGACCAGGAACTGGGGAATCTCCAAGCAAAAGAGGGAGATAGTACCAGGTGCTCACATCATACAATCGAGCTGTTCCAAAAAGAGACCCAAGAGGTGCAATCTTTCTGCAGAGACTGGTGGGTGCCACTCCCCACATCCAGGAGCCTGCACCAAGAATAGTCTTCCCACTCTGGTTACCTCCACCATCCAGAGGGCAGAGACACCAGCTTACAACAGACAACGCCACCTACTGGATGAGAAGAGAAGCAAGAAAGATACGGATCTCTAAAGCCAGCCAGAACCCTGGCTTCTTTGGTTTTTGGTTGGTTGGTTGGTTGGTTGGTTTTTTCTCTTCTAACTCTCTATCCTCAGGCCCTCACATCCCCAAAATATGTGAAACCAAGAACTTTGTATGAAATAGGACTTTGAAGACTAAGTCATCTGAATAATATAATATAGAGGTGTTGTATATGCCCCTTTTTTCTTTTTCTTTTTATTCTTTCATTTTTCTTTCCTCCTCCAAATTTTACTGTTTTAACATCTGTATTTTGTAAATACATATGGGTGTTTGTTTTATGTACTCCACTGTCATTCCATGTGTAAGGCATGAAGTAACATGTGGGGCATGTTGCATCAGAAAAGAGGAAACCTAACTTGCAGGCTGCTACCCACTCCCTGGTCCTGGGGCTGCACATGGCTAGGATGGTGCCTGGCGATCAGCCAGAAGGCATTACCATGGGTTGTGACGAAAAATCAGACCACCTCTAGGATAGGCTCAGAACCTTTCTGCCCTCGTGGACAGCTCGTGTCACCCATTACTACCTATAGGATGGGTGTACACGTGAACTCTCCCCACCCTGCTGACCTTTATCCTGATTGGCTCCTGTACATTATATTAGCTGTGTGTTTTCTCAATAAACTGAGATCCTGCTTTCACTGGTCTCCCTGATGTGTCTGATTGTCCTCCGGTGAGGGAGTGCTGGGTGCGGGTGGTCAGTCAGCCCTCTCCTTTCTTGGCTCATCCTGTCGGGGCTTGCTCTCCCCATCTCTCCCGCAGGTCGGGAGGGAACTAGGGCTAAAAATCCCGACATCATGTACTTTCGTACCCTAAATTACTTCCTATCTATTCTCTTGCTACTAATCCTCTTTACTAGGTTTCTCCTTCATACTTCCTCTGATATATTAACTCTATATCCTCACATCCTACCTCCTCAGCATATTGTCCTAAGCCCCACCCCCAGTTTATTGTCCACTATCAGAAACTGTAAACCTTTTTACAAAACTACTGATTATATTTAGATAATAATTGAATCCAACATTTCCGGACATTGAGACTAAACTGTAAATGTCTTAATAATAACAAATTGTTCCTAGGTGGTATATTTTTTATATTAAGATCTGTTAACATTGTTCTTCCCCACAAAGGAGAAGTCTTGGAACCCTACAAGAGCACTACAAACCTATAGGGTAAAAACACTAACAATCTAGACCCACAGAACTGGAAAGGAAGACACCCAAGCAACATGAAGAGACAAGGGAATAAGGTACCCCAAACAAATGAAGACACCACATCATTAGAATCGTTGTCAGCCACAGCAGGGGGAATGACAGAGAAGGAGTTCAGGATGTACATGGTTAAAATGTTCTGTGAACTCAATGAAGATATAAGAGAGCTAACACAGGCAGTGAAAGATCACTTCGACAAGGAGCTACATAAAAAGTCCAAGAAGCAAAAGATCACCTCAACAGGGAAACAGAGGTTCTAAAAATGAATTTAAAAAAACCACAAATACTTGAAATGAAAAAATAATAAAACAAATAAAAAGCTCAAACAAAAGCATCACCAACAGAGATGGCCACTTGGAAGATAGGACATCAGACAATGAAAACAAAATACATAGACCACACAGTGATTATGGTAAGAAACCACAAGCAGAACATTCAAGAAATATGGGATAACATAAAAAGACCAAATTGGGATAAAATATGGGATAACATTAAAAGAGTTATGGGGATAGTGGAAGGCATAGAGATCCAAACTAAAGGAATGAACAATTTTTTCAATGAAAGAATATCATAAACTTTTCCAAACATGAAGAATGAATTGGAAATCCAAATTCAAGAAGCCTACAGGATGCCAAGTGTACAAAATCACAACAGATCCACACCAAGGCACATGATAATGAAAATGCCCAACAGACAGAATATGGAGAGAATTTTAAAAGCCACAAGAGAAAGGAATCAGATTGCATAAAGGGGAAAACCAATTAGGATAATGGCAGATTTTTCAACATAGACCCTGAAACCTAGAAGATCCTGGAACAACATATATCAAGCTCTGAAAGAAAATGTGTGCCAACCAAGAATCTTGTATCCAGCAAAATTAAGCTTTAGATTTGAAGATGAAATAAAATCCTTCCATGATAAACAAAAGTGAAAATAATTTATAGCTAGAAAACCAACACTACAAAACATACTTGGCAAAATATTCCATGAAGAGGAAACAAAAAACAACAATGAAAATCAGCACAGGGAGGTAGTACCCTAAAGGAAAAACGAATCAAAGAAAAAAATCAAGTCAAGTTAAATAACAAAAATAAACAAATATGGCTGGGAGTACAAATCATGTCTCAATAATAACCCTGAATGTTAATGGCTTAAACTCACCAATCTAAAGACATAGACTAGCAGATTGGATTTTTAAAAAAGACCCAACAATATGCTGCCTCCAGGAGACTCATCTGATAGAAAAAGACATACACAGACTGAAGGTGAAAGGTTGGGACAAATCATACCACTCACATGGACTTTGGAAGCAAGCAGGGGTTTCCATCCTTGTATCAAATAATAATAGACTTCAAGCCAAAGTTAGTCAAAAGGGATAAAGGTGGACATTACATACTGCTTAAGGGAACCATATACCAACAAGCCATAACAATCATAAATATATATGTCCCAAACAATGGTGCGAGGTCTGTCTACAGATGGTTGTCATGGCTTGGGCTGGAGGAGCTCTTGCAGTGCTTGTGCATACCATCTACCCCATGCACTTCCTTATCTGTGGCTCCAGGGAGATTGACCATTATTCTGTGAGATGCTCGCCATTCTGAGAATGTCTTGTGAAAATAATGTACTACCATCAGTTTCCACGATGGTGGAATTTGTGTCAACCATTGTGTTTCTGCTGGTCTTATTTCCTCTCATTCTGGCCTTCTACACTGTCATCTTCCTCACTGTCCTCAGGATAAACTCTCTAAAGGGTAGGAACAAAGCCTGGACACTTGCTCCTCCCGCCATCTACATGACACCCAGCTCTGCCCACACACCAGAGCAAGCCCAGATAGGAACTGTGGTGGGCACCATAGTGACCCCTACGCTTGACATCCTCATCTACAACCTGAGGAAAAAGAGGAGGTGGGGGCTCTGAGGAAGTGCCTGGGGAGGGGCTGTGGCTGTCAAAGCTCCCTGCCTCTCCAGTGCTGCTCTAGGAATGTTCTATCCTCAACTTTCAGAGGAGCCACAGTCAACTCACATTCTGAGGAAAGTTCTTTCCAGGATTCATGTGGACATTTGTCTGTTGCTCTCAGTTCCATGTGGTGGCTTTAGTTGAGCTCAACCTTGATGACAGCTACCAACCAGCTCTGGGGAAATTACATGGATTCTGGTGGTGACGTCTGCACAGGGACAAATGCTCTCAGCTTCTCTTCAGCTTTAATGTATTGGGTCACCAAGGAAGAACTGGCGTGCTAGCCTAGATCCAGTGCCTCGATGGTGCTTCTAATTTAAACTGTCCTATCCATGTCCATTATCACCTGTCACTCCCGGAGCTCCTGCCTCAATCCCCCTGGCTGAAACCCAAAGGTCTCTTGATCCATGACACCTCCTGATAGAATCCTCCCTTTCCACAACTCTTGTGTGTTACTATACGTTTTTTTCATAGTTGGTTACAAATTACATATGCAATTGTATTCTTTTTCCTTCTGAACTAAAAAAAAAAAAAATAAGCAGCCATATGTAAAAAGAAATCTGAGTGAATTCAGGAAATTCTTTCAGAAATAGAACTTAGAGTTTTACTTTTTATCTACTAGATTTTACCATTTTTCATTTTAATTGGTATATTAATATATATTTCATTAATCAGAGAGCTTAACTTTATAATTTTGTAATCATCTTCAGTGAGAATTCTGAGGTTCAAGGTAAACTTTGATATGATGATGTGCTTCTGCACCAGCTCCCAGCCCAAGGAGTGGGACTGAGCCTCCTTGTGGGTATTCTAGATGCTAAAGGGGGAGCCAGGCAGTGGAAGTTAGAGGGGAGGAGGAGATAATGTGAGCACAGAGCAAGTGGGGGATAGGGGGAAAGGAACTGCAGGCTGCTGGGGAGGAGGCTCCCAGTCAGGGTGCTGACTTGAGGGTGAAGGTAGGAGGAGCTCCCGGCTCCACCCTGCTGGTAAGACTGGGGAGGGCACCACTTTCATATGGTGACAGCACCTTTTCTGCCCTGCGTCTGGCAGGATGCTCAACACACCTGAAGTCATGGATCGTCTGCCTCCAGTCTGTAAGAGAGCCATGATTGCCTCAGTTTCTAAATGGCAAAGGATGCTCAGGGGTTTTATGTGACTTTGCCAGTGGTACCTAAGCAACAAGGGGCAGGGCATGTACCAGAACCCAGGCCCATTTGCTCCTGGGCCTATACGTTGTCTGCTACTAGCAGTACCCTCTAGGGGAGGACACAGACAGTAGCTGTTCAAGGAGGGACTGGGACCTGTCCTGCTGCCTGTGAGGATGTTCTGCCTGAGAGTTCCAGTAAGATGACAGGTGCTGTCTACCAAGCAGTTGTCCCTGAGGGAGCACCATGAGTTAGTGGGCTCATTCAGAGACTTGGACATACCTAGATTTAAGTCAAATCTAGGAGCATATAGAAGCCTCTTTCTACAGAGCAGGGTAAAGCACAAGGCCAAGGTTGTCAAGATGAAAACCAAAGCCTAGACCAATTCCAGGGTTGAGCTGAGCCAGGTCAAGACAAAACCAAATACCAAGATAAAGACCAGGGCAACCCTGTCCTAGACACACCTGAGCCGAGCTCAGCTGACAGCTGTGACAGGCAGCAGGACCAGGTGTGGTGAGGCAGGGACAGGCGTGGAGGTGCTGGGTACTTGCTCCCTCCACAGGCAGGTCTGGATCATCCTGGACCCTGATGCAGGCTCTTGGTACATCAGTGTGTGGATCTTTAATATATATATATATTTGTTGATGTGTGGTACCTGGTAGGGAACCCAAGGGCACTCTGCCAGAATTTTTTTCTTTTTAATTTCAATACACGATCTCACAAAGTCATCCAGGAAGGCCTCAAACATGTGATCCTCCTGCCTCAGCCTCCTGGTAACTGGCATTAAGGCGTGGCCACTGCACCAGGCTCTATGGATGTTTTGACCTGGTGACCACACTCAATGGAAGACTTATGCACACTGCAGGGTGAATTCCCACATCTTTTCTGGAGTGACCTTTTGGCAGATTCTGGGAGTCTCCTGAGTTTCTAGAGGAAAGTCAAGGATGGGGTAATTCTAATCTTTGGCAGGGAATGCGGCTACAGAATATGCCCCTGACTAGGGCTGATATGATGGGCCCAGTTTATGAATGAAAGGGACAGACTGACGGGGACCTTAACTAGAAAAATCTGACTCACATGGTTTGAGGAATGACACAGACCTGAAAAGTGCATCTTTCTGCCTCTACAGGGAAGAATAGATTGTAGGGAAAGGTAAATAAAAACATATGCCATCCCCCAAATGCAAAGGCAGTGTTGGCACTTTGGAAAATCCAGACTACAGATGTCCACTGCCATCTGCCACAATGGCCTTGCTCAGCCCTACCGAGTGGAAAGAAGGCGAAGGCCTCATCCAGTCCTGGTCAGAGGTGGAGTGGAGGCATTTGCTAAGTTCCTTCCAGGTCAGCTTCAGCACCGGAATGTGTAAGGCCTCCATCTCCCTGCTCACAGACCGCAGAGATGCCCGCCTGGTACTGGGGCTGAGGTCTCTTGTGTGTCTCCATGCAGGCCACCGCTTCCTCCTGCTCTCACCTTCTCCACCTTCCCCAAGGTTTCCACAGTGATGTGTGCTGTTTTGTAACACAATAAAGTAGAATTTAATAGCAGATAGAATGTTTTCCCAAAGACCCTGAGTGTGAGTTAGCAGCCAGGGTCACCTGGTCACGGTTGTGATGCCTCATTGACCCCACAGCTGGGGCCTCCAGGAACCTGCCCCTGATCTCAGACAGTCTCCCAGCAAGAACTGCAGGATCCACACTTTTGATGGGGAGAGGATGAGGCAGAGGAGATGCGGGATCCCTTAGCTCTACCATTGGAGGAAGGGTCTGGATTTGGGGACCACACTTGGGTGCATGTACCCCAAGGGTAAATGAAGAGAGGTTCAGGGCTCAGATAGCAAAGTTCTCCATGCATGCAGCATCAGGAGGGTGGGGAATAAGGTAGATCTGAGAACCTGTTTTGAGCCCCTCATCCTCACAGATGTCCCCAGTGACCTTCATGTTGGGCAGCCCCAGAGCTCTGGAGAGAAGAGGAGGCCCATAAAGTGAAAGGGGATCCTGGTAACTTGGACATGACAGTGACTGCATCCAGGGAACCTGGAATCTGGGGCTGGGCAGATGCTGACCAGGGCCCCTTCTCCACTGCAAGCCCTCATGGTACTGCTTCTGATGGACCCCAAGCAAGTTCTTCACGACTCCAGGTAAAAGCTTAGCCTGGGAACCACTCTTTTTAAGCCTGTTTTGTTGCTCAAATTTGGCTCAGAAAGGGTCTTTTGACACTGACTCTTAACAGTCTGTCACTTCTCCTCTGATGAGGGGCCAGATCAGACCAAAGGACAGGACAAGTCTGTTCCAGCGACATGGGCCCAGACTACTTGATGGACAATCAGAAAATGTTATTCTGAGACAGGGGAATTGTCAGAATGAAGTTGGGCAGGTGCCAACCCTACCCAAAGCAGGCATTGCCAAGGCTTCAGAGCAGGTTTCACAAGTTTTCTACTAGGTGGAAACAGTGAGCATCTTTGCAGGTTGGCTCTTTTCACTCACAAGCTCAGGGTGCCCTTGAGGGGATCTCAATAAAGGGCCAGAAGACAGGGAGCCCCATATCCCTCAAGACTGCAGAATGGACAAGATGGAGACACTGAGACAAGGCCCAATAAAAATCAGAAAATTTCAAAGAAATTCCATATTGCCCTTTTCCCTGCCATTTCCTACCAACATCCCAGCTCACTGCAGTCAATCCCATGCCCAGGATGGAAGCTTTGGCCAGATCAAAGCCCTGGCCCAGGAAGGAATGTAGGGCTGGAGGGAACTGATCATGTCCCCAGCAGGGTCCCCTGGGCCTACACAACTGCATCTCCCAGCTTTGTTCCTGTGGATGGCAGTGCTTCTGTAGGACAGAAGAGGAAGATCAGATTCTCCCTCTGTCTCCTGGCTTCCTTCCTGCAGATGGAAGGACAGGCAGAGGCAGATCAGCTTCATGCTCCATTTTGGCCAAATTGTGATTCAATTCATTTTTTCTGTTTTATATTGTCTTCTCTGACACTAGTGAAGGCCCCAATCAGTCAGCAGGGACTCCAGATTCTTGGGTCCAGAAGTACAAAAGTTCCTCCCCAGTGCCTGCTCCCCTTCTAGGGCTCCCAAGGGTCCCCAGTCTACAGACCCTGGGCCCCTCACTGAGGTGCTGTCCATGTCCCCTGCACAGCAGGTGTGGCTATGTGCAGGCTGGGCCTGCGATGTCCCAGCTTCCAGGGTCTTCTTAGTCCCCTCCTGAACTCCCCACCTTTCATCCCTTCTCCCCCTGTACCAGGCCCCCAAAGCATATCCCCCTAAAAACATGGATTCCCCACTTGCCCAGACCACCCCAAGCAGTTCCTGGGCTTTGGGCAGGTCGCTGAGGCACAGTTAGAGTTGGAGAGAGAGTCCAGAGTGGTGAGCCTCTGAGCCCACCCTGGAGGCCCACACTATGGTTAATATTCCCCTCTCCAGTTCTGCATTCCAGGAGGAGGCATGAGCATTGGAGAAATGTGAAGGACACCAGGCAAAGTCCTTGGGAGGGAAGTCCCTGGAATCTGGACCAGCAGAAGGAAAGGCCACTTGGATGATGGGTGGAGGGAGCCCACAGCTCTAGAGCATGGGGATACTGAGTTGTGTGGTGCGGCTTCTGTCCTGTGGGTTCCCAGGGGTGTCCTTGGCTGACAGGTAGCATGAGAGCTCAGCCCTGATCTCTCAGTGTATCACCAGAAGCAGCTGGGATGGGAAGGGCTCAGCAGGGCCCAGGAGGGTGAGCCCCAGAGGTGCATAAGCCCCTCCTCTAGGACCCAAGGCCCCCATGGCCACACCACATGGCCCCGGAACCTGATGTACAGCTGCAGGACACAGAGACACACATGCACAGACCTTTCCAAACACTGATCATATAGTGAGCCAAAAAAAGCTTTAATAAGGTTCAAAGAATGGTGTAGGTGTGTAGTATAATGTTTATGTATGTGGTGTGTGTGCAGTGTGTGTGTGTGGTGTGCATGTCGTGTGTGTGCTGTGTTTGTGTGTGGATAGTTGGGTGCTGTGCATGTCGTGTGTTGTTTGTGTAGCACAGTTTGGACAGGATGGTGTGCTTTGTGGCATGTGAGTTGTAGTACTGTATGTTGAGTGGGTGTGTGTGACGTGTGTATTGGGTTGTGTGATGTGTAAGGAGGTGTGTGTTTGCCTGATGTGTGTCTCTGTGTTTTGTCCATCAATTCCAGGGAGATTATGCCTTTGGAGAGCCAGAACCTCAGGATCAAGGTGAATGGAGCTGGTGCCACCCATCCTGCTGATGAATGGCAGTTATGGTGATGGCCATGATCCTGTGTCCACAGGACATCATGTGGCAGACAAGAAATGCCCCTGAGACTGACATATAAGGCAAGGCCCAAGTGACCATCACAGGATTCCATGGCAGTCGGTTGGTGGGGCCAGTTCCCAGCAAGATTGTGGCTTCCAGTGGCCTCATGGAGGACTTTGCCAGTTTCCTCTTGGTTCTTGTCTCCTAAATTTTGAAGAATAAGATCAACAGACAATCATAAAAGGGAAGAGTAAAAGGATCAGGATTTACTTAAGGGAGAAGGGACAGATCCCGCTATGTGGGAGGAGGCCTGATAGCAGAAAAGCCCATTTTGTTGTGCCAACTTAGGAGTTTATACATGGTTCTGGGTAGAGCATGGAGCAAAAGCTAAGTTAAACACTCAGAATCAAAGCCACTGTCTTCCTTTCCATCCAGGTTCACCCCCACGTCCTCCTATAACTTCCATCTGGGTTCACCCCCACCTTCTGGTTTTCCACCTCTGGGATAAAGGAGTTGGCTGGACTGTTCCATAGGACAGTCCAGCCCACAGGGGAGCCTCAGGTCTTTTACATTTGAATTAGGCCTTGATGGTGTTCATTAATGTCTACCCTTAGCCTCCAGGTGTGCTTCCTGTGACTGAAGAAGACTAACTACATATTCTTACACAGTGTTGCCACTGTTCATTTGCTTGCTTAGAACTCTTTAAAGGAAAAGAAGACTTATCCATATGGGTTCTTTCCATTGTTCTTACCTGTACCCTCCTTTCACATCCTTCAGAGGAGTCCCGGATGTAATCTACATGATTGGCTAATTTTAGAATTAGGGTGGGCAAAAGGAAAGGGCTGTGATTGGATCCAATAAGGGCTGAATACCAAATTGAAAAAGAGCCACCAGACTTTCTATTTCTCACACTCAGGGCATCTTCCTGTGGATCACTCTGCCTCATCCTCCTGGGGCTGGGGCCAGAGGCTGCCCAGAGCCCTGTTACAGAAGACTTAAAGGGTCTTTCAATGTGGACTCCCACAGTGACCCTTGGGAGATGGAAGGCAGAGCTCTAACCAAGAGGAAGCTGCCAGGTAGGGCCACAGGGGGTGTTCCTGGGGCTGGGTGACAGCCCTCTGGAGCTATGGGGGCTGACAATGGCTCACAGGGTAGGTAGAGGTAGCTAGGTTTTTCCTGCTCTCTGTTGATTGGTTAATTTGAACAATTTGGGTGGAGAAAGGGGCATAGGACTGCCCCTAGTTGTCCTGTACTGGGCCCTGGGGCTATTAGGGAGGAGCTTCGTGTTAACAGGAGGAGGAAAGTGGTTGGGGACTGAACTTAACTGCTGCTCAAGGAGGACACTGGCCACTCCAGCTGGAATCTCAATATTAGACCGAGACAATGCATAAACAGTAATAAAAACCCAGCTCTGTCTCCCTACTCAGGCCAGGGTGCTGAGTGCATGGTGAGGGTCGAGCAGCTGACATTCAAATGCACCTGCAGCCAGTGAGGCAAGAGTTTGAGCTGGAAAGGCTCCAGGTTCCCTCAGTCACAGTGTCTCCACCCCATGTTCAGTCTCCCTGCAGTGCCTTCCTTGCAGCTGCATTGGGCCTTCAGGCTGGTGAGCCCCTTGTTGGAAATACCCTGTGCTGCAAGAAATCAGGCACTGCTCAAGTTACTCAGCAAGGCAGACATTACTTCTGCAGAAGGATGTGCTCTGGAACAGTTCAGTGAGAAAGCACCCTGGGTGGGCAGGCTGCCTCTTTTTATCCCTAAGGCAGCACTGCCCCTTGCTCTGATAAGAAGCCCTCAGGGCCTACCTTCTATGTGATTGGCTCACTTTAAAACTGTGGAAAAAAGGAAGGGCTGTAGTTAAAATGGTTGCAACTGGCTCTTACACCAGGCTAGCTAAATACTCAATTCTGAAAATGGGCCTCAGGACTTTGTGTTTCTCCCACCTTCACACTCATCCTCCCTGCCTGTCAACCCCTGCACAGTCTCACTGTCCCTTTGAAGGGTAGTGCGACTTAGTGAGACTGGCCCACTGGCTGGGTGGTTGTCCTCGCAGACATTGCCCCCCACTTTTCAAGTTTCTGAACTTCTGCTTGAGCAAAGGTCAGTTACTGGGGTCACTCCCAATGTTACCATAGCAATCACCAGCGCCTCCTGGCGGGGACAGTTCCTGTTCCTCTGGCTGGTGCAGGCATGGGGGCTGGCAAACTCAAACCCCATTTACCACCCACATTGGCCCTGGATGAGGCCGGTTCCTGGATGGAAATGGTCTGGCTGGGTGTGCCACAGGCTTGGAGAGCGTCCACCTTACAGGGGTGTCCAACCATTGAGTCGCATCCCCAGCCTTTTTTATTTTGAGAGAGGGTCTCGATTGGTTGCACAGGCTGGCCAGAACTTGAGATCTTTCTGCCTCAGCCTCCCTGGTGGCTGGGATCAGAAGCGTGGCCAGGAGGAAGAGGCTCAAGAGCAGAGGCATTCCCTCAAGCTAGCGCCCTGCTGGTCAGGGTCCGAAGCCTGGGGCAGGGAGCTGCAAGCCGCCCTGTCTTCATCCCTTGTGGGTGGCGCCGGACCTTTTGCACCCCAGTCTCATTGTGAAGCCTGAGCGGGCACCAGAAAGCCCTCTGCGGCGTCCAGAGGGGAGCAGGGAGGTGGTGCTTGCTCCAACACACCCCTGCTGTTGAGGTCCCCATCGCCATCATCATGAGGCCTTCACAAGAACTGAGCTGAGGCAGGTGCCATGGTTTTCCACCTTCAAAACTGAGCTAATTGGCCTCCTCTTTTCATAAAGTTAGCTGCACTGGGCATTTTGTGCAGTGATCCAAGTCTGACTAACACGCAGCCGACATTCATGCTCAGTTCCGCAGGCTCATAGTCCAAGGTCACGGCACTGGAAGACTTGGTGTCTGGAGAGGGCCACTTTCTGGTTGGCAGACATCACCTCTGGCTGTGCTCTCACATGGCAGAAGCTGTGCTCCTTGGGCCTCTTTCAGGAGAGCACTAATGCCACCCATAGAGCCTCTGCCCCCCTGACCGAATCCTCTCTCCAGTACTCCACAAATTTCAACATTCAATTGGGGGAGGAGGTAAGCAAGCATTAAGGCCATGTAGTTCCTCCTAAAGTACACATCCTTCTCGAACATGTAGAATTCATTTGTTCTCTTCCAGTAGCCCCAAACACCAATTTAGGATGAGTAGGTTTTCAGGAAATGGCTGGGGACTGAGGGAAAAAAAATCTTTCTTAGGAATTTTCTAACTTTAAATGGGCACCATTACAGTCCACCCCCTCCCCATTCCCATCTGTTCCTCAGTCTTGAGGGCTCTGGAGTGCCGTCATCTGACTGGCCATGTGCTGCTGGGCTGCAGTGGGAACCCTATCAAGACACCTGGGGCAGAGCAGATGTTCCTTCCTGAACACAGAGCACTGTCACCAACCGCAGAGCAGGAGGCAAGAAGGAGCCCAGGCGCAGAGGTGCCCAGGAAGCCCAGTGACTGTGCCTGGTGCAGGATGCCTCAGGACTCTGGGCTCACACCAGTGACTCCATTTTGACTCTAACAATTTCCTCCTCTTGAGGGGCTTTCTCTGAAGACTTTGCTGATCTTCCACCAGGTGGTTTGGTCCCTCAGTGCCGAGGTGGATTTGCCTCATCCTTGGTCTGATCTGGTCCCATATCAGAGGGGAAGTCAGTGTGGAAAGGCCCTTTGGGTCTAACTTGGGTGACAGAGTTAGAAGGAGTGGTTCTTAGGTTGAACCTACCTGGAACCCATCATCAAGTTAGGTTACAGGAGCTGTCCATGGTCCTGTAAGGCGATGCAGACACTATTACTCAGAGTTTTGTCCCTGTGACAAAACACCAGAGAAATCGACTTACAAGAGGAAGGGTTATTTTGGCTCATGGTTCCAGAATTTCAGACCATGGTCACTGGCTCTATTGACTCTGGGCCCCAGGTAGAGCATCATGATGGGAAGCTCCTGGCAGAGGAAAGCTGCTGGCTTCTTGGGGGCTGGGAAGGAGAGGAAGAGGGAGGGCCTGAGGATGAGATCACCCTTCCTCTCCCTACACCCCTCGTCCTTCCTCCCCACCTTCCAGTATTCTCCTCCAAGATGACCCAGTAAAGGACTGATCCGTCAGCGAAGTCAGAGTTGTGTTGATCTGATCACTTTCCCCAAGCCCTACTCTGAACACTGCTGCCCTGAGGACCAAGACTTCAACACAAGACTTTGAGGGGACAGTTCAGCTGCAAACCCTCTAATGCCTACCATGTGCACACTCCAGATGGACCAGTGCCATGTGCAGGTGCAAATGCTGGTCACTCACCAGCAACAGCAACAGCACACAACACATTTGGGTATGAAAAGGTCAAGATTTTTGTTTTTTGTTGGTCCTACAGATTGAGCTGCATCCCCAACCCTTTTCATTTTTATTTTGAGACAGTGTCTCACTAAGTTGCTGAGGCTGTCCTCAAATTTACAATCCTCCTGCCTCAGCCTCCCAAGTTGTTGGGATCACAGGCGTGTGCCACCTGGCCTAACTTAAGATTTTTGTTTTTGAATCCTGCAAGACTTTCCTGAAACACCAAATGGATTTTAAAAAGTACATTTTAAAGAATCTAATGTAAGCAAAGGAATGATAGAAATAGAGCAGCAGCTGACATTTTGCAGAGAAGTCCCTGCCATCCCTACCATGGCTGCTGGCATTGGGCCACATAGTAAAGGGTTCTCAACAGGTAGAAAGGGCCAGAGCTGTTGCCTCTATCAGAATAGCCTTCATTAGCCCACCTACCACAAAACAAAAGATGTTTCCCTCAAACTGACTGCTACCTAATATAGAAGGTGGCTATTTTAAAGCTTCAGTATTGGGGTGAGTGGCTATTTTAAAGCTTAACTATTAACTTCCAGATATTTTAAATGGATGACAAAAATGATCCTTAAATATCTTAAAACTTCATTGCTCAAAGTCCACTGAAGTATGTCTCCGTACGAGATTGCTTTCTAATTAAAGTTTTTTTTTTCTAGACACTTAATTGTTCCTCTAGAATAGTCATTCTCAAACTTATTAGAAGATCAGATAATCCTTGATGACGTCAGTGTTTTTCTATACCAGGAATCTGTGAACCACACGGAACAGACCCAAATGCAGTGCCTTTGAACAGACTTCAAGAAGCCAAGTACTTAATTCATACTTAGCAGAGGATGGCTTAGTATTTTAACTCAAGTAAAAATAATTTGGATGTTTTACTCCTATCACATATATTTATAAACTCCCTATTTATCCTCAACAAACTTATTATTATTATTATTATTTGGTTGGGTATTGAACTCAGGGACACTCAACCACTGAGCCACGTCCCCAGCCCTATTTTGTATTTTATTTATAGACAGGGTCTCACTGTGTTCCTTATCACCTTGCTAAGTTTCTGAAGCTGACTTTGAACTCACAGTCCTCCCTCAGCCTCCCGAACCGCTTGGATTATAGGCATGTGCCATAGTGACTGGCCACCAAATTTATTTTTAAGTTATTTCTTGATTACCTTCTCATGAAATTTTGAGATCCCAGAGAAGCATTGTTAATACTTTAACCTAAAACCCTAAAAATTGCTGTAGTAATACTGAATGGCAGGAAATCCCCGGCCCCAAACAAAAACAAAACAAAACAAACATGTTTCAGTTTTGAAGTCGACTTTATTGTCTCCGACAAATCTAAATTAACCCCTTTGTCAGAGATCTTGCTAGGTTAAGATTTTAGCCATGAGACAAAGCACCATGTATGTAAGTACCAAGTCTATACACAGGGAGTTAGATCTGAGTCATGCTGTGATCTGCTGAAACAAGCTGAGGTCACATGGTTGTATGATTTAACTTTAGGATACTATGTGCAAGTCTTTATCAAAGTCTTCCATGCCCAAACAGTCTGAGAGTTAATTTATCTTCCTTCCTTCCTTCCTTCCTTCCTTCCTTCCTTCCTTTTCAGAGAGGCAATTTATTTAGGAAAGCAGATTCACATTCAAGGGTTCAGGCTGGTTAATTTGAGGACTGATGGACAGTCCCCTAAGTAACCTTGAAAAAGTGGAGCTTACCAGCAAAGGAGCAGAAAGGGCCCTAGAGCCAAAAGCTTCCTTTGAAACAAAACAGATGTATAATTTAAGTGTGCAAAACCAAAGGGTGAATTTATCACTAAAACCCCCCAAACCCATAAGCACAAAAAGACAAGAGCGAGGCAGCCGTGGGCATCCTAGTGAAGTTGCTCTGGGACTTCCAGGAAGTCTGCTCAGGTGGGTTCTGATTCAGTGCTGCAGTTTCTGGCAGAGGCTGGTCTGGTGGTTGAGCTGTGGTCCCTGCAGCCAAACTATGGTCCCTGTCCATCCCCATGGGGCCCAGACACCTCAGGGCTCCTTTAAAACCACAGCCCCCTGGGGAAGTCTGTGGCGGGGGTGAAAGTTGGTAATAAGGACATGCCCCAGCTCTGTAGCCCTGGGGACAATGGGGCTGGCCTGTGGGGGAGAGACAGGCAATGCCTGGTCACAAGTGCCCCTGGCTGAGGAGCTTGAGGACTATGAGAGATCCCGGGCCTGTTGTGGGACTTTCTTCCCACCCTTCAATGAGCACCACACAGGAGCCTATGGGACTCCTGTCGGGGTCAGAAGAACCAGTGCAGCATGGCAGTCTGCATGTGCCTGGGGAGGGCTGGAGAAGGGGAGAAGAGAAAGGGGACACCCAGGCGTCCCCGGGCTGAGCACAGAGGAAACAAGGTTTAGAGCCCAGGCGTGGGGTCCCTATTTAGAAAGCAGCAGGCAGAGATGCCCCTGGCACCAGCAGGAACTAGATGGGAAACTGGGGCTCTCACACTCCACAGTTACACTGTGACCCCAAACCCCTGATGCCCAGGACAGCACCCCCAATGGAAGCATTCATTTCAAGGGACAAGATTCAGAAACTGAATTTGGCCAGGGCTCTTCAGGTCTCTGACTTGAACCAGTGGGGGCAGAGGTCATTAGGTCCAATTAAAGGTTAGACTAGAGGACAGTCAGTCTTGAGGGCACTGACACCCTCTCCAATGAGCTGTGCCTGCCCCTCCCCCACCCATTATGACATCAATAACATCCTGGATACAAAGGAGAGAGGGTGGGCAGAGCTCCAACAGACTACCTGGAGACACTTCTCAGACCACCAGGGGAGAGGACACAGTGAGGCACAGGACACAGTGCCCTGTTTACATGAACAGAGAAGAACCCATGAAACCTACAAATCAGCGGTAATGTCACATCAGAACAGGAGACATCTGAGAACAGTGAGGAATAAGATTTAAACAACGTGGTGACACAGGACCTTTGTCCAGCTGAACTGAGTCTATACAGGGACCTGTAGATGACTGACCCAGGCACAGGAATACTCAGTCCCGAAGGGACATTAGTGATAAACCCTCATGCCAAGCAGTGCTCAGTATCCTTGAAACAAATGCAGGATGCTTCAATATCACAAGTGCTGCTTCCTCTTGTCCCAGCCTAGCCCAGGTAAGAGAGACTTGGAGCTCAGGGATACTCGACGAAAGATACAAGGAACTCTGAACCCTGTGAGTAAGCAAGCTTCACCCAACTGCTCTCATTCTGCAGGTATCTTGAAGGTAAGGACCCTTGCCCCGCAGTGCTAGGCTCAGGCTTCCTAGTTCATGGGGGTGAACTCCTCTCCCTATTAAAGTGCTGGACCTCTGGGCAGGGCCAAGTCTCCTCTAGCCCTAATGCCACCTCGGGGTCCTCTGGCTGAGCCGCCTGTCTTGCGGGGGCTTGGGGGTTGCCCAGCAGGCTTCCTTGTCCTGCGGGGCCCGCGGGTGAGAGCCCCTCGCCCGCGGGTCCTCGGTGTGCCCCGGCCTCTGGGGCGAGCCCCCCCAGGCGCGACAAGGACCAGTGAGCTCTGGGGCCCGCGGGTGAGCGCCCCTCGCCCGAAGGTCCCCAGTGTCCTCTGTGTCCCCAGGCTGAGCGCCCCCTGGCTCAGTCCCCTCTGGGTCCTGCGGGTGAGCGCCCCTCGCCCAGCAGTGCCCAGTGGGTCTCCTCTGGGGCCCTTGGGTGGCGCCCCTCCCTCGCCAGTGCTCAGTCTGCCCTGGGCCCAGTGGGGGAGCGCCCCTCGCCCGCCAGGGCCCAGTCTCCTCTGAGCCCTAATGCCACCTGGTGCCTGGGGGGCTGAACTGTGTGGGTGGGGCTTTTCCCTCCAGGCCTGGGACACCCTCTTTGTCCTGAGGGCTGAAGGGTCCCCATGGAAGAGGCCACCTGGGAAACTCGGAGCCAAGTGGAGAGCTCCTCCTGGCAAACACCTGGCTTGGCCTTTGGTGCGGCCCTGCAGGCAGGCTCGTGCAGAAAACCTGCGACACTGTCAGGGGATGTCAACTGCAAGGGCACCCAGGACCCGGATCCATCCAGCCTGACACACCATTTTCTGGCCTTTTGGCCCATGGGGCTGTGCTCCTGTGCATGAGCGCAAGGTGCCCGGGACCAGTGGATGCGGGGGCCAATTTCCAAGGCCTGTGGGGATCTCCTGGGAAGCGCCACCGGGCGCTCTCTGGGCCCCAGGGAAGAACCCTGTGGGACCCTGGGATCCGGAGCAACGCCCACCTGGGCAGGACGGGGTGTGTGTGTGTGGGGGGGGAGATTTGGCAGAGGACATCTCCCCACAGTCATGGAGGACCCTGCTGAGCCCCCTGAGAGGGCACCAGTGTCCCACCCTGGCCCAGGTAAGGGAGACTTGGGGCTGAGGGATCCTCCGCCAAAGGTGCCCCGGGATTCTGAGCCCTGTGGGTGAGCGCCCCTCTCCCGCGGGCGTTCATTCTCCAGGGTGCCTGGAGGGGAGCACCGTTGGCACCCCAGCACTCATGCTGCTTGATGGGCCCGAGTAGCTGCGGGTGTGTTTGTGGTGACCCCCCACCCTTTCACCAGGTTGGCAACCCTGTTCCCTTTCCCCAAGGTCCTTAAGGAAAGCCTGGAACTGATGTCTTTGTCCTCATCCCAGGTTGTCTTCTTTACTGGGCTCTCATTCCCTCTGATAACAGCCACTGTTAGCTTCATGGTCTTCCTAGTCTGTCTCCTGGACACTATAACAGCCACTGTTAGCTTCATAATCTGCCTACTAGTCTTCTGAACCTTTTTGACTATTTTCTTTTTGCTTGTTTTTTGTAGAGCTTGTTATGTGTTTTGTTTGGGGTCTTGAGATACTGGGAGTTTGAATTTCTTGGCTGGCTATCTTACGGAGCATGGCTGCTCTAAATGTGTAGCTGACCTTCATGTCCCCAGCTTGCGATGATTCCTGGGGACTTTTGTCTGTCCTACCTGTTCCTTCCTGGGGATTTAGAGTGGGTTCTTCTTCCCCATCTTGAGTTCCAGCATTTTGGGGACATACTCGTTGTGTTCTGCTCTCTACCCAGTGGGATTAGCAGCACTGAGGGGAGGAACAAGAGCTCCAGGCCTAGCAGGTGAGTGGGGAAAGTGTCTGAGTTGGGTGGGTCTGGGCCCTGCTTTGTCCTGGTCCTCACCCAGTGGTGCACCATGCCCCTTAGTCCTCATGGGACTTCAGAGGCCCCCAGTGGGCCCCTCCCTGCAACCTACCTGTGATTCCATTGGATGTCGATCAGCAGGCTTTCTGACTAGCCCTTGTGGACTCATTATTAACTTCACTGGTACAGAGGATGTGACACACACTTCACAAATCATCTTAAAATAGACCTCTCTTGATTGTGAATTCCATAGATGAAGGGCTTTTCACTAAATGCTTCAGTTCTGGCTGGACTTTTGTATCTGTAGCCAGTTGATGGTTGCCACAGAACCACCATAGATGAGATCAATCTCATAGCAAATGCTTCACTGCTGTCTGATTCAAGAGAGAATTTGCTTGTGGTGTTCACTGGCTGATAGTTGAGTGTAGTTCTGACAAGAATGTTGGTTGATAATTTCATTTATACATAAGACAAAAAGAAAGCAAGCAGAACATTCATGTGCATTGCATACTTTGTGTAGGGCAAAGGGGTGCTCTTGGTTGAATGGATGCTAGTGTTGAGTACTGGAAGTGTAGTTTCACACACTTTTGTAACTATTGTTCATATCTCTTCTTCATGTCTTTTGTAGCTATTCACAATGGAATAGCTACAGACATAAACATTCCTGCATTATTAACCTTTTCTCCATCTCATCATTAAATTGAGACAATGAACAAAACTGCAAACCAGCCTGCAACAGGTGGTGATTGCCGATTTTCCTTTTGTAGATGCCTCATGCGACCTGTACTGTGCATGGCCAGGAAGGGACCTGGAGTAGAGAAGCGCCATGTTTGCAACTGAACATGACTCAGGTGAATCCTGAGCATGGGTGATAGCAAGACTCGGTGGAGAGATTCCCAGGTCGTAAGCCGTGAGATCAGGAGGGAACAGGTGGCCCAGAGTCTGGTCCTAGCAGCATAGGGTGGGCTGAAATGTCCAAGCATGAGCCCTGCCATGGCCGAGCATGGCTTCTACACACATGTTTCCATGCACATGGCATTGAGGGAGGATGCACAGAGCTGGCAGGGTTTGGGGCCACAGGGCCAGCTCTGTCCTAGAGCCCAACTGTGAAGGCTAATACCCTTTTGCTGTCTCCCCTGCTTCCATCCAGCTTCCAGGGCTGCTCTCCCTCCCCAGGCTTCTCCTGGCCCTCTGGTCCCTCCAAATGACTCTTCTCCTGGAGCCTCCACCACTGCTTCCCTCTAGAAGAACCCAAACCAAAGATCACAGCTTGGCTTGAGCTCTGCAGGGCTCCTCTGAACCTGAAGTTAGAGTTTAAGAAAACCATATATACCTTCATTCAGAGAAACCAACAGGGACTTTCAGGAGAAAAAGAAACCGCTGAAAACTGAGAGATTGGGCAAACGCATCCACCTTAGTAGGGCTTTAGGATCTGGCACTCAGAAACATAAATAAAAGCAAATCCACCCTTCTGATCAGCAAAGACATTTCTTAAAATGAAAATATCCAGTGTCACTGAGGATGAGTTGAAATGGATATTTCCAAATAAACTACAGGCCAAGAAGAGAGTAGGAAGTATATGGAAAGTAAGTTCATAACTGGACAAGCACACAACCCAGCCTCAAGCTCACATGCCTTGGGCTCAATAATGCTGATGGAACAATCAGAAGGAACTCTGTTCACTTGTCCACTTCTATAAATTGTAAAGCACTTGAAAGGGGCAGGAGGAAGTGTTTATCCAGTAAGGCAGGATGAGCCCATGAAATGGGCAGTGCAATGTGATAAGAAAATTCTTTTTCAGACCAAGGGAGGAAACTCCGTGTGAGGAAGAGTGAAGGTGAAGGAGCTGAGAAGCTGGACAGAGTGGGCAGAACATGGTGCAGCTGCACAGAAGGCCACAGAGAGCAGGAACAGACCCAGCTGTCAGATGGACTCAGGACAAGGCACCCCCTCTCTGCACAGTTCTGGCTCTGAAGTTTTGACCTTGGTCCATAGGTATGTGTCTATGGAATACGACGCGTACATTCATTAGCTGGGTCTTTGCTGGGGAAGGTCTACTTGTCTACTAGATGGTATATAGCAGCCTTTCCCACACAGGCCTCTGCCCTGGCCACTTGCCCTTGCCTCTAGATCCCTGCACTGCTGCCTGCCACTCTCTGCAGCTCTCTTCCAGTTGCCCTGGAGCATTCTTGTGCAAGGCTCCATCCCTCAGCAGTGCCCTGGCCAGGCCTGCAGGCTACCCTCAAGAAGGGCACAGCCACAGAGCTGGCACCATCACCCTCCATATCAAGCAGGGCCCTCTCTTGACCTGCAGGACTGGCCTCTGCCCCAGTACCCAGCTCAAGGCATGGGACTGAGCCTCCTTTAGCAGGGGGAGAGAGGCAGTAGGATTGGAGGGGAAGAGGGAGAGGATGTGAGCACAGAGCAAGTCGGCTGTGTGGGAGCAGGAAGGGACACTGGGAAGGGACTTCATAGGTCTGGTCTGACTTGAAAAGGCACAAGGGTAGGAAGAGCTTCTGGCTCCATCCTTGGGTAAAACTGGGGAGTAAAGAGCTTTCCTAAGTTGAGAGCTTTTTTCCTGCCCTGAGTCAGCAGGATGCTCGATACACCTGATGTCATGGACCACCTGCCTCAGGTCTGTAAGGGAGCAGGGATCCCCTCAGTTTCCAAACGGCAAAGGTGCTCAGGGGATTGATGTGACTTTGTCAGTGGAACCCAAGCAACGAGGGGCAGAGCAGGTACCTGAATCCAGGCCTATCTGCCCCCGAGCCCATGCTCTGTGTGTTACTAGCAGCACCCTCCAGGGAAGGATGCAGACAGGGGCCGGTTAAGGACAGTCCGAGTCCTGTCCTATGGCCTATGAGGCTGTTCTGCCTGACTGTTCCAGTGAGATGACAGGCGCTTTACCAAGCAGCTGTCCTCAAGGGAGCCCCATGGGTTGGTGGGCTCATTCAGAGACTTGGACATACCTAGACTGAAGTTAAATCTAAGAGCACACAGAAGCCTGTGTAAACAGAGTAGGATAAGTCACAAGGCCAAGGGTCCATACAAGACTAAGAGCCCAGACCAAGTCCAGGCTGAACTGAGCCAGGTCACGACAAAACAAATACCAAGATAAAGAGCAGGGCAACCCCATCCTAGACACACCTGAGCCAAGCTCAGCTGACAGCGGACAGGCAGCAGGACCAGGCGTGCTGAGGCAGAGACAGGCGTGGTGTGCTGGGTACTTGCTTCCTCCACAGGCAGGTCTGGGATCATCCTGGATCCTAATGTTGGCTCTTGGCACATCAGTATGTGGATGCAGATTGTGCTCTTTACCAGGCCTGAGATGATGGGTCTAGTCCATAGATGAAAGGGACAGACTGATGGGGGGACTATAACTAGAGAAAAGATCTGATCCACATGGCTTGAGGGATGACACTGACCTGAGAGGTTCTTATTTCTGCCCTTCCAGGGAAAAAGTGGCTGTAGTGACAGGTAACACAAGCCATCTTCACATGGAAAGGCAGCCTTGGCTCTTTTGGAAAATCCGGACGGCAGATGTCCCCTGCCCTCTAAGACAATGGCCTTGCTCAGCCCTGCCATGTAGAAAGGAGGCGAAGGCCAATGCAGCCCTGGTCAGAGGTGGAGTGGAGGCGTCTACCAAGTGCCTCCTGATCAGCTTCAGCAGCGGAGTGCTCAAGGCTTGGCTGCTCTGCTGGCCTCCATCTCCCTGCTCACACACCGAAGAGATGCCCACCTGGCTCTGGGGCTGAGGTCTCCTGTGCGTCTCCATGCAGCCCACCGCTTCCTCCTGCTCTCACCTTCTCCACCTTCCCCAATGACGTGTGCTGTTTTGTAACACAATAAAGATAGGATTTAATTGCAGATAAAATGTTTTCTCAAAGACCCTGAGTGTGAGTTTGTAGCCATGGTCATGGGTCACTCTGCTGATGCCTCATTGACTCCACATCTGGGGCCACCAGGAGCCTGTTCCTGATCACAGATGGACTCCCAGCTAGAGCCACTGGATCCACACTTTTAAGGGGGAGGATGAGGCACAGGAGGTGCAGGAGCGCTCTGAGCTCTACCATTAGAGAAAGTGTCTGGGTTTTGGCATCACAATCAGGTGTAGGTAGCCAAAGGGTGAATGAGGAGAGAGTGAGGGCTCAGATGGCAAAGTTCTCCATGCACCCAGGGTTGGGAGGATGGGGAATGAGATGGAAGGTTGGTCTGAGCACCTGCTATGAGCCCCATGTCCTCACAGACTTCCTCAGTGACCTTCATGGTGGACACCCACAGAGCCCTGGAGAGAAGTAGGGTCCTGGGAACTTGCACAGGACAGTGACTGCAGCCAGGGAGCCTGGAGGCTGGGGCTGGACAGGAGGGCACATGCTGACCAGGCTCGCTCCACACTGCAAGTCCTCCCGGTGCTGCACCTGGCAGACCCCAGGCAGGTGCATCAGAATTCAGGTAAATGCTTATCCTGGGAACCGCTGTTTCTAAGCCTGTTTTCTTGCTCAAATTTGGCCAAAATTTGGTCTTTTGAACACTGACTTTTAACAGTCGATCACTTTCCCTTTGACAAGATCATTTAGATCGGGACTCGGGATGTGGCTCAAGCGGTAGCGCGCTCGCCTGGCATGCGTGAGGCCTGGTTTCGATCCTCAGCACCACATACAAACAAAGATGTTGTGTCCGCCAAGAACTAAAAAATAAATATTAAAATTCTCTCTCTTGAGACTCTTTAAAAAAAAAGATCATTTAGATCAGTCTAAATGATGGGACAAGTCCATCCTGGTGACATGGGCTCAGACCACTTGATGGACAATCAGTAATGTCTTCAGAAAAAATTATTCAGAGATGCAGGAATTGTCAGAATGAAGATGGCCCAAACCAGGTGTTGACAAGGCTTTGGAGCAGAGTTCCCATGTCCTCCACTAGGTGGAGCCAGTGGACGTCTTTGCAGGTTGGCTTTTTCACTCACAAGGTTTGGGTGCCCTTGAGGGGATCTCAGCATCACCCCCTCAATAAAGGGCCAGATGACATGGACCCCGACATCCCTCAGGACTGAGGGATGGACAAGGCGTAAGACAGTGACACCGCCCAATTAAAATCAGAAAATTTCAAAGAAAAGCTCCTAGTTACTTTTTTCTCAGTCCTTGCCATTTCCTGCTGTGTCGTAGCTCCCTGCAGGCTAGCCTTCCTTGACCAGGATGGAAGCATTTGCCAGGCAAAGCCCTGGCTCAGGAAGAAAACTAGGGCTGGAGGGGACTGACCATGCTCCTTAGCAGGGTCCCCAGGGCCCACCCACTTGTGCCCCCAGGCTTCCTTCCTATAGATGGCAGTGTTTGTGGGACAGGCAGATGCAGGTCAGCTTCTTCCACTGTTTTGGCCAAATTGTGATTAAATTCATTTTTCCTTTTTACGTTGTCTTCTCCTAGTTCTGATGTTGGCCAATACCCCAGTCAATCAGTAGGGACTGCAGATTCTTGGGCCCCAGGAAGACAAAAGTTCTTCTCCTGTGCCTATGACCCTGCTGGGACTCCCAAGTGTCCCCAGGCTACTGACCTTGGGCCCCTCACTGAGGTGCTGTCCATGTTCCCTGCACATCCAGTGGCCACGAGCAGCCTGGACTTGCAGTGTCTGAGCTTCCAGGGTCTCTTCAGTCCCCTCCTGGACTCCCCACATTCCTTCCCTTCTCCTCCTCTGCCAGACTCCCACAGTAAGTCCTCCTGAGGGCAGAGCCCCACCTTCCCAGGCCACCCCAATCTGCTCCTGGGCTTTGGGGAGGGTCACTGGGGCACAGTTGGAGGGAGATTCCAGAGAGGAGGGCCACCCTTCTGCCCCCCATCTGCTCTGAGAGCTCTTTGCCTTTCCTGCTGTTTCCAAGGCTGGAGTCACCTATGGCCTAGACCAGATGGGTGAAGTGGATGAGAGGGAGGCCATGCCATCCAGGAGGCAGGGAAGGCTCTGGCTGAGACAGACACTGGGGTAGCCATGGGGATGGCAAGTGAAACAGGAAATGTCAGTGGCTCTGTCCTGCCCTTTGCATTCAACTCACCCCTGAAGTGGCAGCCCTCATGCTTTCCCCACAGGGTGAAGATCGGCAACCCCATATCCCTGGGCCTGCCTCAGCAGAAAGGGCACTGGTGGGATCTGGGTTTCACAGAAACAAGAATTATTGTTTAGTGTAGGTGTGACTCATGCAGCAAGAGGAGTGAATCCCTGCAGGACTGCCTGGAGGACAGAGTGCCCCACAGGCCCACGTGTTTAAGGCCAGTCCCCAGATGATGCTTCTGCCAGGTGGTGGAACTTAGGAGGTCGGGCCTAGTGGAAGGTTTCATTCAAGTCACCCTGTTTCTTCCTTTTTCTCTCTTGCATCCCAGTCGTGAATTGTGAAGTTGGCTCTGCCATGGTCTCCTCCATGATATGTTGGCTCACCACAGGCCCCAAAGTAGCCCTGATTGGAAACCTTTAAAACTGTGAGACAAAATAAACCCTTCCTCAAGCATTGTGTTACAGCAATGGAAAGCTGACTCTTGCACTCCACATCAGCCTCCCTGTGCCCCATCACTTTCTTTCCCAGCCACACAGTCAGAAGGCATGAAAGTCAGCATCCCCAGGGACTTATGACTATTCATTCCCAGTCTGTCCATCAACAAAAGAAAGATGGACCCAGTGTGACACACTCGTCAACAGCACATCACTCAGCAGCACAGAGCAGAGGGACAGGACCATGGTGCACAGGCACAGCATGGAGCAGCCTCACCTCCGCATTCTACTTGAGGATGTTTCCAAAATAGAAAAGACTGTGAGCTGGCGACAGAAATCAGAACAGTGGTTATGGGGCAGGGGTAGCACAGGGATTTCAGGAGAGTGGTTGCAGGCGTGTATCCACGTGTAAAAGTTCATGTAAGAGCTTTTGTGTGTTTACTGTTCGTGTTTATTCTTTATTTTCAGTGGTGAGAAACACAACAACAACAGCCAAGCACACAGGGTAAAAAGTCCCTCTAGGAGAGTAGGGGAGTAACCAGGTCAGAGGTGGGCTGCAGCCAGGATTGGGAGGACAGAGGGCAGGATGGAGGGGAAATGGCAGGGCCTTGTCCAGGCAGCTGGGATGGAGGGCTGGACAGGTGGGAGGCAGTGGGATGGTGTTGGACCAGCCCACCAGTGGCAGCTTGTGGGGCTGGGGCACCAGAAGGCTGCTGCAGATGCCAGGTTCATAGTTAAGTGACTGGGAGGATGAGAAGGAGCAGGCTTGGAACAGGAGAAATTCACAACTGTTTGTTAGAGGTGACTGGGCAACATCCAGGAGGGGATGATACCAGGACACAGCTTGGGAGGGACAGTGGAGGACAAGAGGGCAGAGGAAGGGGCAAGATGGGGTGGGGAGAGAGGAGGGACTCTGTAGGGCCATGTCCAGCAGGGACAGTGGGAAGAGAGAGGGAGAGGTGGTGAGGAGGGAAGAGCCAGAGCAGGAGGTGGGAGAAGTGAAGACGGGGAGAGCCCACTTGGGCAGCTCTTGGCATCTGGGAAATAACCACAGCAAGGACAGCACACTTGTCCGGGGCTCGAGCCAGCCACACTCCACATATTACTCCATGCTTCTCAAGGCTCCCTGGCCTCGTAGGGGTTGCTGTTCCCTCCAATTTGCAGATGAGAAGACAGGCATCGAGCACACAGGAAGCAGGTGTGTGGCCAGGATGGGGACATGGGTTGGCTCCACAGTGTGTTCCCAGGCTCTGAGCTGTCCTCCTACCTCCAGGTGGTGGGGCTGGGCTGTGAGGGGCAGGCAGAGGGCCGCGGTGGGTACCTGAGGGGCCTTCAGTTTTGGTGGGAATTGAGGTGTGGTCTGTGCAGTTGCAGCTTCAGTGCCTTTTGTAGTCAGGTGGCTGCTTCTCAGGCCTTATGCCTCATCCACAGGGAGAGGGCGGATCCCCCAACCAAGGGGATAGCCCCACTGCCTGACGTTTCCTGGGCAGACACAGGTTTCCTGAGTATCCTATGGCACTGCCAGGGACTAGAGTCCCCTGGATGTATGCTCACACAGTGGGGGTGGGAGGAATGGCCTGGAGCCAGAGAAACATCAAGGGTACCTGTGGGCTGCTGACCTGGAGTCCTGCCTCTGGAGCTATGGAGAGGCCAAGACTCACTGGAACATCAGAAGGACTCAGGGGACCATGGCCATCACTGCCATGGAACTCTAATGCTGCTTGGCATGCAGTTGGCTGGCTATGGTGTAGCATGCTGCAGACACTCCCCCCAACCCTGGAGAGGGCTGTGCTGGGCCTAGAGCCTCAGGTGGGCCAGTCCAGAGCCTGTGTTCATCACAGTGCTCTAAGCTAATTGTCAGGGCCACAGCAGAGCCCCTGGTGTGCACAGCCTGGACAGTAGGTGGTCCTGGAAGACCCTCCCATCCCTATCTAGAGGGTCAGTCTGGAGAGAGAGATCCAAAATGACAGAAAAAAAGGTCACTTTACTGACTGCTCCATGGTGTGAAACCAAGTAAGTGGACAGGCAGCTTCTCCACCAGATGGATGAACAATAACAACAACAAGGCAGGGGGACTTTACTGGAACCTAAACCTGGACATTCAAAGCAGATCAGGGACACAGAGAGGTCCCCCTGTGAGCACAGTAGAGGGATGAGGGAATTAAAGGAACAGACATGTTCTGGAGGCCCAAGGTGTGTCTGCTTTGGGAGCCTTTACAGACCAAGGACATTGTCCAGCAAACCTGAAGGACATGCTGATGATATCCACATGGGGGGAGAGAAGCCACCATCTCTCCAGGCAGCATGGAGAAGACAAAGACAAGAGCAATTCTGCAGCTGTGTCACTGGGGCCATTGGCTCAGGAATTCAATTCCTGGAAAATCCATGTTTGGTCTGAAATACAGGCCCAGTAAAACATGCTGCATGACATAAAGTGTGGTTAAGTGACATGAGAAGACCAAAGGTGGAGAGAGTTTCACACAGGAGACAAGTGGTCAGAGAAACCCACCCAGCTTTACCCCTCCCCCTCAAATCTGACTACTTGCAGGACCAGATGGGAGAGACACACCTGGCCCAGGAATTGGAAGGGCTGGGACTGGAGAAACTGAAGACTGAACCCGAGACTAGGAAATGTGGGGTCTGCAGGTGACATAGGGGACTAAGAATTGGCTCCTGTACCACATAACTGTTTCATGCATCAAGGAGCAAAAACACTTTCTTCTTAGCAGCACATGGATCCTTGTCTAAAATAGACCATATCTTATGCATAAAGGAACTCTTAGGAAACACACACACAAAAACAGAGATAGTACTCTATATCAGAACATAATGGAATGAAATAAAAAATCAACAATAGATAACAGTAAGAAGAGGGTTCTTACTGTGGCAGTGAAGCCTGCCAATGCCGGGAACACAGGGTTTGGTGGTCTTCTGGGTCACGATGATTCAGGGTGTTCAGTGGCTCATTTAAGGACACATATGTAGCAAAATGTAGCTGGAACTCGATCCTCCCAGTTTCTATCCCTTTTCCTTCCCAATACCTCCCCTCCTGTATGCAGGGGAAATTCATGCCTGGTGTTTGAACTGAAGTTCCTGAAGGAAGACACTTGTCCTAGTCCTCAATATCTCCACCATGAAGCCAGGCTTGATGCACCCAGCTGGTCACCAGGCTGCCCTGCCCTGATTTTCACAAGGGGGGGTCTGGATTTATAGCTTGCTTCCCACCTTCTGAGGTCCCAAGACCATCTGATCTCTCTTGGAGCCATATAATGTACAACAGCTCCAGGAGGGAGACGAATCTAGGTCAATACTCCTGCCTAACAGGAAGAGGCTGGGGAAAATGGTCAACACCCCTTCCTGTCTTTGAATTATTTCTCCAGGTGAGCCTGGCCACTCCTGGGTTTACTCATGTAGACAATGGCCATTAGCCAAGAAGATGATGTAGGATGTAAACCTCGGTAACTTGGTGGGGCCAAGTGTTCATTCGCCCCTCTGTCTAGCTGTTTCTCTGTGTGTCCCCCACTTCATAAACACACACACACACACACACACACACACACATTTTCTTCTCTCTGGGACCTAAGAGAGTCTCTAACCAACTTCCCATCTGGACCTCTGTGTTCTAAACAATGATCTTCAGCCATTCCTCTGAAGCCTAGGTCTTTTCAGCAATCTGGTCACATCGCTTTCAGCCAGAACTAATGGTACACAGTGGGGCACATTTTGGCACTTCCAGCTCAGCCAGGACCTTAGAGGATTCAAGCTTAGTATCTATGGTGGGAAGAACTTTCCCTGGAATTGGCATTCATGAGATAAGTAAATTACACATTACTGAAAATGCTGTAAACTTGAACAGCTTAGTGACAAAAGACTTTTGAATGTCAGAGTGCTGTTTCCCTCCCCAAGAGGACCATTTGCCTTGCCAGCTTATTCTAATAAATGTGCAGAGAAGGTACAGGCACAACGAATAGTACTTGTCACTACTTAACCTCAGGATCACATGTGAAATGAAACAGGTCAAAAAACATCAGATGAACCATCTAATTTGATGGTTGGTTAAGGCTGAACTCTTGACAGGGAGGGTCTAAAATGCTGAAATACAGAAATGCCATTCAGGCCGTCTGATTCTCCAGGAGAAGCTGGGTGGTAAGAGGCACTTCCCCTGTGAGGGAGACTCACCAAGTGGGCAGTGTCTGTAAAGTCTATTTTCAGATAAGTCGTGGGATTTCTTTTTCCTTTCGGCAGCCAAAGCTGTAGTACAATTGAGGAATTTTCACAATACCTCATTTTAAAGCTGTCACCTGTTCAGGTTTTCCTTTGAAACCTCTTTCCTTCAGGGAGGGAAATGCTGGCTAGTGTGTGGCCTACAATGAAAACTACAGAACACTAGAGAAAGCAATTGAAGAAGACCTGAGAAGAGGGAAGGTCTCCCATGTTCCTCATAGGCAGAATTAACATTGCCACAATGGCCATACTACCAAAAGTGTTGTTCAGATTTAATACAATTCCTATTAAAATCTCAATGACATTCCACATAGAAGCAGAAAAGGCTGTCATAAAATTTATCTAGAAATATAAGAGATGCAGAATAGTCAAACCACTCTTAGCAAGAAAAATGAAGCAGGAGGCATCACAACAACAGACCTTAAATTATACCACAGAGCCCTAGTAACAAAAATGGCATGGTATTGGCACCAAAACAGAGATAGAGACAAACAGCACAGAATAGAAGACACAGAGAAACAAACCCACGTAAAACAGTTTTCTTATACTAGACAAAGGGACCAAAAATATTCATTAGAGAAAAGATAGGCTTTTCAACAAATGATGCTGAGAAAACTGGAAATCCACATGCAGGAAACAGGGATTATATCTCACGCTGCACAAAAATCAACTCAAAATGGATCACAGACTTAGACACTAGAATAAAAATCCTGAGCCTAATGGAAGTAGGCCCAAATCTTCACCATGTTGGCTTAGGGATTGTCTTCCTTAACAAGATTCTTTAAAAAACTTTTTTTAATATTTTTTTTTTAGTTTTCAGCGGACACAACATCTTTGTTTGTATGTGGTGCTGACGATCAAACCCATGCATGACGATCAAAGCCACATGCATGCCAGGCGAGCACGCTACTGCTTGAACCACGTCCCCAGCCTTTACAAGACTCTTAAAGTGCAAGAAGTAAAATCAAGAATCAATAAATGAGATGGAATCAAACTAAAAAGCTTCTTCACAGCAACAGAAATAATAGCATAAAGAGGGAGCCTACAGAATAGGAAAAAAATCTTTACCACACACACCTCAGATAGAGCATGAATCTCCAGAATATTCAAATAATAAAAAAAAAAAACTTTAAGGGCTAGTGCTATTGTTCAGTGGTAGTGCACTTGCCTGGCATATGTGAGGCACTGGGTTCCATCCTCAGCACCACACAAAAGTAAAATAAAGGTATTTGTCCACCTACAACTAATATATATATTTGATACCCAAACCACAAATAACCCAATCACTAAATAGTCAAAGTAACTGAACAGACATCTCACAGAAGAAATACAATTGATCAATAAATGTATGAGAAAATGTTCAATATCTCAAGCAATTAGAGAAATCAAAACTACACTGAGATTCTATCTCACTCCAGTCAGAATGGCAATCATGAAGAATACAAGAATAAATATCAGCAAGGATGTGGGGACAAAGATACACTCATACATTGCTGGTGGGACTGAAAATTGGTGCAACCACCCTTGAAAGCAGTATGGAGATTCCTGAGAAAATTTAAAATGGAATCATCATTTGACCCAGTCATCCTACTCCCAGGTTTATACCCAAAGGATTTAAAATCAGCATATTACTCTGATGCAGCCACATCAATGTTCACAATAGCTAAACTATGGAACCAACCTAGGTGCCCTTCAACAGATGAATGGATAAAGAAACTGTGGTATATACACACAATAGAATATTACTCAGCCTTAAAGAAGAATGAAGTTATGGCATTTTCTGGTAAATGAATGTAACTGGAGAATATTATTCTAAGTGAAAGAAGCTGACCCCAAAGAACAAAGGCCTAATGTTTTCTCTGATATGCAGGTGCTAATTCACAACAAGGGGTGGGGTTGGGAAGAATAGAGGTAACTTTTGACTAGATACATGGTATTGAAGAGAGAGTAGGGGGTATGGGGTATGAACTATAGTAGAATGGATCAGACACATTACCTTATGTGCATATATAATTACATGACCTGTGTAACTCTATATCCTATACAACCAGATGATTGAGAAGTTATACTCCATTCATGTATGATGTGTCAAAATACATTCTACTGCCATGTATAACTAATTAGAACAAATAAAATAAGTATATTTTTTAAAAACAGTAAAAAAAAAGAAGTGGGAGGAGGAAAATTTCTGAGAAGTTGGGAAGTCCAACAGCATTTGGGGTTAGATGTGTCAACCTATATAATTTTTTAAAAATCACATTCTCCAAAGAATATTGACATTTATTTGGGGATAACAGAGCTCTGCAAGGGGAATATGCATGTCATAGTGAACTATGGGCACCGTGGTGTACCTCTGTAATCCAGCTATGTGGGAGGCTGAGGCAGGAGGATTACAAATTTGACACCATCCTGGGCAACTTAGCAACCCTGTCTCAAATAAAATAACATGTAGCTCTCTGGTTGAGTACCTTTGGGTTCTGCCTGTCTGTCTCTCCTACACACAAATTGAGTCAAGAGGAAGATTTTAATGAGAATTATGTCTGATATTTTGAAGCAAATAATCCTTGGCCACAGTGATTAACAATAAGCATGGTATCTGTCCAAGGTTGAACAGATTCTGGGCAGATGTCTTAAACCAGTACTTTTTGTATAAGGTTGTGGAAGCCCCTATTCAAGCTAGTGATTCTGGCAGAGTGTTTTATTTTTATTTTTTATTTATTTTAAAGAGAGAATGAGAGAGGGAGAATTTTAATATTTATTTTTTAGTTATTGGAGGACACAACATCTTTCTTTGTATGGGGTGGTGAGGATCGAACCCGGGCCACATGCATGCCAGGTGAGTGCGCTACCGCTTGAGCCACATCGCCAGCCCTGGCAGAGTGTTTTATGGTGGTAACTATCAGGCAATCAAGTGAATTATGTGTAAGAATCCTTTTTGTAAACTCCTGGCTTTGTTTACTCTTTTTTTGTTGTTGTTGTTGTTAGGTTTGACATAAGTGATTCTGTTTTGATTAAGACAACATTCAACATTTCTTTCACAGATGCTCTGGGGAAAAAAAAAGAAAGAAAAAGAAAACAGTTGAAATGTATAGTTTAGATCTGGTGACCTCACCCACTTAAGTGCACAGTTGTGTTATTTCCACACATTTTTAGAGCTGTGAACCACCACCATGACCAGGACAGGCCACCAGCAGCTCCACCAGACCAAAACATAGCCCAGATGCAGAAGCAAAAGTCATTCTGCAAGGAGGTAGTCTATACATTAAAACGTCACACACATCATCAGTGTGCATTGACAGGCCCTGGGGAACAAGCAAGGCATATTGTACACAATACCTTAAATGAAGGAGGATTAAACCATGGCTTGATCTGGCCAGAATCACTGATGCTCAGCTGGGATTCAGTGTGTTGTCTTGAGAGTGTTAACATCTTTCTAGATTTGGCTAACTGAGGCCTGGACTCAGGCTTGGACTGCATAATTAATATATTTGAAAGCCCTAACTTCCTTGGCACTTGGTGGAGTCTCACTACTCAAAATGTAGCCTGTGGACCTAAATGAAGACCAAAGAATCTTCATTACTGGGAGATAGATTAAAATGCAGAAATTCAAGGCCAAACACAGATCTTCTATTTTATTTTATTTTTTTAGTTGTCAATGGATCTTTTATCTATTTGTCTGTTTGTTTAAATATTTATTTATTTATATTCAGTGCTGAGGATAAAACACAGGACTTCACACATGCCTGGCAAGCTCTCTTCCACTAAGCCACAACTCCAGCCCAACAACCCAGACCTTCTGAATCAGAATTTTAGAAAGATTGCAATACAATTCATGTGCACATTGCACATTAGAATTTGAAAAGCATTATTTCAGAAGAAGGAACCCCAAAACTCAGTGAGAATGCTGAAATGGGGCTCCTATGTACTACTTGCTTCAAGAGTACCCACTAACCACGATCCCTGAGCTATCCCAGGTAATGCACCTACTCCTGAAGAATTAAGGTATGTATTGGTGAGGAGGCCACTACCTGGGCTGGGGAGGCTAGTGACAGCCAGATTCTAAGTTTCTTCTGCATGCTCATTGGCATTTTTATCCTAGTTACCTTAAAATGTATACTACCACATGTAGGTTGGGCTTTCCTGGTGGGTTCTGTTACCTCCTTAATCCAAGTGATTAGGCCTAGGTTTCTAAGGGGCAATTGTCTTAGGAGTAATGGAAAGTTCATAATTGACTGCTGCCTAGGATGACGAAGACCCATAAGAAGTGCCTCTGCAGAGCCCTGTTTTAATCCCAGCTTCATGCTACACTGCTCAGCTTTCTTTGCCACAAGAGCCTATTGGAGTACCCAAAAGAAAGTAACCCCATCTGAAAGATCCTAAAATACGGGAAATCCTTTCCTGTGTGCATCCTCACTGTTGCTACATGAGACCTGGAAGGAAGATTACTCTTTACCTCCCTCTGGTCACCCTGCCTAGCTTGAGGATCTGGAAGTTAAAAAAGAAAAGAAAACAAACAAACAAACAAAAAACTCTTTTGATATTTCACATTGTGATTTTTGTCATTGGAACTGTGCCTGCAAGCCAACCCCTGATGGTGGGGCTGCCCTAAAAGGACCCCTGAGGTTAGTCCCCAGATGGTGCCCTTCTGTCTGGGCCTCTGATAGTTGCTGGGAAAGGAGCTACCAACTAAATTAATGGAGAACATTGAAGAGTTTCATTCAAAACAGGTATCAATCTTTTAAAAATTAGAGGCAGAAAGATTCTCCAAAGAATAATGATTTTTTGGGGAAAGTCCTGGCACAGTGGTGTACCCCTCTAATCCCAGCAGCTCAGGAGGCTGAGGCAAGTGGATCACAAGTTCAATGCCAGCCTCAGCAAAAGCAAGGCACTAAGAAACTCAGTGAAACCTTGTCTAAGGAAAATACAAAATAGGGCTGGGGATGTGGCTCAGTGATCAATATCCCTGAGTTCAATCCCTGGTACCCACCCATTAAAGAATAATGATATTTATTTGGGAAAAGAAAAGCATAGTAATGGGGATATGTGTGCCATAGCAAACTATAGGCATATTCAAAGAGGTTGAAGGAAGGGGAAGTTTTTAAATACAAAACGAGGATTACATCAAGTATTTAAAGATAATAATTCTTGATTACAAATGATTAATAAGAAGAACAGCTCCAGTCTGAAGATGAACACATGGTTGCTGAGCAGATGTCCTGGCAGGAGTACTTTTTGTATGAGGTTGTGGTGGCCTCTTGCAGGTCTCTGGTGCTGGCAGAGTCTTTTGTGATGGTTACTACCAGGCAAACCTGCATAAGAATGCTTCCTTTGAAATCTCCCAGCTGCATTTACTTTTTTGGTTTTGTTGTAAGAATTGACACAAGTGATGCCATTTTGACCTAGCCAGCCCTTCTCAAGAGTACATTATCAGTCCCCTGAGAGATCTTGTTGCGATGCAGATTCTGAGTCTGTAGATTTGGGATCCAACCATTTTTAGGGGAAAGGAACTGTTCTAGACCCTTTTTCCTCACAGTGGGGTCTGCAGACCAGCAGCTGCTGCATTACCTGAAATAATTTCCCACACCTATAATAGAGAGAAGAACTGCTTTTCAAAGAGTCATGGGTCAACCAATGGGGGACCAAACTGCAGGAGGTCTAGTTCAGGTATGTTGGAGCACACAGGGCTGAGGGGGTTAACCATGGGTGCTTTCTGTGTGTTCCAGGCTGTCACTGAGGGCAGTCTGAAGTTCCAAGCCAAGGGTGTATGCATCATTACGTGGAGCACAGCTCTGCTTGTACTTAGAGTGACAACTCCGTGTCCTCACACTGACCTTGCAGCAGTGTCCACAGCCAGTCCTATGTACTGAAAGCCTTCATGTCTCTGAATCAGGGGGAGTACTATTAGGTTTGGGAAAAAAATTAGGCTGTGCCTGTGGGTAATCTTAGGAGAAAGGACAGAAATATGAGGATCCTCAGAACTCAGTGCAGAATTGGTATTTGGGTGGGAATTCCCCAGGAGGGGACTGGTCAAAGAGACCTGCTTGTCCTGCCACTCCAGAGTATCTTTGAATATGGCTTTATCTGGGGACTCATCCATTTCCTTTTCTCAGAAGTTGAGTTCAGTTGTCTTCTCTGACTCCTACAATTAAAGTACACATCACAGTGTCCAATGCTCCTGCAGGAATCCAAGAGCCCACAGCTACAAGGAACCTGTGAGGACTTAGGTCATAAGTCCTGACAACAACCCCTGGCCTCGGGACTTCCCAAAGCAGAATTTTGGACATCTCCTGTCTTGGACTCCCCTGAAAATGCCCAGCTCTGGATCCTGGGTCTTTTTGGCCAATTCTGGGCCATGCAGGTAAATCATCTGCCCCAAATCCCTTGCCAAGCTTCCTAATCCTCAATGCCCCAGTTGTTCCTCAGGCCCTCACAGCCAGGAGTTTCAGTGGAAGCTACTGTTGTACACACAGCTAATACATCCGGATTCCTGGGCTGGAGAGAAAAGCTCTGGAAGCTACAGACATGATGGAAGACATTTTCCTCTTCTCCCATTCTCCCACTGCCTGGCAAATTCAGAACCAGACTAGACCCTGGTGGATGGGGAGAAGCTGGGGCTCTGAGAAGGGCCAAAGAGCTGGGACAATCTCCTGAGCACTTAATCTTCTTTGTCCTGACTCCAACACACCCAACCATTGAAATCTTGGGAGCAAAGAGGTAATATTATCCCTGGGGCATTGGAGGGTGCTTCTAATGATACTGGTAAAGGCTCACTACCTAGGCACACAGAAGTCAATACTATGGCATTGGTTTTTGCAAAAAAAGTGAGGTTTATTGTGAAGCCAGCCAGCAAGAATTTAGAGCACTAAGCTCAGATCTGCCTCTGGGTCATACATTTCTTTTCCATGTAGTTATCAAGTTCTGTGGGGTGGCAGAAAGCTTAAACTTTAAATGTCAAAATAGTGATTGAGGGGCTGGGGTTGTGGCCAGCACTTGCCTGGCATCTGTGAGACTCTGGGTTCTATCCTCAGCACCATGTATAAATAAATTAATAAAGTAAAAAATAATCCTTTGACAATTAAAATATATTTTAAAGAAATGTCATTGACCAATTCGGCTGGCATTTCTGCATATGTCCATTTTTGAAAAGCTGGTTTTAAATAATCTTTAAGTGGATTCTGGAAAAACAACTTTAGCACTTTGTTACTTAAGAAATATATGTTAGAGTTTGTTCTGGCCTTAGAAGACTTCACTTCCATCCTATTCCCCTAGTGACATACTGGGCAGGATTCTGCGCAGTGCAGGCCACACTGAGCCAACAGTCTCATTGGACCCAATATGACAGCAAGAGATTTTTCTCTTTTTTCAGGAAATAAATCAATTCATTAATATAGGGTTAAGATAAATTGAGCAAGGATTATGTGTAAAGAGCTTCACAGGGGCCCTGCTCCTCTCTGTGACTCATGGCCCTTCAGGGACACCAGTCTTTCCTTGGGTGACAATGTGGCCACTGCTGCCTGGCAGAAAGTGGTGTTGATGGGTTCCAGGAGCTCAGGATTCATGCTGCTGCCCAGCTTGCAGCACCCATCCCACTCCCACACAATGAAGAGAGTTGATTCAGTGGCTTCACTGGAGGATACAGGATTCAATTAAGATCTGGTCAGGAGAAGCCTGAAAAGGCAGAAGGGAAGGGGCTGGGATTTGGGTTTGGGGCAGAAGAAGAAACTGCCTTGGTTCTTCTCTGCTCCACCTCACTCCTGTCCATGGAGACCCTTTGACTAAGTTCATGTTCTTTGAGAAGCTCTCCTGGCCTCACTGCTCTCCTGATCTGCCCATGCTGCCGAGCTGTCCCTGTCCAAAGGCCAGGCTGCAGGTCGACACGGGGACCAGTGGGCTGTAGCAGCTCATACCGTGGATGCTGATGCCTTCCCAGGACCAGCTCCAACACTCCTTTTCACTCTCCTCTGAGGCCCACCTGAAGCTTCAGGAGCATTTCTTTTTCTCTACATTTCATTACGTTTCCAGATTCCCTCCAAGTTATGAGAACAGATGTTGAACAGAGAGGTCAAAGGGATACCCATTAAGTGTGGATTGGCAAGAATGAACCCTTTGACCTGCCCAACCTGCCTACCATAAACTATCCCAGCCTTACATAAGAGTGGTTGGAGTTTGGGAAACTGCTCTTGAACTGAAACAGGAAGTTGTTCTTTAGTTCTAATGCCCTGCATGTCACTTAGAATAAAGTGCTTTTCTCCCTCTATTGAGAAAACCTTATCATGTTCTTCCTTTAATCTATTGAAGTGGAGGAGCACATTGATTTTTATGTATTAAACCTTGCATTCTAGGATTAATGTATGTATGTATGTATTTCCCCCTTGGGAAAATTATGTAAATGAGGGATGTCATTTTTCAGTACCCTGGAGTATTTTGTGTAAGAATGAAATTATTTGATCCTTTGACATTTGATAAAACTTGCTGGCAAAACCACTCATGTTTTCTGTGTGGGGAGATTTTAAGTTACCATTGGTAACTTATGGTCTGTGGCTGGGGATCCACATTCTGGAATCTTGTAATCACCCCACATGTCTTAAAAAGAGTGTATGCCTGAGCTATGGAACATGGGCTGCTTCCTACCTGGATTGACCTAGCTACCCCACTTATGCGCATTCCTCCTGCTCATAACAGGCTGACACAGAGTCCTGGAGATGGCAGAGTTGCTCATAGACACCAGTAGAAACATGGTGGTTCACAGGAGTAAATACGCATTCCAAACTTAAATGTTTTTCCCTATTCATAAAGCTTCTGCTACTATCACTATTCATGGATTTATATGATGCCTTGTTTATTGCCATAAAACTTTATCTTCAAATAAGGAACTCATCTTACTAAAATGGTACATCAAGATGCAGGTCATTAGGGTTGACAAGGGACTCCAGGAGAGTGGGAAGTTGAAGCTCTAATCTCAGTGCTTGTGTTCCAAAGAAAGAAAAATTAAAGGCAGACACTGAAAGCCATCTGAGAGAACTTCATTAAAGTAAAAGTAATATGAGGCTCAAACAAAGAACACTCCCAAGAGAGTGGGTCATCTCCCAGCAAAGAATGACAAATGGAACAGTGCTGTCTCCAAATGCATTGGTGTTTTAGGGCTGCCTTGAGAACTGGGGTCCACCTTCAGCACTCTTTGCCAATCAGGTGTTCGACTCTTTCAGGTCAGGTGGTAGAGTTTTGGGCCCTGGTTGGTCCTTTCCAGAACTGTCATGGTGTCCATCCTATTGGGTGGAGGTTATTTACAAGTCAATTCTATGTTAATGGGAGAATTGGGGTCAATGACCAGAGATAATTTACCCGTGTACGCTGGCACTCTAAGAAAATTTCTAAAATATATTGAGACGAGATCGGGCGCGTTCAGGGTGGTATGGCCGTTTATACACCATGGAATATTACGCAGCACTAAAAAATGACAAAATCATGGATTTTGCAGGGAAATGGATGGCACTAGAGCAGATTATGCTTAGTGAAGCTTGCCGATCCCTAAAAAACAAATACCAAATGTTTTCTTTCATATAATGAGAACAACCAAGAACAGAGCAGGGAGGAAGAGCAGGAAGAAAAGATCAGCATTAAACAGATACACTAGGTGGGAGGGAAAGGGAGAGAAAAGGGAAATTGCATAGTAATGGAGGGAGACCCTCATTGTTATACAAAATTACACATAAGAGGTTGTTAGGGGAATGGGAAAATAAACAAGGAGAGAAATGAAATACAGTAGATGGGGTAGAGAGAGAAGATGGGAGGGGAGGGGAGGGGGGATAGTAGAGGATAGGGAAGGTAGCAGAATACAACAGTTACTAATAGGGCATTAGGTAAAAATGTGGATGTGCAACAGATGTGATTCTGCAATCTGTATTTGGGGTAAAAATGGGAGTTCATAACCAAGTTGAATCTAATGTATGAAACATGATATGTCAAGAGCTTTGTAATGTTTTGAACAACCAATAAAAAAATTAAAAAAAATAAAATATATTGAGATACCTATGTCCATAAATGACCCCAACTCACCCTGGAAAGAGTTAGGAATAGCCTCATTAGACCTTCTCTATGTATTTCTTAATTGGCTCCTTTGTTCTCTTTATTTGTATACCTGTTGTTTTATGCATTATCTGATTACCCACTTGCCTTAAAATTAATTTAAAGAAACCCTTAAAAGTAACTTAAAGAAAACCCATGACCTTGCCCTGTTACTGGTTTGCATTTCACGTCTCACTTCTCACTGCTACCTAACATCTCCCAACCCCCGAGAGAACTGACAATGACCTTCTTTGGTTTGGCAGGTACAGGTCAGAGGAGGATACCTTTGCCTTGAAACTGGCAGGCTGTAGGGCCGATGAACAGAAGTCCCCCTGCCTTCCACAGGGACCACACAGGAAAGCAGGTAGAGGGCAGTCACATAGGCAGCTTTGGCAGGGGGCCCCTCCTCACACTATAGACCAGCCAGACTTCATTAAACTTGATAAATTTAATCACTGATCTTCAACAGCCCCATGGTAAGATTGCACAAATGTTGTCCTCACAGATGAGAAATTAAAGCAGAGCAGTCACAGTGCCCCAACATGAACCAGTAAGGGGGCTGGAATACAGGTTCCACCCCCCTGGGTCATGGCTCCTAGCTCCTGGGTGGCAAAGTGCCAGACACAAACGGGGACTTCCCTGGTCAGGCACCACATTGTTTCTTCACCAGACTGAGGTTCTGATGGAGGTGATGTCTGCCGCCAACCTTTAATTCAACATGCTAGCTTTGAAAACAGGAAAGCACAAATTCTAATTGCCAAAATATTCCCTTTACTAACAATATTACAATACAAAATTCTGATGTCTTTTTCAGATTTAAAAAATGTAATCACATCATTAAATATTGTTACAGCATAATATTAGAAACAACACAAAATACAAACGTGGTATTCAGATTTCTCATAAAGCATGCTTATTTAGATATATTATTTCTATATATCTGTGGGTTACATCATAGCAATTCTATATATGTATACAAGTTGAATTATGAAACACTGAATTTACTTCCAGGAGGACACTATAGTGTAATCTCCCCTTAGTTTTTTGTGATTAATGACTTTGCATAGAATCCATACTGTGGCAGAGTCAGAGAGACTGTCTCTGTGTGTCCTTCAAGAATGGGGACATTCTAGCATTTCAAGCAGGTATTAATGTAGGAGAGATGAGGATGAGCACCTGAGGAATTTTTAAGAAGATTTATTTAAACCGGTGCAATCCAGAGGGGCTAATGCCAAAAAATCTCTGGGCCCCAGGTATGGAAATTCTCTGAGATTTCTACTCAGTGGGTAGTTACACAACACAATGGCTAACAAAACAGTTACTTTTTCTTCCATGCTCTTAAAATGGACAATTTTCACAAGTTAAATTTACTAAGAAACGAGAAACAATAACTTATACACATCAATAAGCTTGATTGCAGACATAACTTTTTTTAAGTTGTAGATGGGCACAATACCTTTATTTTACTTTATATTATTTTATATTATTTTTATGTGGGTGCAGAGAATCAAACTCAGTGCCTCACACCTGCTAGGCAAGTGTTCTATCACAGAGCCACAACCCCAGCCCTGCAGACCTAACTTCTACAAGAAAGAGAAACCTGACCTTTACAGCAAAAAAGAGGAGCTCAAACCACAATGAGATCTCTAGAAATCCTGCTGACTTAAAAAAAAAAAAAAAGTACCTTGTTGACTAGGAGAGAGGCTTACATATTACAATGAAGGTGTGGGATCTTAGGGGAACTACATCATTTGGAGTCTTTGGGATTAAATCATTACCCATTTGATGCTCATTATTTAATCCTTTAAATCAAAAAATGTCATTAGCTTCTTGGCTTAAAGTTTTATATAATGTCATAATCTTAATTTCTCTCTCCGTGTCTCTCCTCCTCCCTCCCTCCCTCTCCCTTCCTCCCTCTCCCCAATTTTAACAGCTGCTTCTATAGTTGACCCAATAGTTTCAATGTAAAGGGGACACAAACATGGAAGCAATAAACAAGTTAATAGCATAATCCATACTATATCAATTAAACTTTGAAAACACCAAATAGAAATAGAATAGAAAACCATCCTCCAAATAGTGAGCTTAGTTCCCAAGACTTAATGCCCTTTCAGGTTTAAACTAGTACATGGTCTAGTTTTTTTTAAAAGCAATTTAATTAATAAATTTTAACTTTATACAAGAAAAGTGTACATATATTCAGGGCCAGAAAAGTGCCCAGACTTCCTTTTAAGCCTTAGCCCTTTATGAATTTTTCTTTTTTTGCAATTTGTTATATATGACAGCAGAATGCATTTTGACTATTAAACACAGAGTCACACTATTCCTGCAGTCATAAATGTACATAGGGTAAAAAAAATTCATTTCATTATACCATCATTCCCACTCCCATACCCCCTTCCCTCCCCTCACTCCCCTCTGCCCAATCCAAAGTCCCTCCAATCTTCCCTTGCCCCCCCATTAAGGGCTAGCTATATGATTGATTGATTGTTATCAATTCTGTAGTAAAGACCAAGGAAAGGACTATGTATGTGATAGAAGTAAGGGTGGCAATTTGTCACAGTATGAGAGCCCTCTTAGAGGATGAAACAGTCCATTTGTCCTCTTAGTTAGTTAATCTTCCACCTTGTGTTGATCAGCCAGCCCCCAAGTGGCTGAAGCAGGGCTACTGTTTCCTCAAGCTTCGGTGTGTGCAGGCCAGTCAGCTTCCAGGGTGACCAGAGCAGGGCTGGTGTCCTTCTGATCTTCAAGATTCTCTGGTGTTTCCTTCTTCCTGATGCTCTGCTCAAGGGGAGCAAAAGAGTGTATATGAGATTCTATTTTCAGAAGGTCCCAAAACAAGCCAAAAGGAACAAAATATTACATAATCTGTATCTATGTATGTGTATATACATGTAATGATATAATTGGTGACACTGTACAGCGGAGTACAAAACTGTGGACAGTGCTCCTTGTGTGTGTGGCAGAGGAGGGGGATATCCCAGGGGGCTTGAACTACACAGATTTATCTCAATGTAACTTTAAACAAATTTCAAAGCATGAGCCTGACCCAACATTTCATGCTTTGGCTTATGATCTTCCATATATTATTATAAAAAACATGAAGTAAGTTTCAACTCCCTACTTCAGAGGTCAGTTGTCTTCCAAAGGTGCATTTCTAAGTGTGTCACCTTTAGTCTGAGAATATATTTCTGCATGGAAATAACGCTGAATGCCTACTTAGCTCCCAAGTGGAGGTACTGCAGAACAACTTAATTTAACCCATGGCTTATCATCCTCCCCGATTTCTTTTACCAGATGCAAAACCGAGGTTGTACTTGTTCTGTTCCCTGATCAAGGTCACCCAGTTAAAAGGGATTTGAATCAAGCTGTACCAAATATGATGTCTTTGCCTCTCCCCACACTACCCTTTGCACAAGGCAAAACTTGGTAACATATTTTTCCTTTCTTGATAATCTCTTGGAAGAAGCCAATGTCAGGCTAAGTTTGGTAAAACTAGGAGTGTATCTTCCCAAGAGGCTGCTTTTCCCCACATCCAGGTGGCTGGAGTCTGACCATTTTGGCTGTCACCAGACTGCTGCAATGCACCAGGGCCTCATACCACTACCCAGAGGCCCAGAGTCCAGATAGCTCTGTCTCTGGAATCCAGAGTCCCCATCAGAGAGGAGTGTGAGGGTGGGGGTAGGAGATGGGGTAGGAAGCTGCTTCCAGGCTGGGCTCCCAGAGCAGCCAGAGAATCCTCTCCAGCTTGTCCCGCAGGGTCAAGGTCCAGACCAGGGCAGCAGCCCCCAGGATCTACCCTCCCCCCTAACCAGCAGGCTGGACCCACCTAGCCTCGCCACTGCCTGCTGTGAAGACTGCAGCCTCTATTTGAAGTACTCACTTGTTTTCCTTGGATGAGTTCCCTGAGTTAGCACAAAAATTCCTCAAGCACCCAGAAGGAGTGGTGGCTGTTCCTGGAAGAGGAAAGTCAGGTGGCAAGTGGTGGACGCTGGTGAGGTGACTGTGATGGAGGATGTCCAACTTCCCAACTTCTGTGGTCTTGGCAGCACAGCAGCAGTGTGGGGTGGAGTTGCTGAAGGGGCACTGTGGAGTGGCAGCATCTGGTGGCAGCAGCAGCAACATGTAATTGCTTCAGGCGTAGGGCATCAGGCCTAGGAGGTCCAGAATTGAGGATTGGCGTGCAGGGTGGTGTCTGCTGAGGTGTTGGCATCCAGCTGTGGTGTGGGAGATCCCTTGCTGCATATTCACAGTGGAAGAGTCCAGAAGCAGCAGTGGTGACAACAGAGGGATGTTGCCATGACCGATTTCATCCTGCACTGATGATAGGAGTCTGGCTGCAGAGGGTGAATTGGGCATCTAGTGCTGAGTATTGCTGTCTTGCATCCATGATGGAGTCTGGTAACAGTAGGAACTTCAGAGTTGGTGGTGGAAGCAGCAACACGCACCTTCATTGGGATCCAGTGTGGGGCATAGGGGTCAGGTGTCCATTGTGGAGTGAAGGGCATTGACATTGGGGCCTCAGTGGGCAGCATCAGAGTCAAGCTGGGGTTTGGGAGTTTGGTTGCTGTGAAGTGGTTGTGGCACCAGAAGACTCTGGAAGTGGGGCGGAGGCCACAGAGGCGTCCAGTGGTGAGCATCTTCATCCTGCTGCGGTAACAGGAATCCCGCTGCAGGGTGGTGAAGGGGGCATCTGGCGACCATGTGGGGAGTCTGGTGGCTGCAGAGAAGAGCTCTAGGCTGGCGATGGCAGCGAGGGCATAGGGCAGTGAGCGCCAGAGTGGGAGGGTGACCACAGGCTGGGATGGCCTCTGTGGTGGCTGCTCCAGGCCCTTGATCTTGGTCCTGGTTGAGCAGCCTGTTCAGGAAGCAGCAGGCAGGAGGCGGCAATACCCAGGCAGCTGCTGAGGACCTTAGGCTGCCCACACCTGCCTCCCCTGGCGCTGGCTATGAGCCCACTGGGTGGCTGCTCATCCCATTCCCCGATACAACCTCTGAAGGGGGACTAGGCCATCTGCCAGGTGGGGCAGCCTTGGGAGAGGACCCCCACCTTCCCAAGAGACATCCCACATGTGCTGTGGGGGCAGAGAGTGGAGGACCTAGGACATCTTCCACATCAAAGCGCATTTCTGATTGAAAGCGTTTTCTCTCAGAACTGGAACAGGACAAGGATGCCCTCTCTCACCACTTCTAGTCAAGGTAGTCCTTGAAACTCTAGCCAGAGTTTAAACTGTACTGTAGTTTAAACTGTCTCTCTAAACTGTAGTACAGTTTAAACTATCTACAGAGCTATAGATGAAAGAAATTAAAGGGATATGAATAGGAAAAGAGGAACTCAAACTATCACTATTTGCTGATGGCATGATTCTATACATAGAGGATCTAAAAACTCTACCAGAAAACAATTAGAATTGATAAATGAATTTAGCAATATAGCAGGATATAAAATCAATACCCATAAATCAAATGCATTTCTATACATCAGTGATGAACCCTCTGAAGAGAAATTGGAAAACTATCTCATTCACAACAGCCTCAAGAAAAAAAAAAGATTTGCTAATCAATTTAATAAAAGAGATGAAATCCTATGCAATGAAAACTACAGAACACTAAAGAAAGAAATTGAAGAAAATCTTAGAAGATGAAAAGATCTCCGATGTTCTTGGATAGGGAGAATTAATATTGTCAAAATGGCCATACCACAAAAAGCCTTGTACAGATTTAATGTGATCCCAATTAAAATCCCAACAACATTCTTCATAGAAATAGAAAAGCAATCATGAAATTCATTTGAAAAAATAAGATCCAGAGAATATCCAAAGCATCCTTAGCAAAAAAAAGTGAGTAGGAGGCATCAAAATACCAGACCTTAAATTATACTACAGATCTATAGGAACAAAAAACAGCACGCTATTGGCACCAAAATAGACATGTAGACCAATGGTGCAAATAGAAGACAGAGAGAAAAACCCACATAAATGCAGTTATCTCATTCTTAACTAAGCTGCCAAAAGCATACATTAGCAAAAAGATAGCCTCTTCAACAAATGGTGCTGGGAAAACTGGAAATCCATATGCAGCAAATTGAAGTTAAACCACTATATCTCACCTTGCACAAAACTCAAATCAAAGTGGATCAAGGACCTAGAAATTGGACCAGAGACCCTGTGCCTAATAGAAGAAAAAGTAGATCCAAATCTTCATCATGTTGGATTAGGTCCTGCCTTCCTTAACAAGACTCCTAAAGAGCATGAAATAAAATCAAGTATTAATAATGGGATTTTCCCTTGAATTTTTTGTTCCCCAATAAAGCTCTCTCTCTCTCTCTCTCTCTCTCTCTCTCTCTCTCTCTCTCTCTCTCTCTCTCTCTCTCTCGCTAACCTCTTGGATAAACCTTGCCACCACATTAGGTGGCTGGAGGCAGAAGCTAGAGAAGCTGTCTCCAGAGCTGGGAATTAAAGGTAATGAGAATATATATGTCTCTTTAATTTTAAAACTCACTAGTTAATTTCTATGCTTCAAACCTGTTTTATGAAGCTGGTGTGCTGGTTGCATGGCAGAAGTAGCACCCAGGAGGGGGCATGTTAAATTGACTAGGTTGAGTTAGGGAGCACATTATATAAATAAGGAATTGGTGACATTTTTGTGGTCACAGAAGTACCAGACAGGTACTGAAGAAAAGGAGACTTTAAAATTATTAATAATGGGAAATTTGACTTCTCCTGATAAGGACATGTACTTGACTATTTTAGAGACAATAATTAATCAGAAGGGAAAGCAAATAAAAAAGATTCAGTTGCTACAATTCTTAAAGTTTGTAGGTGAATTTTGTCCTTGGTTTTGTGACCAATATTCACAAAATTTACATACTTGGGACAAATTAGGAAGGAAATTACATAGAATCTGCCTTTCTAATGAATTACCTGGAAATTTTGAAAATATACAAAAGGTTTAGACTGCTTTAGAAATTTGTCTCTTTGATTACCTGGGCCATAATCCATGACCCCCTGAAGATCTATTGAAAGGTATTCAGAGAGCCATTAAGTCTATTCAAATGGAAAAACTGCCTCAGGCTAAGGAAATCTCCTTTCCTTTCAGCTGGTTAAAGATAAAAGGCCTGGGAGCAAAACTGAAAGTAAAAAATGTAAGCTTGCCTGAACAGAGCCAGACTAGCCTGGAGGAAGATCATAGAGATGAAGGTCAAAGAGAGGAGGCCTCTGGAGGGATAGAGGGTTCTCCTCCCAGATAGGAAAGTCCCAAAGACATTCCTAAAGAGATAGAAAGCCCTTCTCTCCCAGATGGCTTACATCCCAAGTTCAAGATGGCAACAGTGGAGATTCTACCCAAGAGTCGTAGTCTGAAGGAGAGGAATTGGACAATGAAATCCAGTACTTGCAGGGAAATTTCAACAGGCTGCGTTTAACACCACCTGCCCAGGCTATTAGAATTTGGGCATTGTCTGTTAAAAAGACAAAATTTAACAGGTACTCTGAGTTAGCAATGACTTTTCTTACCTGGTTCCAATGAGGTATTAGAAAAGTGCAAGAAGCTGGGGAGGATATTAGCGAATTCCAACTTTTCCCAGTTTTTGAGCAAATTAACAAACAATCAATTGAGGAAGTTAATCAAGGGTTTCTTCCTGGAGATAATAAGGGAACCTTTCAAAGAGAGTATCTGCTTGCAAATCATCCTCCTCCTCCACAGAGATTAGTAAATACTACAAACCAAAATTTTTACTAGGGGCCCTGAGTGTTTCCCCAATCCAAAAGACAGCAGAAAAGATCACCTGGCTTACAGAGGAGCCTATATGGGTTTCTCAGTGGCCCATCTCAGGGGGAAAACTTAAGATAATTTATAGGTTAGTTGAGGAACAACTTCAGGGTGGTCATATAGAAGGAACACTTAGTCCTTGGAACACCCCCATTTTTGTTATTAAGAAAAAGTCAGGTAATTGGAGATTACTACAGGATTTAAGGGCAATAAATCATGCAATTCAGCCTATGGGATCATTAGAGCTAGGACTTCCTTCCCCAACAGCCATCCCTTTAAACTATAGCTAGATGGTAATAGATCTAAAAGATTGTTTTTTTCAATAAGGTTACATCCTGAAGATTGTGAAAAATTTGCATTCACTGTCCCAGCAATTAATTTTAAAGAACCTGTTAAATGATATTGCTGGAAGGTCCTCCCCCAAGGAATGCATAACAGTCCTACCTTATGCCCCAAATATGTAGGTCAGGCAATAGTTCTTATAAGAAAAAACTTTCCTGATGCATACATTATTCATTTTATGGATGATATATTATTGGCCTATGCTATTCCAAAGTACTTTCAGAAATTTTTACTTAGTTAGAGGCTTCACTTACAGCAACGGGTTTATGTATTGCTCCTCAAAAGATACAAAAAAAATGCCTCCCTTTCAATATTTAGGTCAGATAATTTAAGGACGCACAATCCATCCTCAAAATCTTCAGATAAAGGTTAAGGAGTTACATACCCTTAATGACTTTCAAAAATTATTAGGAGATATTAATTGGCTGAGGCCATCCTTAAAACTAACTACTGCTGATTTAAGTCAAATATTACAAGGAAATCCTTCCTCAACCTCTCCACGTCAGCTGACAATAGAGGCTAGAACAGCTTTAAAAAAGGTTGAAAGTGCAATTAAAAATGCACAACTTACTAGGGTTAATCCTAAAGAAATAGTGTATTTATTAATATTTCCAACTCTCTATACACCAATCGGAGCCATATGGCAAAGATTGGGAGTTATTGAGTGGATTTATTTAGCCCACTCCCCCCAAAAAACATTAATTCCTTTTCATGACTCTATTGCTCAATTAGTAATTAAAGGTAGAACGAGAGTTTTACAATTAATTGGATCTGAACCTGATATTATAATTATTCCATTTCTGTTCAACAAAATAATTGGCTTTTTCAAACTTCTAGCTTATAGCAGATAGCTTTTGCTGATTTTCCTGGTCAGAAAGATAGTTATTACCCTGTGATAAAATTATTCAATTTGCATCCTTAACACTGCTTATTTTTCCAAAAATTGTACATGCCCAGCCTATAGATGGAGCCCTATCGGTGTTCACTGATGGTTCAAGCTCAGGTAAAGCAGGTTTTTATAGTCATGTTCACACAGAGGTAATACAAACTTCATATACTTCTGCCCAAAGAGCGGAGCTTCAAGCTCTCATCTGTATCTTAAATTACTTTACAAATGAGCCTATTAATATTTATTCTGACAGCTCATATGCAGTCGGAGTTACCAAAAATATTGAAACTTCAGTTATTGGATATACTTCATCACAAGAGTGATTTAAATTATTTCCTAATCTACAAAAGGCAGTAAAATGCGAAAATACCCATGTTTCATAGGACATATATGGGCTCACACTAATCTTCCAGGACCTTTAGCTTCAGGTAATGACAAGATTGATAAATTAGTAGCTGTTTGTCAACAGAAGTCTCCATGTGATTGTGCACAAGTTTCACATTCCTTACATCATCATAATGCTTCTAGCTTACCTAAAAAATTAAATATTACCAGAGAACAAGCTCATCCAATTGTAACTCACTGCCCTAAGTGTGTTATTCAATCTCCATCTCTGCCATCAGGGGTAAATCCCTGAGGATTAAAACCAAATCAAATATGGCAAATGGATGTAACTCATATTCCTCAATTCGGTAAGCAATGTTATGTACATGTGATAGTTGATACACATTCCAGATTTATTTTTGCCACAGCACGTACAAAAGAAAATACTCAACAGGTAATTTCTCATTGCCTAGCAGCCTTTGCTGTGTTAGGATGTCCTTTACAGATTAAAACAGATAATGCACCAGCTTATGTAAGCTCTTCTTTTCAACAATTTTGCCAAGAATTTCTAATTAATCATAAAACAGGAATTCCTTATACCCCCCAAGGTCAAGCCATTGTGGAATGAGCTCATTTATCTATTAAGCTGCAATTACAAAAATTACAAGGGGGGAATAGGTTTATGACTCCCCACAATAGCCTCAACCATGCCTTGTTTGTTTTAATTTTTTTAAATTGTGACTCAAAAGGTCACACTGCAGCTGAGAGACATGTCTTCCACAACAACAGGCCCTTTAGGCAGAGTTTTGTGGAAAGACTTACAGACTGGTCAATGGAAAGGCCCAGATCCAGTGATTATGTGGGGCAGAGGTCATGCTTGTATCTTTCCAGAAGGTGCTTTCCGTCCTATCTGGGTGCCTGAACGCATAATCATGGAACCGAGATTCAAACGACTGAAGATTGACCCAGAGAAGCCCCCATTCAAAAGGAAGAGATATCATAGAAGGATGAAGAGGAACCATCATGACTCAGCTGAAAAGCTGATCTCATGGGAAGACATGAAGAAACTGACAACACGGGCTTCGTGAATAATTCAACTCTTAGGAAGAAACAAGACTCCATTGATGATGGTAGCTACAGTGATTGCCCTGCTGGGCTGTCAGGTAAAAGGGAGTTGAGCAGACACTTACTAGATGTATTTCCCAGATCCACCCCTGGTACATCCAGCTGTGTGGACTGGAGAATCCAGTCCAGTGTTTACTAATGACTCATTCATGATGGGAGGATTTATAGATACTCATATTACTCCCAATCATGTGACTAGATTTAATTATTCTGGCTACAGTGCCCAATTACCTTTGTGTTGGTCCCGCAATAAACATGCTGGCTGTCTGAGAGTATCATTTGAGGAAAAGACAGCTGTTGGGAGACCTAGACTGACTAATCGTACTATTTATGGAGACTTAAAACCTTATAGTAGATCAGTGATTACGATGGGACTTTCCCATAAGAAACAAGTCATTTCTGCAAAACCTCCATGAATACCTTACTGTCCAAATAGTTCTACTATTGAGACTGGCACATTTCCTAGATGGATAAATTGTGTAAATACCTTTCCAGTACAACATAAGGTGTCTAAAGATAGTGGGTATATTTTAGACTGGTCTCCAAATATTGATAAAGACAAGTATGAAAAAATTCTGCTATGACACCTGCAGGATTTGTTAGTAATATTTTCACTTACAGTGAGGGTTGTATTCAAAAAGATGTTTGGTGCTTAATTGCTGCCTCAGAATACTTACATTTTACAGAAAAGCCTTTACCAAAATTTGTTGGCAAGAGCTGTAAGGAGGAATCTTGCTATGGCTTAGGTGCCTGTGTCCAATCTCCTTACGTTTTGATTATTGGAAATGTAAAAGTTAAATGGATATATGACAGATATGTTGTTACATATAACAAATGTAACCTAACCAATTGTATTACCAGGTATAATAGAGGAAAAGGAGTGCTGATACTTCATCAGCCCTCTTTGTTTTATTGCCTGCTAATTTCAGAGCCATGGTATGCTGATGCTGGTTTTCAAGTCTTACAGAAAATTCATACCCAGCTAGCGAGTCCAAAATGTGCTATTAGAATTATAATTGTTGGTGTTTTAGCACTGGTTTCTTTCATTGCATCCACGGTCACAGCCTCAATAACTTTATTTCAAAATATTGAACATGCAAAATTTCTTAATAATTTAACCCAAAATACTTCCTAGGCTCTGTGCAATCAAGTAAATATTGATGAAAAGATTGAGACTAAGTTAAGCGCCTTAGAGGCGACTGTTATAAATATAGGTAAGGAACTTTTGGCTTTAAAGTTTAAGGAAAGGCTTAAATGCCACGCAAATTATAAATATATGTGTGTTACAGCTGTCAAGTACAATGCTTCTCTCTGGGATTGGGAGAAGGTTAAAAACCATTTGTTAAGTATTTGGCAAAATAATAATAATAGCTTGGATCTTTTGGAACTCCATCACCATATCCAAGATATTGAAAATAATAGAGCTGATTTTTCACGTCCTTCTTCTTTGGCTAACCAAATATTGAAGGAATTAAGTGGATTTAACCCTGGAAGTATTCTTAAATATTCGGATTGGTACATTATTGGATTATTCTCTTTGCTGTTAATTCTTTTTTTGTGTTGTAATTATAGGATGGCGAGTCTTCAGAGCGAGAGTGCAAAGACTCAAGAGAGTAAATCATTGCCTTATTTTTAAAAGAAAAAAGGGGGAATATGTGGGAAACCATCTTGCACGTAATTTGAGTTACCTCCCTGGTTGGGTGAGGGGCACATAGACAACTGTGTCAGAGCCTTCCCCACCCTGTCCCAGTTTCGAGGGCTTGTCCGTGGGGAGGTGTGCCTGGGCACTGACCCGAAGACCAATCACTGGCAATGACCTTGGAATGATGCCCCCCCACCTTCATTGGATGGGATTTTCCCTTGAATTTTTTGTTCCCCAATGAAGCTCACGCCCTTGTGTTTTCTCTCTCTCTCACTAGCCTCTTGGGTAAACCTCACCACCACATTAGGTGGTTGGAGGCGGGAGCTAGGAGAAGCCATCTCCAGAGCTAGGCATTAAAGGTAATTAGAATAATTTTAAAACTCACTAGTCATTTTCTATGCTTTGAACCTCTTTTATGAAGCTTGCTTGCTGGTCACTTGGCAGAAAGTGCTAATTATCAGGATGTATAAAGAACTCAAAAAACTCAACATCCAAAGAATAAATAACCCAATCAATAAATTGGCTAAGGTACTGAACAGACACTTTACAGAAGATATACAATCAATCAACAAATATATGAAAATATGTTCAACTTCACTAGTAATTAGAGAAATGCGAATCAAAAGTCATCTAAGGGCAGTAGCCAATGGGGAGAGCAAAGATGGTGGAGTAGAGGAGATACCACATGAATCAAAAGACTTCTTCATGGGGTCCTGCCTTGACGAAAACCTATAGCATGTGACAGGACACCATACAGCAAATCTTTTGCAGATTTCAACAGATTGGTGAGCGCAGTGCAGAATGCAGAGGCTTTGCTTGCCGGTAAGACTACAGATGCGGGCCCCCAAACCTGCAGTCTGAACAACTGGGCGGACAACAAGAGGCAGATCAGAAATAGAAAATCAGCAAATCTACAGAACTGTAGATTGTCAGACTATGCTCTGCTCCCACGCAGGTCACCAGACCAGTTCTGGCCACAGCACAAGGTCACCCCAACACCCCCCACTGCACCAAACACCCACCAAGGGAAACTGAAAGACTCCATCTTGGAAAACCTTTCTCACCTTCTATCGGAGGGTGTGGCTATCAGCATGGTTTTGCGGCTGATCAGGTACCTGCTTTCCAGTTCCCCTACTCCCAGATGTGATAACTCAAAATCTTTCTCACAATCTTTTTTTGGGGGGCGTGGCTATCAACACAGAACTGCAGCTGTACAGGCACCTGGTTTCCAATTCAGAGAGACTAAGAGCAGGGAGGCTCCAGGCAGAAGCTCAAGCCCTCTCACACTGGTTACCTCCACAACCCTGAGGGTAGACACTCAAGCTAGGAATAGACAGTGCCACCTACTGGAAGAAAAGAAAACAAAATTCTAAGAGATTTATTTTTTCTCTTCTCATCCATTCTCCTCTACCCTTCCCCCTCTTAACCCCAACATATGTGAAACCAAGTACTTTGCATAAAATAGGACTTTAATAATATAATATAGAGGAATCACATAAGCCCCTACCCCCTTTTTCTTATTTTCTTTCTCCCTTTCTGTTTTTTCTCTTTCTTCTCTTTCTTTCCTTTTTATTTTTCTTCCTCCCTCCCACTTTCAACTATTTTTACCTTGGGTAAATTTCTAAATACATGTAAGTATTTCATTTTATGCATTCTTCCCTAAATTACCTCTTGTCTGTTCATTAGAGTTCTTCTCCAAAGTTGATTAGATAGTTTAACCCTATACCCTCACACCTTTCCCTCTTAACATAACATCCTCAGTTCTGTATACGCCACCAAAAACTGTATGCCTTTTATAAAACTAATGACTATATTTTAAATAATAATTGAATCCAACATCTCTAGACACAGAGACTAACTATAAATGTATTAATAATGAAAACTTGCTCATAGGTGATGTATTGTTGATATTGGGAACTGTTAACATTGTCTTTTGCCACAAAGAAGAGATTTTGGAACTATACAAGAGCAATATAAATCTCTAGGGGAAAAACAATAACCAACAGTCTCACAGAGCTGGAAAGAAACGTGAACAACATGAAAAGACAAGGAAAGAAAGGACCACAAACAATGCAAGACAATACAAGATTAGAAGTGGTAACATCTACAGCAGAAAAAAATGTCAGATAAAGATTTCAGAATATACATGGTTCAGATGTTCTGAAGTCTCAGGGAAGACATTAGACAACAAATGCCAACAATGAAAAATTAGTTTGACAATGAATGCTGAAAGACAATGAGTTCCAAATAAGAATCTTATATTCAGAAAAATTAAGCTTCAGGTTTGAAGATGAAATAAAAACCTTCCACAATAAACAAAAGTTTAAAAAATTTGCAGATAGAAAATTGGGCCTTCGAAACATCCTTGGCAAAACATTTCATGAAGAGGAAATGAAAAATAACAATAAAAACCAACAGTGGGAGGTAGTACAATAAAGGAAAAACTAATATAAAAGAGGAAAATCAAGTCAAGTTAAATAACAAATATAAACAAATATGGCTGGAAATACAAACCATGTCTCAATAGTAACCCTAAATGTTTATGGTTTAAACTCACCATTCAAAAGACATAGGCTAGTAGACTGGATTAGAAAAAAAGATCCAACAATATGCTGTCTACAGGAGACTCATTTGATAGGAAAAGACTTACACAAACTCAAGGTGAAAGGTTGGAAAAACTCATACCACTCACATGGACCTTGGAAGCAAGCAGGGGTGCCCATACTCATATCAAATAAAGTAGACTTCAAACCAAAGTTAATCAAAAGGGATAAAGAAGGACACTACATACTGCTCAAAGGAACCATACACCAACAAGACATAACAATCATTAATATATATGCCCATAACAATGGTGCAGCTGTGTTCATCAAAGAAAGTCTTCTCAATTTCAAGAGTCAAATAGATCACAATACAATAATCATGCATGATTTCTAACACACCTCTCTCATCACCAGATCTTCCAAACAAAAATTGAATTAACTATAGAACTCAACACAATAAATAACTTAGAGTTAATATATATAGAATATATCAACCAACATCAAGCAGATACACTTTCTTCTCAGAAGCACATGGATCCTTCTTAAAAATACATCATATATTTTGCCACAGGGCAACTATTAGCAAATACAAAGGAGTAGAGATACTACCATGCATTTTATCTGATCATAATGGAATGAAATGGGAAATCAATGATAAAGAAGAAAAATTCTTACATCACATAGAGAATGAAGAATATGCTACTGAATGAACAATGGGTTACAGAAGACATCAAGGAGGAAATTTATAAATTTTAGAGGGGCTGGGGATGTGGCTCAAGCTGTAGCGCGATCGCCTGGCATGCATGCGGCCTGGATTCGATCCTCAGCACCACATACAAACAAAGATGTTGTGTCCACCAATAACTAAAAAATATTAAAAAAAAATTTAGAGGTCAATGAGAACACAGACACAAAATATCGACATATCTGGGACACTATGAGAACAGTTCTTAGAGGAAAATTCATTGCATGGGGTTCATTCCTTAAGAGAAGAAAAAGGCCAACAAATAAATGACATCACACTACATCTCAAAGCCTTAAAAAAAGAAGAAAAAACCAGCAGCAAAAACAGTAGAAGGCAAGAAATAATTAAAATAAGAGCTGAAATCAATGAAATCAAAACAAAAGAAATAATTTAAAAAATTGACAAAACTAAAAGTTGGTTCTTTGAAAAAAATAAATAAAGTTTGACAGACCCTTAGTCATGCTAAGGAAGAGAAAAAGAGGACCCAAATTAGTAACTTATGTGGTGAAAAAGGCAATATCACAACAGACACTACAGAAATACAGAATATAATTAGAAATTATTTTGAAAATGTATACTCTAATAGAAGATAGTGAAGGCATTGATAAATTCCTAAAGTCATATGACCTTCCCAGATTGAGTCAGGAAGATATACACAACTTAAACAGACCAATATCAAGTGAGAAAATAGAAGAAACCATCAAAAGACTACCAACCAAGAAAAAGCCCAGGACCAGATGGATATACAGCCGGAGTTTTACAAGACCTTTAAAGAAGAACTAATACCAATACTCTTCAATCTATTTCAGAAAATAGAAAAAGAGGGAATACTTCCAAATTCATTCTACGAGGCCAATATCACCCTGATTCCAAAATCAGACAAAGACACCTCAAAGAAGAAAACTTTAGGCCAATATCTCTAATAAATATAGATGCAAAAATCCTCAATAAAATTCTGGAAAATCGGATACAAAAACATATCAAAAAGATTGTGCACCATGATCAAGAGGGATGTGTCCCCAGGATGCAAGGTTGGTTCAACATATAGACATCAATAAATGTAATTCATCACATCGATAGACTTAAAGATAAGAACCATATATATGATCATCTCAATAGACGTAGAAAAATCATTTGACAAAATAGAGCACTCCTTTATGTTCAAAACACTAGAAAAACTAGGAATGACAGGAACTTATCTCAATATTATAAATGCTATCTATGCTAAGTCTCAGGCCAACATCATTCTAAACAGAAAAACTGAAGGCATTCCCTCTAAAATCTGGAACAAGACAGGGATGCCCTCTCTCACCACTTCTATTCAAAATAGTTTTTGAAACACTGGCCAGAGCAATTAGACAGAAAAGAGAAATTAAAGGAATAACTATAGGAAAAGTAGAACTTAAACTAGCACAATTTGCTGATGATATGATTCTATACCTAGAAGATGCAAAAAACTCCACACCAGGAAAGGTCTAGAACTAGTAAATAAATTCAGCAAAGTGGCAGGATATAAAATCAAAACCCATAAATCAAAGGCATTTCTGTATATCCATGACAAATCCTCTGAAAACGAAATGAGAAAAACTAACCCATTCATAATATCCTCAAAATAAATAAATAAATAAATAAAATACTTGGGAATCAACAAAAGAGGTGAAAGATCTATACAATGAAAACTACAGAACCTTAATGAGAGAAATAGAAGTAGACCTTAGAAGATGGAAAGTTCTACCTTGCTCATGGATAGGAAGAATTGATATTATTAAAATGATCTTACTACCAAAAGTACTATACAGGTTCAATGCAATTCCAATCAAAATCCCAATTGCATTCCTTATAGTAATAGAAAAAGCAATCATGAAAGTCATCTGGAAAAATAAGAGACTCAGAATAGCTACAGCAATTCTAAGCAGGAAGAGAGAAACAGGTGGTATTGCTATACCAGAACTTAAACTATATTACAGAGCAAGAGTAACAAAAACAGCATGGTATTGGCACCAAAACAGATTGGTAGATCAATTATACAGAATAGAGGATACAGAGACTAACCCACAAAATGACAATTATCCTATATTAGACAAAGGTACCAAGAGGATGCACTGGAGAAAGGATAGCATCTTCAACACATGGTGCTGGGAGAACTGGAAATCCATATGCAACAAAATGAAATTGAATCCCTATCTCTCACCATGCACAAAAGTTAACTAAAAATGGATCAAGGATCTAGGAATTAAACCAGAGATTCTGCGTCTAATAGAAGAAAGAGGTCCGACTCTTCATCACATGGGGCTAGGCCCCAACTTTCTTAATAAGATAGTTATAGCACAAGAATTAAAACCAAGTATCAACAAATAGGATGGATTCAAACTAAAAAGTTTTTTCCTCAGCAAAAAAAGTAATCTATGAGGTGAACACAGCGTCTACATCCTGGGAACAAATTTTTACCCCTCACACATCAGATACAGCTCTAATCTCTAGGGTATATAAAGAGCTCAACAAGATGAGCACCAAAAAAATCCAAATAATCCAATCAATACATGGGCCAAGGACCTGAACAGACACTTCTCAGAAGAGGATATACAATCAATCAACAAATATTCGAAAAAATGTTCATCATCTCTAGCAACCAGAGAAATGCAAATCAAAACTACTCTAAGATACCATCTCACTCCAGTAAGAATGACAGCCATTATGAAGACAAAGAATAACAAGTGTTGGCGAGGATGTGGGGAAAAACGTACATTCATATACTGGTGGTGGGACTGCAAATTAGTGCAGCCAGTTTGGAAAGTAGTATGAAGATTCCTTGGAAATCTGGGAATGGAACCACCATTTGACGCAGCTATTCCTCTTCTTGGACTATACCCAAAGGACCTAAAAACAGCATACTACAGGGACACAGCCACATCAATGTTTATAGCAGCACAATTCACAATACCTTAACTGTGGAGCCAACCTAGATGTCCTTCAGTGGATGAATGGATAAAAAATGTGGCATTTATACATAATGGAAATCACCACTAAAAAGAATAAGATCATGGCATTTGCAGGAAAATGGATGGCATTAGAGAAGATTATGCTAAGTGAAGTTAGCCAATCCCCAAAAACACAAATGCCGAATGTTTTTTTTTTTTTCTGATACAAGGGGGATGACTCAAAGTGGGGTAGGGAGGGAGAGCATGGGAGGAAGATTACCTCTAGATAAGGAATAGGGGTGGGAGGGAAAGGGAGGGAGAAGGGGAAAAACAAGGATGGTGAAAGGAAACAGTCATCATTATACAAAATACATGTATGAAGATGTGAATTTGGTGTCAATATACTTTACATACAGAGATGATAAATTGTGGTATAAAGGTGTATTAAGAATTGTAATGCAAAAAAATAAGAGAGTTCATGTATAATGGCATCATTTGGTGTGAACATACTTTATATACAGTTATGAAAAAATGTGCTCTGAATGGATAATTATAAATGTAATGCATTCCACTATTGTCATGTAAGAAAAAAACTACTCTAAGATTCCATTTCACTCCAGTCAGAATGACAATTAACAAGAATACAAGCAACAATTAGTGCTGAGGAGGATGTAGGGGGACAGGTACTCTCATAAGTTGCTGGTGGCATTGCAAATTAGTGCAACGACTCTGGAAAACAGTATGGGGTTTCCTTTAAAAACTTGGAATGGAACCACCATTTGACCCAGCTATCCCACTCCTCAGTCTATACCCAAAGTACTTAAAATCAGCATACTGTAGTGATGCAGCCACATCAATGTTTATAGGAGCTCAATTCACAATAGCTAAATTGTGGAATTAACCAGATGCCTTTCAGTAGATGGATGAAGAAACTGTAGTATATGTAAACAATGGAATATTACTCAGCTTTAAAAGAGAATAATATTATGGCACTTGCAAGTAAATGTATGGAGCTGAGAATATTATAAGCAAAGTCAGTCTATTCAAAAAAAAATACAACAGGCTGTTTTCCCTGATAAGTGGATGCTGATCTATAATGGAGTGGGGCATGAGAAGAATGGAGGAACTTTGGGCAAAGGGGAAGAATGGGAGGGAGGGGACATGGGATAGAAAAGAGGTTGGAATGAGACAATATCATCACCCTAGGTACATGTATGACTGCACATATGGTGCAACTCTGAATCCTACACTACCAGAGGAATGAAAAGCTGTGCTCCATTTGTGTAGGATGAACCAACTGCAAAGTGCTATGTATAGCTAATTAGAGCTAATTAACTAATTTTTTAAAAGCACATTCCTGCTACTGAGGGTGGCAGAAGACCAAGACCAAGGGTGCCAAGTCTTAGGGTTTCCTCTGCCACCTATGATCCCACCCTTGTCCTGCCCCAGGGATGCTCTTTGAGGGTGAGGATTTGTAGCCCCACCCCCACCGCCTCTGTTCTCTGCCCCCACAGCCCAGGGGAGATGCTGCTTGGGAGGGTGGGTGACCTCTCCAAAGGCTGCCCCAGCTGGCAGTGGGCCTACTCCCCCCGCAGAGGCCGCAACCCAGGGAGGGGCAGGGCGAACCCAGGGTGGGGCGAGCAGCCAACCAGTGGGCTCACGGCCTGTGCCAGGCGCCGCCTGCATGGGCAGCATAAGGTCCTCAGAGGCTGTCTGGGTACCGCCACCTGCTGCGTCCTGCTTCCTGAGCAGGCAGGCTCTGCCAGGAGTAAGACAAGTGGCCTGGAGCAGCCATCACACAGGCCACCTCAGCCTCCAGTCACCCTCTGACTCGGAGGCTCCCTGCCCCACGCTGTCGCTGTCCCCACAGCCAGACCTCCACGCTGAGGCCACTGTAGTCCCAACCTGGCCACCAGCAATGTCACCACCACCTCCGCTGCACTGGAGCCAGACTCCTGCCACCGCCAATGGATGAGGATGCTCCTACCTGGACGCCTTGCCTGCTGCTGTCGCCTCCAGACTTCTAAGTCGCCTTTGCCACCGCTGCCATAACCGAACTCCAGACACCGGTGCCTCCACAGGTGCCCAATGCCAAGGCTGGATTGCCCCATAGCTGCTGCCTGTGGCTGTCCTCCCAGCCTGAGGCCAATTTCCATGCAGCTACTGGTACAACTGGACTCCCCAAACTGCCTTAGGGCTGATGAATGCCCTGCCCGCAGATGGATGTCCCTGCTTTGGGATCCTGACACAGCCCCTGGTTGCTGGGAACCTCCAATGTGGAACCCTAATTTGGAACATTGAGGATGGCTACTGTACACTTCCCACCCTGCCACTGGACATCTTTCACAGCCACTGGACTCCTCCACAGGTGCGGCCTACACCTCCAGGCTTGGAGAGGGTGTGGGCATCCCCTTTTATGTGTGCCACCTGTTCATCCTGCTGCGGGGGATTAACTCACTTATTGGGTTAAGGCTCTCCTAACAGGACCATTTCCCCTCTAAACCTTCTTGCATTGTCTCACCCATGAGCTTTTGGGGGACACCTAGAAACTCAAACATATTGCTTCTTCATCAGATGGCTTAGCAAGATCTTCTTCATGACTTGCTGTAGCTTCTACCTCAGCACTTGCTGCTTCACCTTGCACTTGTCTTATATGGAGATGGGCCTCTTGCCTTAAACCTTCAAACTACTTCTTTTTTTGTTTAAGTTTATTTTTTAGTTTTAGGTGGACACAATGTCTTCATTTTTGTGTGGTGCTGAGGATAGAACCCAGTGCCTCACACATGTGAGGTGAGCACTCTACCAATGAGCTACAGCCCCAGCCCCCACCTTCAAACTTCTTCTGGAGTTTTCTCACTTCTCTTGGCATTAGAACAATCTAATGTTATGGTTTTATCTGGATTTGGCTTTGGCTTAAGGGAACATGGCTTGTTTCATCTGTTCTCCAGACTATGAAAAACATTATACCTATCAGCTATTTTGCTTTCTTATCATTCACATATGCCCTGGAACAGCACTTTAATTTCATTCATGAACATTTCCTTTGCATTCTCATTGGGACTAAAGAGGCACAGCTTTTTTTTTAATAGTTGTAGTTGGAGAGCATGCCTTTATCTGTTTTTTGTTGTTGTTGTTGTTTTTTATTTTTATTTTTTATTTTTTGCAGTGCTAAGGATTGAACTCAGTGCCTCACACACGCTAGGCAAGCACTCTGCCACTGAGCTACAGCCAGCCCAAGGCACAGCTTTCTATTTATAGTGCAAAACATGGGATTCTTCCTTTTGACAGTCCAGCCCATTTCAGAGTTATTAACTGGTCTGACTTCAATATTGTGTCTTAGGGAATAAGAGGATGGCGAGACATGATCTGTGGAGCAATAAGAACACACATATTAAATTTGCTGTCTTATATGAACAGGGTTTGTAGTATCACATGACATCAAATATAGTTAACATCACAGATCACAGTAAGAGATATAATACCCTGAAATCCTCACCACCCTTTAGGCAGTCATCTCTGCTCCACGCACAGCAGACTCTATCTCACCTCCTCTAAGATGGCCTGGGTGTGTCCTCCCCCACAGGACCCATGTGCTCTAAGGGGGCTCCATCTTCAGCTACACAGTGCTGTGGGTGCCACAGCCTGGTGAATTGACCGAACACTTTTGAGTCAATATAAATGTTTTTTACTTAAAATACTTACAATGCCATTCCAAACATTAAAGAAAAAAAACTACCATCAAAAAAAGAAAATAATTTCAGGGGGAGGAGGAGGATCACTGTGGTGGGGGATCTGGCACAATGCTCAGGTACTCACATGTGGAGGTGCCCTCAAGGACTTTGGAACTAGGGCAGTAGGAAAACACTTTCTAGGAGAAGTGGAGGGCTTCTGGTCTAATAGTTTCTTTACCCCCTTTCTCTGGCATCTGGGTGCCTGAATTTTATGCAGCTACTAGGGAAGGTGGCTCTCTTTGAAAGAATGGGAAGATAATGTTGTAAAGGGCCTCTCTCCTTTAGCTGGAACCTCCCATGGCCTCCTGCATGGTGGGCTTCCCACTGAATGTCCAAGCATGTCACATGTAGCAGAGCAAAGGGGGCAAAATTGTGAAGCACATTTGTGGGTAGGGGTCTCCTCTCACTTGCTGTCCAGTCTCTATATAAAAAAGCATGGGCAATCCAGGCTGGGATTGGCTGTGCTGGAGAGGGATCCTCACAGGGCCTGGCTCTGAGGCTCCAGCCATAACTCTGTTCCTTGGGGACCCAGAATCCCACCACAGCTTGCTTTGTTTCTTCTACAGAATAAACCCCAGACCTCAGTCCTCTGCTGAGAATCAACAGGGTAGAACCTGGGGTTTGCGCCAGCCATCCACTTCAACAGCCCCCCAAGTGACCACTCTTGAGACAGGAGCCCTCCCTCTTGGCCCAAAGACCACTCACTTCTTGCCTTGAAGGTTCTCCTCCTCAACATCTGGCTGGAGGCATCCATACCTAGAGAAGACCAGGAGGCTGTCCCCTCTGCATCGTGTGCCCCTCATCTGTCAAGTTGCCTGGTGTGCTTGACTAACTTCCTGACAATAACGGGAGCTCAGGAGGGCTGGGAGGTTTGTCTGCACTGCTTCCTAAATGATAGGCCAAGTGCCTGCCAATGGTAGGTGCTTCACATACATTGGAGCCATGAATGAACCCAAGCACCTGCTGCCTGGCTATCTCAAGGCAAGGGCCCTCTCAGTTGACTCCAGGGGTCCCTGTTCTGTCTACATGCAGGTTGGAACCCTCCCAGATGCAACCCACAGACTCTTTCCCGAGTGTGGATACTGCTTTTCCTGAGGCCTCAAGAGTAGTGAGGTCTAAGGCAGAGAACTTCCTCACAGGGAGGGGACCGGCCCCCAGGGGAAGGCCAGAGCCATCACCAGCCTGTTTCCCAGGACCAGGCCTGAGGCAAACACTCCTAGGCCTGATCTTGCTTGGATTTCTAAACACCTAGGCAGGGTTCTCCTCCAAAAAATCCTACTTTCCACAGAGCTGTCTGAGGTTCAGAGTGATGCCCAGCATTCCCATCACCAGGCCAGGAGATGGCCATGGGCCAGGGCTTGGAGGTGATACACACCTTTTACACAGCAGCTCCAGAGCCTTCTGGGTACAGGCAAATCTTGGTATAAACACAAAAATGTCTGGACTTAGCAGGTGTTTGGCTTCAATGGGGCAGGCTCCAGTCCATCCTAGAGCTCCTGGAGAAGTACTGTGAGGGTTTCCACGAGACAGGACACATCCACTGATGAACCTGGGTCATCTTCTCCCTAGGATGGGGGATCAAAGAGGGACATTTAAACAGGGTAATAGTAGCGATTTGCAAAATTAATCACTGCCATACAGTCAAGGGAAACAAAAGATTTTCCCTCCATATTCTCAGGAGACCTCTCTCTCTCTCTCTCTCTCTCTCTCTCTCTCTCTCACACACACACACACACACACACACATCTGGTGAGGCCTGGCACTATTGAGACGGGAGTCTGAGTGGTGGGTTAGACTATGGTCACCTGCAGTGGCCTGTCCTGTCTCACCTCTGATCTCCTTGGGAAAAATTTTCAGAGTCGTTGGGACCCAGCGCTGACCCAGCACCTCCACACTCAGGAAAAGCCTTGAGACTTGAGCATCCATAGATGGGTAGACAACAAGAACTCATAGCTCTGGGCTTGCTGTCTCAACACCAGTGAGCGGACTGGGAATGTTTGTGGACTATGGGTGCCTAGCTACCAGGGTTCCAAGTTCTGCATATTCTAAGGCCAAGGAAATGAGGTCACTATCTTGGGAACTCCTTTCCTGAGTCCATTTCTCATACAAGATGGTTCCAACGGCCCACTGGGCTGCAGTCTTCCCATGACATATGCACATATGGACCCAGTTATACCAAGACACCCTGGATCAGGTCCTCAGACAGGCCCAGGTGTAGCCAGCTCCCTTTGTTTGGGGAGACAGAGCTGGGTTCAGACCCATCCCCTTCTTGTGGTTATGTGTGTGGACCCGAGGAAGTCATTGTATCTTGCAGGGCCTCCATAGCTTCTCCAAAAGTTCCCCAGTGGTCATTCTAGCATCTGCTTTAGAGGTTGTTATCAGGTACATGTGACCATACATACATGGACTCCCTGAGAAACCCTAATGTTGGAGTCATGCATCTGTAATGCACAAACATACAGAGGACATAACATAGTCATGACCTGAGTCCCACAGTGACAGAGGGAAAGTTAGTTCCTCCCTTGGCCATGGCCACTCTGTACCACTCTGTACCACTGGAGGGTTGTAGTCACTTATTTTCAGCCATGGCCTCTCCTTTACCATAGAATGGCCAAAGGCTTCCTGTGAGAATAAGAATTGTCCCAATATCTCTTCTCATTGTATGATGGGGGTACACTCCAGGGAATTTCAAACACAGCATCCTGGTGTCCAAAGCCTGTAACTCCCTCCCCTCTAAGTGGATACACATCAGCATCTGGTTTCTAAGAAACAGAAATCCAACAAGGGTCATGGGGCATAAATTCCAAGTTTGAGTCATGGGAAATCTAATTTAGTCTGGCTCCATAGACACACAGCAGAGGGCAATGCTGAAATCCTAGAGGTTTGTAGGAAAAGTTGGTGTGGCAGCAGGCAGAGACCTGAGGACCCCATGAAATGGCATGGAGCTGGCATTTCTGTGCTTCCATTTCTAAGTGCCTCCCATAGGAAAAATGCTTGGGTTAAAAAATTCACTGATGCATAAAATATATAAGAAGCAAGGATGGTGTGAAGTGGCTAAGAATTTGTTCAATGCCATGATCATAACCACAGGAATGAACGTCTCTTTCCCCATATCTTTAGGGAAAGGCAAAGTCACTTTCATTTGTTTTATGTGTACTTTAAAGCAAAAGTTTCCTCCTATTCTTCCAATTAAAATTTGGAGACAAAATCCTAGTAGTATGAACAAAGAAGCAACTCAGGAGGCAACATGGACTCAATAGCTGAGGCTACTGGAGCAGAGAGAAGAACAGACAATTCAGCTTTGAGGTCTGGAGGGGACACTCACTAACCTAATGCATGTTCACTGAGCACCCTGTGCTCACTGTTGACGGGAACAAAAGGAGCTGATGTCTTTCCATTTCCTAAGGAACTTCAAGATTTAGCTAAGCATCCCAGGAGACTCAGGACCATCATCTTTGTGCACATAGAGCTAAATAGCTGCTCATTACCTTCCCAGAAAAGGCGAGAGACAGATGATGCTAAGTTCTTTGAACTGATACAGAATTTAAATATTTTTTAATTGTTTATGCTCTCCTGAAAATACCAGTAAATTTATCACCTTCAAATTACCATAAGAAAGAACTAAAGGGGAGAAAGATAAGTTAAGCAAAGTAAAGACATGACAAGAATTCAACTTCCAAATGACCTAAATGCACTTGGAGCTTCTGAGCATTTTCCAGAATCTGGATTGGGGCCTGGGAATGCTCAATGACTCTCAAAGAGGGGAGTGGGCACACTGGGGAAACCAATCCTGGATTTTGGCACCAAAAAGGAAGGAAAGGAAGAATGCTAAGACGGGTGAGTGAGAAATGAAGGACAGAGACCAGGCAGAGATCCATCCACACAAAGGTTTATTTGTCAAAGCTTCCTATAGAATGGAGAGAGAGCAATGTTCATTGCTTCCAATGAACAGCAGATTTCATATGCACTGATTGTGCTTACAGGCTCCTGGCCTAATAGGAAAGGCTTTCCTTACACCCCAGCATCTAGATTTACACAGCCGCAAATTTTGAAAAGTAGCTCTAGGGTCTTGATTTAACATTTGAACAGTCATCTTAAATGTTAACAGCCATCTTATGAGATAAGTTTTGCTTTCCTATATTTTCTCTTACCTGAACTCCCCCCACCCCCTTTAGTGACCTACCCCATGGTACCATGACCTAAGCCAATCCCATGCTCTTCCCCACCCACCTAGCTCTGATGCAAGCACCCCTGAGCTATTCCATAGTGACACAGCTACAATTCCAAACCCCTACCCCACAAAAGCTGAACACCCACACATCTCAGGGCCTCTCTCTCCATTCTATAGGAAGATGGCCTTTATTTGTCAGCTTTGACAAATAAACCTTTGTGTGGCTCTCTGCCTGATCTCTGTCCTTTATTTCTCACTCTTCCGACTCTAGCTTTCTCACTTTCCTTCCTTTTTGGTGCCAAAACCCAGAATCAGTTTCCCCAGTGTGCCCACTCCCCTCTTTGAGAGTCACTGAGCATCCCCAGGCCCCAATCCATATTCCATTGTGGGACCCGTCCCTGCATTCTGCTGAACGTCCTCTCTACCACCGGACATTTCAGGTAAGACCCCTATCCCCCGTGGAATTAAAAAACCTATGGATCCTGGGAAGTGACCATTGATTGTCCGGCACTCCCAGGGTTACTGTGTAGTTGGGGGCACCCTATAGTGATCTGGGTCTATAGGTGGTTTTTTATCTTGGTCTGGGGTTTTGAGAAAAAAACAACAAGGATGATTGGGAGTTGTTCCTCTCAGTCTTGGGTTAATCTCTATGAGCTTCTGCCCCTACTATGTGGTCCTGGCTGGGCACCCAAGTGCCTCTACGGGCTCCTGCCCAGATGCTTACCCAGTGGTGGTGATGACACCCTGAGCATAACCGTCTTCTCAACTAAGTGTCCCTGGCTCAGTCAGGCTAGCAATCCCCTAGCAGCAGCCAATCAGCATGAGATAGGGAAATACCTGGGATGCCAGATGACCCCCCAGTAGTTTATGGTGTTGGGTAACCATGTAGTTCAGCACAAACACCCCTCTTGGCTTAAACCAATCAGTTCAAATGAATCCCCCTCTTGTAGTAACCAGTCACCCCTACCCAACTTGTTCCTGCCAGTGAATGTGCTAATCATGTTTTAGAGTTTTTATTTGATTTTCCCACAGTGTGTGATGATTTGCTAAGAGATGCTATGATGTATGTGGGGGTCTCTGCCTTCTCCAAAGAATGTATAAAACTGCTGCAAACCGGGCTCGGGGCCTCTCAGCGTCACCAGTTGCTGTGTGTTCACGTGGAGGACCAAGCTAGCTCGCAATAAACACCTCTTTGCTGTTTACATGGATCCTGGTCTCTGGTGGTCTTTTGGGGGTCCCGAATTCAAGCATAACAAGGGGAAAGGGGTCCTGGGAAGTTGGACAGTGGACTGCAGCCAGGGAACCTGGAGTCTGGGGCTGGGAAGGATGGCAGATGCTGATCTGGGACCTTCCTCCACTGCAAGCCCACTCTGGAGGTGAGCCTGGCAGGACCCAGGCAGGTGCTTCAAGACTCCAGGTCAAAGCTTACACGGGGAACCACTCTTTCTAAGCCTGTTTTGTTGCTCAAATTTGCCTTAAAGGGGATCTTTTGACACTGACACTTAGTCTATTGCTTCCCCTCTGAAGAGGGATCAGATCAGACCAAGCACAGAACAAGTCCATCCCAGTGACATGGGCCCAGCCACTTGATGGACAATCAGTGAAGTCTTCAGGAAAAGTTACTCAGGGATGGGGGAATTGTCAGAATGAAGATGGCCACATGCCAACCCTATCCGAAACAGGCCTTGCCTAGGCTTCAGAGCAGGGTTCCCACATTCTCCACTAGGTGGAGCGAGTGGGCATCTTTGCCAGTTGGTTTTGCCCTCAGCAGCTCTGGGTATCCTTGAGGGGATCTCAGCTCCACAATAAAGGGCAGATGACTGCGAGCCCCACATCCCTCAAGACTGCAGGATGGACAAGACAGGGGGACTGTGACAGGGCTCAATTAAACTTAGAAAATTTTAAAGAAGTTCCAAATTGCTTTTTTCTCAGTCTCAGCGATTTCCTGCCAAGGTCCCAGCTCCCTGCAGGCACCCATCCCATGCCCAGGATGGAAGCTTTGACTAGGCCAAAGCCCTGGCCCAGGAAGAAATGCAGGGCTGGAGGGAAATGACCATGCTCCCAGCTTCGTTCCTGTGGATGGCAGTACTTCTGTGGGAGAGCAGAGGCAGATGAGCTTCTTCCTCTATTTTGGCCAAATTGTGATTAAATTCATTTTTCCTTGCTATATTGTGTCCTCTTATTTCTGATGCTGGAGGAACCCCCCCACCACACACACACAATGCAGTCAGCAAGGACTCCAGATTCTTGGGCCCAGAAATACAAAGCTCCTCACCTGTGCCTGCTCACCTGCTGGCACTCCAAAGGGTTTCTATCCCACTGACCATGAGCTCCTCACTGAGGTGCTATCCATGTCCCCAGCGCAGCTGGTGCCAATGAGCAGCCTGGGCCTGTGGTGTCTCAGCTTTCAGGGTCTCCTTAATCCCCTCCTGGACTTCTCACCTTTCTTCTCCTCTCCCCTGTATCAGACTGCTACTGCAAGTCCTCCTAAGGACATGGATCCCGCCACCTGCGGGGAGTACCCCAAGCTGCTCCTGGCCTTTGGGGTAGGTTGCTGGGGCACAGTCAGGGCTGGAAGGAGAGTTCAGAGAGGAGGGCCTCTGAACCCCAACCTGGAGGTCTACCCCATGGTCAATATCCCCTTCAGTTCTGCATTCTGGGAGGCAACAGCTGGAGTCCAGCCCACTGGAGAAATGTGAAGGACATGGGACAAAATCCTTGGGAGGGAAACCCCTGGCATCTGGGTGGGCAGATGGAAAGGCCTTTTGGGTGAGGGGTGAAGAGAGCCCATAGCTCTAGGGCATGGGGAAGCTGAGATGTGCAGTATGGCTGCTCTCCTGTGGGCACCCAGGTGTACCCTGCATGACAGGCAGAACAAGAGCTGGGATCCTGATCCCTTGGTGAATCACCGGAGGGAGCTGGGGCAGGAGGGTCTCAGTAGGGCCCAGGAGGATGAGACCCAGGGCAGCATGAGTCCCTCCTTCAGGACCCAAGGCCCCCCATGACCATCCCACACAGCACAGATACCATGATTGACAGCCATAGGACAGTGAGACACATGTGCAAAGAACTTTCCATATACTGACCATATAATGAGCCACAAAAAGCTTCAATAACATTCAAAGTATGGTGTGGGTATGTAGTATAATGTGTTTGTATGTGGTATGTGTGAAGTATGTGTATGATATGTGCATATCGTGTGTGTGCTGTGTTTGTGTGTGGATAGTTGGGTGCTGTGCATGCTGTGTGTTGTTTCTACAGCACATTTTGGACAGGATGGTGGGTTTCTTGGCATGTGAGTTGTAGTACTTGGTGTTGAGTGGATGCATGTGACGTGTATTTCTTGGGTTGTGTAATGTGTAAGGAGGTGTGTGTGCACATGGTGTGTGCATGTGTGCTTTGTTCCTCAATTCCAATTCCAGGGTGACTGTGCCTCTGCAGAGCCAGACCCTCAGGATCAAGGCCAGCAGAGATGGTGCTACCCTTCCCTCTGGTGGCAAATGTGATCCCTGTGTCCACAGGACAGCCTGTGGCAGACAAGGGACCCCTGAGAATGACATATAAGTCAAGGCCCAAGTGTCCACCCCAGAATTCTAGTGTCAAGATAGCAGTTGGCTGATGGGGCTGGTGCCCAGCAAGAGCGTAGCTTCCGGTGGCCTCATGGAGGACAAGTTCAAAGCCCTACTGCCTTCCCTGTGGCCATCCGGGGAAAGCCTCCCACAGCTCTGCTCATGCTCATGCTCACAGACCCCTGGAGCAGACTCATGTGTTTCTGGAAAGGCCACAGGCATGTAAAGCCACTGAAACCAAGACGTGTTCAGTGGCCATGTTTATAATAACTGTGTTTCTGCAGCTGCAGCCTCGAGTGCTCACACCCAGTAGAGACGGGTGAAGTAGGAAGCCAGGGCATGCTCGCCTCTGGCCAGTGACTCTGACAAAGGCTCTGGGGAGATGAGGGGGTCACTCTCCATACCTTCCCCACTCTTATTCCACTGCTCAAAGCTTCAAAGCCTGAGATGGGGGAGGGGGGGGCCCAGTGGAGGTCACAGGAGGGTAAAACATGGGGTCCCTTTCCAGCCTGGGAGCTTTCTCCTGTGCATCTGGGGTGACACCTACTAAAGGGAATGGTCTTAACCAGGATGTGTCCCTATTCTGAGGCTCCTGGACCAGGGTGCTATCTATGAAAGGAATGCCATCTTTCTTGATAGATATTTTTGGTGTCCCTCGGCACACCCTCCAAAAACACATACAGTGCTATGATTGCCCATGTGGATTTGTAGAACATACATGGGGTCATGAGTCACAAACAGCCCCAACAGCACCCCATCTGCTATGAATCCTTCTCTGTCCCCTTTCCTGCTGTTTCCAAGGATTCGAGTCATCATGTGGCCTTGGCAGGGGTGGGTATGGTGTGGCTGAGGGAAGGAGCCATGCAACTGCCAGGAGAAGATAAGCTCCTGCCAGGTGGCAGGGCAGGCTCTGCTGAGACAGCGAGGTGCCAGCCACCAGGGCAGCCATGGGATGGCAGATGAAGCAGGAGAAGTGAGAGGCCTGGGCCACTTCCCAGATGCCTCTGTCCTGCCTATTAGGTCCAACTGAACCCTGAGGAGTCAGTCCTCATGCTTTCCCCACAGGATGAAGACAGGGCAGTCCCTGGGTCTTCCCTGGCAGACAGAGTGCTGGTCAGATCTGGGTTTCTGAGAAACATGAATAATTGTTTAGTGTAGGTGTGTCTCATGCAGCATGAGGAGTGGATCCCTGCAGGACTGCCTGGAGGACAGAGTGCCCCACAGGCCCCATGTTAAAGGCCAGTCCCCTGATTGTGTTCCTGGGAGGTGGTGGAACATAGGAGGTGAGGCCTAGTGCGAGGTTTCATTCAGGTCACTGAGGTGTGTCCTTGGAGGGACCCTGTTTCTTCTTTTTTCCCTCTTGCATCCCAGACATGAGTTGTGAAGATTGCTCTGCCTCAGGCTCCTCCATGATGTGCTGGCTCATCACAGGCCCCAAAGCAACCCTTGATGGAAACCTTTAAAACTGTCAGACAAAATAAACCCTTCCTCTTCTAGGTCTCAGGCATGGTGTTACAGCAATGGAAAGCTGACTCTCACATCCACATCAGCCTCCCCGGCCCCAGCACTTGCTTTCCCAGCCACACGGCCAGGAGGAATGAAAGTCAACATCCCCAGGGACTTGTGTGTGTTCATTCCCAGTCTGTCCATCAACAGAAGAAAGATGGACCCAGTGTAACACACTCATCAACAGCACATCACTCAGCAGCACAGAGCAGAGGGGAATAGACTATGGCGCCCAGGCACAGCATCAAGCAGACTCACTTCCGCATTCTAATTGAGGATATTTCCAAAATAGAAAAGACTGTGAGCTGGCCACAGAAATCAGAACAGTGGTTATGGGGCAGGGGTAGCACAGAGATTTCAGGAGAGTGGTTGCAGGTGTGTATCCCTGTGTAAAAGTTCATGTAAGAGCTTTTGTGTGTTTTTCTGTTCGTGTTTATTCTTTATTTTCAGTGGTGAGAAACACAACAACAACAGCAAACACACAGGGTAAAAAATCCCTGTAGGAGAGCAGGGCAGTGACCAGGTCAGAGGTGCACTGCAGCCAGGATTGGGAGGTCGGAGGGCAGGACAGTGGGGAAATGGCAGGGCCTTGTGCTGCAGCTGGGATGGAGGGCTGGAAGGTGGGAGGCAGTGGGATGGTGTTGGACCAGCCCACCAGTGGCAGCTTGTGGGGCTGGGGCACCAGAAGGCTGCTGCAGATGCCGGGTGCATAGTTAAGTGACTGGGAGGATGAGAAGGAGCAGGCTTGGAACAGGAGAAACTCACAACTGTTTGTTAGAGGTGATTGGGCAACATCCAGGAGGGGATGATCCCATCACAGAGCTTAGGAGGGACAGTGGAGGACAAGAGGGCAGAGGAAGGGGCAAGATGGGGTGGGGAGAGAGGAGGGACTCTGTAGGGCCAAGTCCAGCAGGGACAGTGGGAAGAGAGAGGGAGAGGTGGTGAGAGGGAAGAGCCAGAGCAGGAGGTGGGAGAAGTGAAGACCGGGAGAGCCCACGCGGGCAGCTCTTGGCATCTGGGAAATAACCACAGCAAGGGCAGCACACGTGTCCGGGGCCTGAGCCAGCCACACTCCACACGTTACTCCATGCTTCTCAAGGCTCCCTGGCCTCATAGGGGTTGCTGTTCCCTCCAATTTGCAGATGAGAAGACAGGCATCGAGCACACAGGAAGCAGGTGTGGAGCCAGAATGGGGACATGGGTTGGCTCCACAGTGTGTTCCCAGGCTCTGAGCTGTCCTCCTACCTCCAGGTGGTGGGGCTGGGCTGTGAGGGGCAGGCAGTGGGCCGCAGTGGGTACCGGAGGGGCCTTCAGTTTTGGTGGGAATTGAGGTGTGGGCTGTGCAGTTGCAGCTTCAGGGCCTTTTGTAGTGAGGTGGCTGCTTCTCAGGCCTTATGCCTCATCCACAGGGAGAGGGCAGATTCCCCAGCCACAGGGATAGCCCCACTGCCTGACGTTTCCTGGGCAGACACAGGTGTCCTGAGTATCCTATAGCATTGCCAGGGATTACAGTCCCCTGGTTGTGTGCTCACACAGTGGGGGTGGGAGGAATGGCCAGGAGCCAGAGAAATGGAGAGGGTGCCTGTGGGCTGCTGACCTGGAGTCCTGCCTCTGGAGCTATGGAGAGGCCAAGAATCACTGGAATATCAGAGGGACTCAGGGGACCAAGGCTGCACATGGCCATCACTGCCATGGAACTCTGATGCTGCTTGGCATGCAGTTGGCTGGCTATGGTGTAGCATGCAGCAGGCGCGCCCACCACCCCTGGAGAGGGCTGGCTGGGCCTGGAGCCTCAGGTGGGCCAGTCCAGCACCTGTGTTCATCACAGTGCTCTAAGTTAATTGTCAGGGCCACAGCAGAGCCCTGGTCTGCACAGCCTGGATAGTAAGTGGTCCAGGAAGACCCTCCCATCCCTATCTAGAGGGTCAGTCTGGAGAGAGAGATCCAAAATGACAGAAAAGAAGTCACTTTCCTGACTGCTCCATGGTGTGATACCAAGTAAGTAGACTGGCAGCTTCTCCATGAGATGGGTGAACAACAACAACAACAAGGCAGAGGGACTTTACTGGAACCTAAAATTGGAGATTCAAAGCAGATCAGGGACATAGAGAGGTCCCCCATGAGCACAGTAGAGGGATGAGGGAATTAAAGGAACACGCATGTTCTGGAGGCCTGAGGTGTGTCTATCTAGGGAGCGTTTAGAGACCAAGGACATTGCCCAGCAAACCAGAAGGACATGCTGATGATATCCACATGGGGGGAGAGAAGCCACCATCTCTCCAGGCAGCATGGAGAGGACAAAGACAAGAGCCATTCTGCAGCTGTGTCACCAGGGTCCAGTGGCTCAGGAATTCAATTCCTGGAAAACCGGAGTTTGGCCCGAAATACAGGCCCAGTAAAACACAGTACATGACATAAAGTGTGGTTAGGTGACATGAGAAGACCAAAGGTAGAGAGAGTTTCACACAGGAGACACGTGATCAGGAAAACCCACCCAGCTTTTCTCCTCCCCCTCCAATCTGACTCCTTGCAGGAGCAGCTGGGAGAGACACGCCTGGCCCAGTACTTGGAAGGGCTGGGACTGGAGAAACTGAAGACTGAACCCGAAACTAGGAAATGTGGGGTCTTCAGGTGACATAGGAGCCTAAGAATTGGCTCAATCACCAAATAACTGTTTCAAGGAGCAAATACACTTTCTTCTCAGCAGCACATGGATCCTTGTCTAAAATAGACCATATCTTATGCATAAAGCAACTCTTAGGAAACACACACACAAAAACAGAGATCGTACTCTATATCAGAACATAATGGAATGAAATAAAAAATCAACAATAGATGGCGGTAAGAAGAGGGTTGTTACTGTGGCAGTGAAGCCTGCCAATGCTGGGAACACAGGGATTGGTGGTCTTCTGGGTGAAGATGATTCAGGTTGTTCAGTGGCTCATTCAAGGACACATATGTAGCAAAATGTAGCTGGAACTCATTCCTCCCAGTTTCTATCCCTGTCCCTTCCCAATACCTCCCCACCTGTATGCAGGGGAAGTTTAATGCCTGGTGTTTGAACTGAAGTTCCTGAAGGAAGACACTCGTCCTAGTCCTTGATATCTCCACCATGAAGCCAGGCTTGATGCACCCAGCTGGTCACCGGGCTGCCCTGCCCTGATTTTCACAAGGAGGTTCTGGATTTATAGCTTGCTTCCCACCTTCTGAGGTCCCAAGACCATCTGATGTCTCTTGAAGCCACATAATGTAGAACAGCTCCAGGAGACAGACGAATCTAGGTCAATACTCCTGCCTAACTGGAAGAGGCTGGGGAAAATGGTCAACACCCCTTCCGGTCTTTGAATTATTTCTCCAGGTGAGCCTTGCCACTCCTGGATTTACTCATGTAGACAATGGTCATTGGCCAAGGAGGTGATGCAGGATGTAAACCTAGGTAACTTGGTGAGACCAAGTGTTCATTCCCCCCTCTGTCTAGCTGTTTCTCTGTGTGTCCCCCACTTCATAAACACACACACACACACACACACACACACACACACACACATTTTCTTCTCTCTGGGACCTAAGAGAGTCTTTAACCAACTTCCCATCTGGACCTCTGTGTTCTGAACAGTGATCTTCAGCCATTCCTCTGAAGCCTAGGTCTTTTCAGCAATCTGGTCACATCACTTTCAACCAGAACTAATGGTAGACAGTGGGGCACATTTTGGCACTTCCAGCTCAGCCAGGACCTTAGAGGATTCAAGCTTAGTATCTATGGTGGGAAGAACTTTCCCTGGAATTGGCATTCATGAGATAAGTAAATTACACATTACTGAAAATGCTGTAAACTTGAACAGCTTAGTGACAAATGTCAGAGTGCTGTTTCCCTCCCCAACAGGACCATTTTCCTTGCAGCTTATTCTAATAAATGTGCAGAGAAGGTACAGGCACAACGAATAGTACTTGTCACTACTTAACCTCAGGATCACATGTGAAATGAAACAGGTCAAAAAACATCAGATGAACCACCTAATTTGATGGTTGGTTAAGGCTGAACTCTTGACAGGGAGGGACTAAAATGCTGAAATACAGAAATGCCATTCAGGCCGTCTGGTTCTCCAGGAGAAGCTGGGTGGTAGGAGGCACTTCCCCTGTGAGGGAGACTCACCAAGTGGGCAGTGTCTGTAAAGGCTATTTTCAGATCAATCTTGGCATTTCTTTTTCCTTTGGGCAGCCAAAGCTGTAGTACGATTGAGGAATTTTCACAATACCTCATTTTAAAGCTGTCAGTTGTTCAGGTTTTCCTTTGGAACCTCTTTCCTTCAGGGAGGGAAATGCTGGCTAGTGTGTGGCCTACAATGAAAACTATAGAACACTAAAGAAAGCAATGGAAGAAGACCTGAGAAGAGGGAAGATCTCCCATGTTCCTCATAGGCAGAATTAACATTGACACCATGGCCATACTACCAAAAGTGTTGTTCAGATTTAATGCAATTCCTATTAAAATCTCAATAACATTCCACATAGAAGCAGAAAAGGCTGTCATAAAATTTATCTAGAAATATAAGAGATGCAGAATAGTCAAACCACTCTTAGCAAGAATAATGAAGTGGAAGGCATCACAATTACAGACCTTAAATTATACCACAGAGCCCTAGTAACAAAAATGTCATGGTATTGACACCAAAATAGAGATAGAGACCAATGGTACACACTAGAAGACACAGAGAGACAAACCCATGTAAAACAGTTTTCTTATACTAGATAAAGGGACCAAAAACATTCATTGGAGAAAAGATAGGCTTTTCAACAAATGATGCCGAGAAAACTGGAAATCCATATGCAGGAAACAGGGATTATATCTCACGCTGCACAAAAATCAACTCAAAATGGATCACAGAGTTAGACACTAGAACAAAAATCCTGAGCCTAATGGGAGTAGGCCCAAATCTTCATCATGTTGGCTTAGGGATTGTCTTCCTTAACAAGATTCTTTAAAATTTTTTTTAATATTTATTTTTTAGTTTTCGGCGGACACAACATCTTTGTTTGTATGTGGTGCTGAGGATCAAACCCAGGCCACCTGCATGCCAGGCAAGCACGCTACCACTTGAACCACCTCCCCAGCCCTTAACAAGACTCTTAAAGTGTAAGAAGTAAAACCAAGAATCAATAAATGAGATGGAATCAAACTAAAAAGCTTCTTCACAGCAATAGAAATAATTGCATAAAGAGGGAGCCTACAGAATGGGAAAAAATCTTTACCACACACATCTCAGATAGAGCATGAATCTCCAGAATATTCAAATAATACACCAGACACTAGAAAGGCAATATGTCAATCAATGGAAGGGTAACTGATGTGATACAGAAATCTGTATACGGGGTAAAATTGGGAGTTCATAACCCACTTGAATCAAACGGTGAAATATGATGTATTAAGAACTATGTAATGTTTTGAACGACCAACAATAAAAAAAAAAAAAAAAACTTTAAGGGCTAGTGCTATTGTTCAGTGGTAGTGCACTTGCCTGGCATATGTGAGGCACTGGGTTCCATCCTCAGCACTACACAAAAGTAAAATAAAGGTATTTGTCTACCTACAACTAATATATATATTTGACACCCAAACCACAAATAACCCAATCACTAAATAGTCAAAGGAACTGAACAGACATCTCACAGAAGAAATACAATTGATCAATAAATATATGAAAAAAATGTTCAATATCTCAAGCAATTAGAGAAATGCACAACTACACTGAGATTCTATCTCACTCCAGTCAGAATGGCAAACATGAAGAATACAAGAATAAATATTAGCAAGGATGTGGGGACAAAGATACACTCATACATTGCTGGTGGGACTGAAAATTGGTGCAACCACTCTTGAAAGCAGTATGGAGATTCCTGAGAAAATTTAAAATGGAATCATCATTTGACCCAGTCATCCTACTCCCAGGTTTATACCCAAAGGATTTAAAATCAGCATATTACTCTGATGCAGCCACATCAATGTTCACAATAGCTAAACTATGGAACCAACCTAGGTGCCCTTCAACAGATGAATGGATAAAGAAACTGTGGTATATACACACAATAGAATATTACTCAGCCTTAAAGAAGAATGAAGTTATGGCATTTTCTGGTAAATGAATGGAACTGGAGAATATTATTCTAAGTGAAAGAAGCTGACCCCAAAGAACAAAGGCCTAATGTTTTCTCTGATATGCAGGTGCTAATTCACAGCAAGGCGTAGGGTTAGGAAGAATAGAGGCAACTTTTGATTAGACAGAGGATATTGAAGAGAGAGTAGGGGGTATGGGGGTAGGAACCATAGTAGAATGGATCAGACATATTACCTTATGTGCACATATGATTATATGACCTGTGTAACTCTATATCCTGTACAACCAGATGATTGAGAAGTTATACTCCATTCATGTATGATGTGTCAAAATATATTCTACTCCCATGTATAACTAATTAGAACAAATAAAATAAGTATATTTTTAAAAAACAGTTAAAAAAAAAAGAAGTGAGATTAGGAAAATTTCTGAGAAGTTGGGAAGTCCAACAGCAATTGGGGTTAGATGTGTCAACCTAAATAATATTTTAAAAATCACATTCTCCAAAGAATATTGACATTTATTTGGGGGATAACAGAGAATTGCAATGGAAATATGCATTGTCATAGTGAACTGTGGGCACCGTGGTGCACCTCTGTAATCCAGCTATGTGGGAGGCTGAGGCAGGAGGATTACAAATTTGACACCATCCTGGGCAACTTAGCAAGACCCTGTCTCAAAATAAGAAAAATTAAAAAGAGCCAACATTGTAGCTCAGTGGTAGAGTGCCCTTGGGTTCCATCCCCAGTGTCTCTCTGTCTCTCCTACACCCAAATTGAGTCAAGAGAAAGATTTTAATGAGAATTATGTCTGATATTTTGAAGCAAATAATCCTTAGCCACAGTAGTTAACAATAAATAAGCGTGGTATCAGTCCAAGGTTGAATGTTTCTGGGCAGATGTCCTTGCACAGATACTTTTTGTATAAGGTTGTGGCAGCCCCTATTCAGTTAGTGACTCCAGCAGAGTGTTTTATGATGGTAACGATCAGGCAATCATGTGAATCATGTGTAAGAGTCCTTCCTTCATAACATTCTGGCTTTGTTTACTCTTTATTTATTTTTGGTTAGGTTTGACATAAGTGATTCTGTTTTGATTCTGACAACATTCAACATTTCTTTCACAGATTCTTCGGGGAAAAAAAGAAAACAGTTGAAATGTGTAGTTTAGATCAGGTGACCTCACCCACTTCACTGCACAGTTGTGTTATTTCCACACATGCTTAGAGTTGTGAACCACCACCATGACCAGGACAGGCCACCAGCAGCTCCACCAGACCAAAACATAGCCCAGATGCAAAAGCAAAAGCCATTCTGCAAGGAGGTAGTCTGTACATTAAAAAGTTGCACACGTCATCAGTGTGCGTTGACAGACCCTGGGGAACAAGCATGGCAATGTGTACACAATACCTTAAATGAAGGAGGATTAAACCATGGCTTGATCTGGCCAAAATCACTGATGCTCATCTGGGATTCAGTGTGTTGTCTTGGGAGTGTTAACATCTTTCGAGGTTTGGCTAACTGAGGCCTGGACTCAGGCTTGGACTGCATAGTTAATATATTTGAAAGCCCTAACTTCTTTGGCACTTGGTAGAGTCTCACTACTCAAAATGTAACCTGTGGACCAGAAGCATCTTCATCACTGGGAGATAGATTAAATTGCAGAATTTCAAGGCCAAACACAGATCTTCTATTTTATTTTTTTTTAGTTGTCAATGGATCTTTTATTTATTTGTTTGTTTGTTTAAATATTTATTTATTGGGCTGGAGATGTGGCTCAGCGGTAGCACGCTCGCCTAGCATGCGTGCAGCCCGGGTTCGATCCTCAGCACCACATACCAACAAAGATGTTATGTCCGCCGACAACTAAAAAATAAATATTAAAAATTCTCTCTCTCTCTCTCTCCTCTCTCACTCTCTCTTTAAAAATAAATAAATAAATAAATATTTATTTATTTATTTATTTATATTCAGTACTGAGGATAAAACCTAGGGCCTCACACATGCCAAGCAAGCTCTCTTTCACTAAGCCACAACTCTAGCCCAACAACCCAGACCTTCTGGATCAGAATTTTAGCAAGATTGCAATACAATTCATGTGCACATTACACATTAGAATTTGAAAAGCATTATTTCAGAAGAAGAAACCCAAAAACTCAGTAAGAGTGCTGAAATGGAGCTACTATGTTCTACTTGCTTCGAGAGTACCCACTAACCACAACCCCTGAGCTATCCCAGAGAATGCACCTATTCCTGAAGAATTAATGCATGTATTGGTGAGGAGGGCACTAGCTGGGCTGGGGAGGCTAGTGACAGCCAGATTCTAAATTTCCTCTGCATGTTCATTGGCATTTTTATCCTAGTTACCTTAAAATGTATACTAGCACATGTAGGTTGGGTTTTCCTGGTGGGTTCTGTTATCTCCTTGGTCCAAGTGATTAGGCCTAGGTTTCTAAGGGTCAATTGTCTTAGGAGTAATGGAAAGTTCATAATTGACTGCTGCCTAGGATGACGAAGATCCATAAGAAGTGCCTCTGCAGAGCCCTGTTTTAATCCCAGCTTCATCCTACACTGCTCAGCTTTCTTTCCCACCAGAGTTGATTGGAGTACCCAAAAGAAAGTAACCCCATCTGAAAGATCCTAAAATAGGGGAAATCCTTTCCTGTGTGCATCCTCACTGTTGCTACATGAGACCTGGATGGAGGACTACTCTTTACCTCCCTCTGGTCACCCTGCCCACCTTGAGGATTTGCAAGTTAAAAAAAAAAAAGAAAACAAACAAACAAACAACAACAAAAACTCTTTTGGCATTTCACGTTGTGATTTTGTCATTGAAACTGTGCCTGCAAGCCAACCCCTGATGGTGGGGCTGCCCTAAAAGGACCCCTGCAGGTTAGTCCCCAGATGGTGCCCTTCTGTCTGGGCCTCTGATAGTTGCTGGGAAAGGAGCTACCACCTAAATTAATGGAGAACATTGAAGAGTTTCATTCAAAACAGGTATCAATCTTTTAAAAATTAGAGGCAGAAAGATTCTCCAAAGAATAATTAGTTTTGGGAGAAAGTCCCGGCACAGTGGTGTATACCTGTAATCCCAGCAGCTCAGGAGGCTGAAGCAAGTGGATCACAAGTTCAAGGCCAGCCTCAGCAAAAGCAAGGCACTAAGAAACTCAGTGAAACCCTGTGTAAGGAAAATACAAAATAGGGCTGGGGATGTGGCTCAGTGGTCAATATCCCTGAGTTCAATCCCTGGTACCCACCCATTAAAGAATAATGATATTTATTTGGGAAAAGAAAAGCATAGTAATGGGGATATGTGTGCCATAGCAAACTATAGGCATATTCAAAGAAGTAGAAGGAAGGGGAAGTTTTTAAATACAAAACGAGGATTACATCAAGTATTTAAAAATAATAATCCTTGATTACCAATGACTAATAACAAGAATAGCTCCAGCCTGAAGGTGAACACATGGTTGCTGAGCAGACTTCCTGGCAGGAGTACTTTTTGTATGAGGTTGTGGTGGCCTCTTGCAGGTCTCAGGTGCTGGCAGAGTCTTTTGTGATGGTTACTACCAGGCAAACCTGCATAAGAATGCTTCCTTTGAAATCTCCCAGCCCTCCTGATCTGCCCATGCTGCTGAGCTGGCCCTGTCCAAAGGCCAGGCTGCAGGTCATCAGGGGGACCAGTGGGCTGTAGCAGCCTAGATCGTGGATGCCAATGTTTTCCCAGGACCAGCTCTAACTCTCCTTTTCAGTCTCCTCTGAGGCCCACCTGAGCCTTTAGAAGCATTTCTTTTTCTCTACATTTCATTACATTTTGTTTTTGTTGTAAGTTTTGACACAAGTGTTGCCATTTTGACTTTGTCAACTTTGATATTTCCCTCACACAGGTATACACCAGGTTATCAGCATGGATCCAGGAAAGCCCCCACCTAGCCAGCCCTTCTCAAGAGTGCATATGGGTCCCCTGAGAGATCTTGTTGCAATGCAGATTCTGAGCCTGTAGGATTGGGATCCAACCATTTTTAGCAGAAAGGAACTGTTCTAGACCCTTTTTCCTCACAGTGGGGTCTGCAGACCAGCAGCTGCTGCATTACCTGAATTACACCTATAATAGAGAGAAGAACTGCTTTTCAAACAGTCATGGGTCAACCAATGGGGGACCAAACTGCAGGAGGTCTAGTTCAGGTATGTTGGAGCACACAGGGCTGAGGGGGTTAACCATGATGCTTTCTGTGTGTTCCAAGCTGTCACTGAGGGCAGTCTAAAGTTCCAAGCCAAGGGTGTATGCATCATTATGTGGAGCACAGCTCTGCTTGTACATGTACTTGTACTTGTACTTGTACTTGTGACAACTCCGAGTCCTAACACTTACCTTGCAGCCGTGTCCACAGCCAGTCTTATGCACTGAAAGCCTTCATGTCTCTGAATTAGGGGGAGTACTCTTAGGTTTGGGGAAAAAATTAGGCTGTGCTTGTGGGTAATCTTAGGAGAAAGGACGGAAATATGAGGATCCTCAGAACTCAGTGCAGGACTGGTATTTGGGTGGGAATTCCCCAGAAGGGGACTGGTCAAAGAGGCTTGCTTGTCCTGCCACTCCAGAGTATCTTTGAATATGGCTGTATCTGGGGATTGTCTTCTTGTCCATTTCCTTTCCCCAGAAGTTGAGTTCAGTTGTCTTTTCTGACTCCTACAATTTGAATTCACATCACAGTGTCTAGTGCTCCTGCAGGAATCCAAGAGCCCACAGCTACAAGGAACCTGTGAGGACTTAGGTCATAAGTCCTGACAGAACAACCCCTGGCCTTAGGACTTCCCTAAGCAGAGTTTTGGACATCTCCTGTCTTGGACTCCCCTGAAAATGCCCAGCTCTGGATCCTGGGTCTTTTTGGCCAATTCTGGGCCATGCAGGTAAATCATCTGCCCCAAATCCCTTGCCAAGCTTCCTAATCCTCAATGCCCCAGTTGTTACTCAGGCCCTCACAGCCAGGAGTTTCAGTGGAAGCTACTGTTGTACACACAGCTAATACATCCGGATTCCCGGGCTGGAGAGGAAAGCTCTGGAAGCTACAGACATGATGGAAGATATTTTCCTCTTCTCCCATTCTCCCACTGCCTGGCAAATGGGGAGAACCTGACCAGATGGGGAGAAGACCCTGGTGGATGGGGAGAAGCTGGGGCTCTGAGGAGGGCCAAAGAGCTGGGACAATCTCCTGAGCACTTAATCTTCTTTGTCCTGAATCCAATATACCCAACCATTGAAATCCTGGGAGCAAAGAGGTAATATTATCCCTGGGGCATTGGAGGGTGCTTCTAATGATACTGGTAAAGGCTCACTACCTAGGCACACAGAAGTCAATACTATGGCATTGGTTTTTGCAAAAAAAGTGAGGTTTATTGTGAAGCCAGCCAGCAAGAATTTAGAGCACTAAGCTCAGATCTGCCTCTGGGTCGTACATTTCTTTTCCAGGTAGTTATCAAGTTCTGTGGGGTGGCAGAAAGGTTAAACTTTAAATGTCAAAAAAGTGATTGAGGGGCTGGGGTTGTGGCCAGCACTTGCCTGGCATCTGTGAGACTCTGGGTTCTATCCTCAGCACCATGTATAAATAAATAAATAAAGTAAAAATAATCCTTTGACAATTAAAATATATTTTAAAGAAATGTCATTGACCAATTCGGCTGGCATTTCTGCATATGTCCATTTTTGAAAAGCTGGTTTTAAATAATCTTTAAGTGGATTCTGGAAAAACAACTTTAGCACTTTGTTACTTAAGAAATATATGTTAGAGTTTGTTCTGGCCTTAGAAGACTTCACTTCCATCCTATTCCCCTAGTGACATACTGGGCAGGATTCTACGCAGTGCAGGCCACACTGAGCCAACAGTCTCATTGGACCCAATATGACAGCAAGAGATTTTTCTCTTTTTTCAGGAAATAAATCAATTCATTAATATGGGGTTAAGATAAATTGAACAAGGATTATGTGTAAAGAGCTTCACAGGACCCCTGCTCCTCTCTGTGACTCATGGCCCTTCAGGGACACCAGTCTTTCCTTGGGTGACAACGTGGACACTGCTGACTGGCAGGAAGTAGTGTTGATGGGTTCCAGGAGCACAGGATTCGTGCTGCCGCCCAGCTTGTAGCAACCCCTCCACTCCCACACAATGAAGACAGTTGATTCCAGTGGCTTTGCTGGAGGAGACAGGATTCTTAGTTTCTTAAGTTCTGGTCAGGAGAAGCCTGAAAAGGCAGAAGGGAAGGGGGCTGGGATTTGGGTTTGGGCAGAAGAAGAAACTGCCTTGGTTCTTCTCTGTTCCACCTCACTCCTGTCCATGGAGACCCTTTGACTAAGTTCATATTCTTTGAGAACCTCTCCTGGCCTCACTGCTCTCCTGATCTGCCCATGCTGCCTATCTGGCCCTGTCCAAAGGCCAGGCTGCAGGTCGACAGGGGGACCAGTGGGCTGTAGAAGCTCATACAGTAGATGCAGATGCCTTCCCAGGACCAGCTCCAACTCTCCTTTTCACTCTCCTCTGAGGCCCACCTGAGCCTTCAGGAGCATTTCTTTTTCACTACATTTCATTACGTTTCCAGGTTCCCTCCAAGTTATGTGAACAGATGTTGAACAGAGAGGTCAAAGCGATATCCATTAAGTGTGGATTTGCAAGAATGAACCCTTTGACTTGCCCAAACTGCCTCCCATAAACTATCCCCAGACTTACATAAGAGTGGTTGGAGTTTGGGAAACTGCTCTTGAACTGAAAAAGGAAGTTGTTCTTAAGTTCTAATGCCCTGCATATCACTTAGCATAAAGTGCTTTTCTCCCTCTATTGAGAAAACCTTATCATGTTCTTCCTTTAATCTATTGAGGTGGAGGAGCATGTTAATTTTTATGTATTCAACCTTGCATTCTAGGATTAATGTATGTATGTATGTATTTCCCCCTTGGGAGAATTATGTAAATGAGGGATGTCATTTTTCAGTACCCTTGGAGTATTTTGCGTAAGAATGAAATTATTTGATCCTTTGACATTTGATAAGACTTGCTGGTAAAACCACTTAAGCCTAATGTTTTCTGTGTGGGGAGATTTTAAGTTACCATTGGTAACTTATGGTCTGTAGCTGGAGATCCACATTCTGGAATCTTGTAATCACCCCACATTTCTTAAAGGGAGTGTATGCCTGAGCTATGGAACATGGGCTGTTTCGTACCTGGATTGACCTAGATACCCCACTTATGCGCATTCCTCCTGCTCATAACAGGCTGACACAGAGTCCTGGAGATGGCAGAGTTGCTCATAGACACCAGTAGAAACATGGTGGTTCACAGGTGTAAATACGCATTCCAAACATAAATGTTTTTCCCTATTCATAAAGCTTCTGCTACTATCACTATTCATGGATTTATATGATGCCTTGTTCATTGCCATAAAACTTTATCTTCAAATAAGGAACTCATCTTACTAAAATGGTACATCAAGATGCAGGTCATTAGGGTTGACAAGGGACTCCAGGAGAATGGGAAGTTGAAGCTCTAATCTCAGTGCTTGTGTTCCAAAGAAAGAAAAATTAAAGGCAGACACTGAAAGCCATCTGAGAGAACTTCATTAAAGTAAAAGTAAAATGAGGCTCAAAGAAAGATCATTCCCAAGAGAGTGGGTCATCTCCCAGCAGAAAACGACAAATGGAACAGTGCTGTCTCCAAATGCATTGGTGTTTCAGGGCTGCCTTGAGAACTGGGGTCCACCTTCAGCACTCTTTGCCAATCAGGTGTTCAACTCTTTCAGGTCAGGTGGTAGAGTTTTGGGCCTGGTTGGTCCTTTCCAGAACTGTCATGGTGTCCATCCTATTGGGTGGAGGTTATTTACAATTCAATTCTATGTTAATGGGAGAATTGGGGTCAATGACCAGAGAGAATTTACCGTGTACACTTGCACTCTAAGAAAATTTCTCTTCTAAAATATGTTGAGATACCTATGTCCATATGACCCCAACTCACCCTGTAAAGAGTTGGGAATAGCCTCATTAGACCTTCTCTATGTATTTCTTAATTGGCTCCTTTGTTCTCTTTATTTGTATACTTGTTGTTTTATGCATTATCTGATTACCCACTTGCCTTAAAATTAATTTAAAGAAACCCTTAAAAGTAACTTAAAGAAAACCCATGACCTTGCCCTGTTTTTGTTTTGCATTCACTTCTCACTACTCACTGCTACCTAACATGTCCCAACCCCCGAGAGAACTGACAATGACCTTCTTTGGTTTGGCAGGTACAGGTCAGAGGAGGATACCTTTGCCTTGAAACTGGCAGGCTGTAGGGCCAATGAACAGAAGTCCCCCTGCCTTCCACAGGGACCTCACAGGAAAGCAGGTAGAGGGCAGTCACATAGGCAGCTTTGGCAGGGGGCCCCTCCTCACACTGTAGACCAGCCAGACTTCATTAAACTTGATAAATTTCATCACTGATCTTCAACAGCCCCATGGTAAGATTGCTCAAATGTTGTCCTCACAGATGAGAAATTAAAGCAGAGCACAGCAGTCACGGTGCCCCCCAGTAAGGGGGCTGGAATACAGGTCCCACCCCCCTGGGTCATGGCTCCTATCTACTGGGTGGCAAAGTGCCAGGCACAAACGGGGACTTCCCTGGTCAGGCACCACACTGTGTCTTCACCAGACTGAGGTTCTGATGGAGGTGATGTCTGCCGCCAACCTTTAATTCAACATGTTAGCTTTGAAAACAGGAAAGCACCAATTCTAATGGCAAAATATTCCCTTTACTAACAATATTACAATACAAAATTCTGATGTCTTTTTCAGATTTAAAAAATGTAATCACATCATTAAATATTGTTACAGCATAATATTAGAAACAACACAAAATACAAACATGGTATTCAGAGTTCTCACAAAGCATGCTTATTTAGATGTATATCTGTGGATTACATCATAGCAATTCCATATATGTATACAAGTTGAATTATGAAACACTGAATTTACTTCCAGGAGGTCACTATAGTGTAATCTCCCCTTAGTTTTTTGTGATTAATGACTTTGCATAGAATCCATACTGTGGCAGAGTCAGAGAGACTGTCTCTGTGTGCCCTTCAAGAATGGGGACATTCTAGCATTTCAAGCAGGTATTAATGTAGGAGAGATGAGGATGAGCACCTGAGGAATTTTTAAGAAGATTTATTTAAACCGGTGCAATCCAGAGGGTCTAATTCCAAAAAATCTCTGGGCCCCAGGTATGGAAATTCTCTGAGATTTCTGCTCAGTGGGTAATTACACAACACAATGGCTAACATAACAGTTTCTTTTTCTTCCATGCTCTTACACATCAATAAGCTTGATTGCAGACATAACTTTTCTTTTTTAAGTTGTAGATGGGCACAATACCTTTATTTTACTTTATATTACTTTATTTTATTTTATATTATTTTTATGTGGGTGCAGAGAATCAAACTCAGTGCCTCACACCTGCTAGGCAAGTGTTCTATCACAGAGCCACAACCCCAGCCCTGCAGACCTAACTCCTACAAGAAAGAGAAACCTGACCTTTACAACAAAAAAGAGGAGCTCAAACCACAATGAGATCTCTAGAAATCCTGCTGACTTAAAAAAAAAAAAGTGTTTTGTTGACTAGGAGGGAGGCTTACATATTACAATGAAGGTGTGGGATCTTTGGGGAACTACATCATTTGGAGTCTTTGGGATGCATCATTACAATTTCATGCTCATTATTTAATCCTTTAAATCAAAAAATGTCATTAGCTTCTTGGCTTAAAGTTTTATATAATGTCATAATCTTAATTTCTCTCTCCATGTCTCTCCTCCTCCCTCCCTCCCTCTCCCTTCCTCCCTCTCCCCCATTTTAACAGCTGCTTCTATAGTTGACCCAATAGTTTCAATATAAAGGGGACACAAACATGGAAGCAATAAACAAGTTAATAGCATAATTCATACTATATCAATTAAACTTTGAAAACACCAAATAGAAATAGAATAGAAAACCATCCTCCAAATAGTGAGCTTAGTTCCCAAGACTCAATGCCCTTTCAGGTTTAAACTAGTACATGGTCTAGTTTTTTTTAAAAGCAATTTAATTAATAAATTTTAATTTTATACAAGAAAAGTGTACATATATTCATGGCCAGAAAAGTGCCCAGACTTCCTTTTAAGCCTTAGTTTTTTATGAATTTTTCTTTTCAATTTGTTATATATGACAGCAGAATGCATTTTGACTGTTAAACACAAAGGCACACTATTCCTGCAGTCATAAATGTACATAGGGTAAAAAAATCATTCTACCATCATTTCCACTCCCATATCCTCTTCCCTCCCCTAACTTCTCTCTGCCCAATCCAAAGTCCCTCCAATCTTGCCTTTCACCCCCCCCCCATTATGGGTTAGCTATGTGATTGACTGATTTTTATCAATTCTGTAGTAAAGACAAAGGAAAGGAACATGTATATGATAGAAGTAAGGGTGGCAATTTGTCACAGTATGAGAGCCCTCTTAGAGGATGAAACAGTCCATTTGTCCTCTTAGTTAGTTAATCTTCCACCTTGTGTTGATCAGCCAGCCCCCAAGTGGCTGAAGCAGGGCTGCTGTTTCCTCAAGCTTCCGTGTGTGCAGGCCAGTCAGCTTCCAGGGTGACCAGAGCAGGGCTTGTGTCCTTCTAATCCTAGAGATTCTCTGGTGTTTCCTTTCTCTTGATGCTCAGCTGAAGGGGAGCAAAAGAATGTATATGAGATTCTATTTTCAGAAGGTCCCAAAACAAGCCAAAAGGAACAAAATATTACATAATCTGTATCTATGTGTGTGTATATACATGTAATGATATAATTGGTGACACTGTACAGCGGAGTACAAAACTGTGGACAGTGCTCCTTGTGTGTGTGGCAGAGGTGGGGGATATCCCAGGGGGCTTGAATTACACAGATTTATCTCAATGTAACTTTAAACAAATTTGAAAACAGCTTATAATTTCATGAGCCTGACCCAACATTTCATGCTTTGGCTTATGATCTTCCATATATTATTATTTCATCTAAAAACATGAAGTAAATTTCAACTCCCTACCTCAGAGGTCAGTTGTCTTCCAAAGGTGCATTTCTAAGTGTGTCACCTTTAGTCTGAGAATATATTTCTGCATGGAAATAATACTAAATGCATACCTAGCTCCCAAGTGGAGGTACTGCAGAACAATTTAATTTAACCCATGGCTTATCATCCTCCCTGTTTTCTTTTACCAGATGCAAAACCAAGGTTGTACCTAGTTCTGTTCCCTGGCCAACGTCACCCAGTTAAGAGTGATTTGAATCCAGCTGTACCAACTCTGATGTCTTTGCCACCACCCTTTGCAAGACAAAACTTGGTAACATATTTTTCCTTTCTTGATAATCTCTTGAAAGAAGCCAATGTCAGGCTGTTTGGTAGATCTAGAAGGGTATTTTCCCAAGAGGCTGCTTTTCCCCACATCCAAGTGGCTGGAGTCTGACCATTTTGGCTGTCACCAGACTGCTGCAATGTACCAGGGCCTCACACCACTACCCAGAGGCCCAGAGTCCAGATAGCTCTGTCTCTGGAATCCAGAGTCCCCATCAGAGAGGAGTGTGAGGGTGGGGGTAGGAGATGGGGTAGGAAGCTGCTTCCAGGCTGGGCTCCCAGAGCAGCCAGAGAACCCTCTCCAGCTTGTCCCGCAGGGTCAAGGTCCAGACCAGGGCAGCAGCCCCCAGGATCTACCCTGCCCCTAACCAGCACGCTGGACCCACCTAGCCTCGCCACTGCCTGCTGTGAAGACTGCAGCCTTTATTTGAAGTACTCGTTTTCCTTGGATGAGTTCCCTGAGTTAGCACAAAAATTCCTCAAGCACCCAGAAGGAGTGGTGGCTGTTCCTGAAAGAGGAAAGTCAGGTGGCAAGTGGTGGACGCTGGTGAGGTGACTGTGATGGAGGATGTCCAACTTCCCAACTTCTGTGGTCTTGGGCAGCACAGCAGCAGTGGTGGGTGGAGTTGCTGAAGGGACATCACGGAGGGTTAGCATCTGGTGGCAGCAGAAGCAACATGTAATTGCTTCAGGCATAGGGCATCAGGCCTAGGAGGTCCAGACTTGAGCATTGGCGTGCAGGGTGGTGTCTGCGGAGGTGTTGGCATCCAGCTGTGGTTTGGGAGATCCCTTGCTGCATACTCACAGTGGAAGAGTAAAGAAGCAGCAGTGGTGACAACAGAGGGATGTTGCCATGACCGATTTCTTCCTGCACTGCTGACAGGAATCCGTCTGCAGAGGGTGAATTTGGCATCCAGTGCTGAGTATCGCTGTCTTGCATCCATGATGGAGTCTGGTGACAGTAGGAGCTCCAGAGTTGGTGGTGGCAGCCGCAACAAGCACCTTTATTGGGATCCAGTGTGGGGCATAGGGGTCAGGTGTCCACTGTGGGGTGAAGGGCATTGACATTCGGACCTCAGTGGGCAGCATCGGAGTCCAGATGGGGTTTGGGTGTTTGGTTGCTGTGAGGTTGTTGTGGCACCAGAAGACACTGGAAGTGGGGCGGAGGCCACAGAGGCGTCCAGTGGTGAGCATCTTCATCCTGCTGCAGTAACAGGAATCCCGCTGCAGGGTGGTGAAGGGGGCATCTGGTGACCATGTGGGGAGTCTGGTGGCCGCAGCGAAGAACTCCAGGCTGGCAGTGGCAGCAAGGGCATAGGGCAGTGAGCACCAGAGTGGGAGGGTGACCAGAGGCTGGGATGGCCTCTGCGGTGGTGCTCCAGGCCCTTGGTCTTGGTCCTGGTTGAGCAGCCTGTTCAGGAAGGAGCAGGTGGGAGGCAGCAATACCCAGGCAGCTGCTGAGGACCTTAGGCTGCCCACATCTGCCTCCCCTGCCACTGGCTATGAGCCAGCTGGGTGGCTGCTCATCCCATTCCCTGATACGACCTCTGCAGGGGAACTAGGCCATCTGCCAGGTGGGGCAGCCTTGGGAGAGGACCCCCACCTTCCCAAGGGACATCCCACATGTGCTGTGGGGGCAGAGAGTGGAGGACCTAGTACATCTTCCACATGAAAGCGCATTTCTGATTGAAAGCATTTCCTCTCAGGACTGGAACAGGACAAGGATGCCCTCTCTCACCACTTCTAGTCAAGGTAGTCCTTGAAACTCTAGCCAGAGTTTAAACTGTACTGTAGTTTAAACTGTCTCTTTAAACTGTAGTACAGTTTGAACTATCTACAGAGCTATAGATGAAAGAAATTAAAGGGATATGAATAGGAAAAGAGGAACTCAAACTATCACTATTTGCTGATGGCATGATTCTATACATAGAGGATCCAAATCTCTACCAGAAAACAATTAGAATTGATAAATGAATTCAGCTATATAGCAGGATATAAAAATAAATACCCATAAATCAAATGCATTTCTATACATCAGTGATGAATCCTCTGAAGAGAAATTGGAAAACTATATCATTCACAATAGCCTCAAGAAAAAAAAGATTTGGTAATCAATTTAATAAAAGAGATGAAATCCTATACAATGAAAACTACAGAACAGTAAAGAAAGAAATTGAAGAAGATCTTAGAAGATGAAAAGATCTCCCATGTTCTTCGATAGGGAGAATTAATATGGTCAAAATGGCCATACTACAAAAAGCCTTATACAGATTTAATGTGATCCCAATTAAAATCTCAATAACATACTTCATAGAAATAGAAAAAGCAATCATGAAATTCATTTGGAAAAATAAGACCCAGAGAATATCCAAAGCATCCTTAGCAAGAAAAGTGAGTAAGAGGCATCAAAATACCAGACCTTAAACTATACTACAGATCTATAGGAACAAAAAGCAGCATGCTATGGACACCAAAATAGACATGTAGACCAATGGTGCAAAATAGAATACATAGAGAAAAACCCCACATAAATGCAGTTATCTCACTCTTAACTAAGGTGCCAAAAGCATACATTAGCAAAACAATAGCCTCGTCAACAAATGGTGCTGGGAAAACTGGAAATCCATATGCAGCAAATTGAAGTTAAACCACTATATCTCACCTTGCACAAAACTCAAATCAAAGTGGATCAAGGACCTAGAAATTAGACCAGAGACCCTGTGCCTAATAGAAGAAAAAGTAGGTCCAAATCTTCATCATGTTGGATTAGGTCCTGCCTTCCTTAACAAGAGTCCTAAAGAGCATGAAATAAAATCAAGAATTAATAATGGAATGGATTCAAACTTAAAAGCTTCTTCACAGCAAAGGAAACAATCAATAATATGAAGAGAGAGCCCTCAGAGTGGGAGAATATCTTTACTACACACACATTAGATAAAGCGCTGTGTGAAGCCATTCTCGCATGGGATATGAGTTACCTCCCTGGCTGGGTGAGAGGTGCTTAGACAACTGTGTCAGAGCATTCCCCACCCTGTCCCAGGTGTGAGGGCTTGTCCGTGGGGAGGTGTGCCTGGCCACTGACCTGAAGACCAATCACTGACCCTGACCTTGTGACCTTGGAATGGAATGTTGCCCCCCTCGACCTTCATTGGATGGGATTTTTCCCTTGAATTTTTTTTTCTCCAATAAAGCTCACTCCTGGCGTGTTCTCTCTCTCTTCTCTCTCTCTCTCTCTCTCTCTCTCTCTCTCTCTCTCTCTCCCCCCTCTCTCTATCTTGCTAGCCTCTTGGGTAAACCTTGCATTAGGTGGCTGGAGGCGGGAGCTAGAGAAGCCATCTCCAGAGCTGGGCATTAAAGGTAATGAGAATATATATGTCTCTTTAATTTTAAAACTCTCTAGTTAATTTCTATGCTTTGAACCTCTTTTATGAAGCTTGCGTGCTGGTCATGTGGCAGAAGTGGCACCCAGGAGGGGGCATGTTAAATTGACTAGGTTGAGTTAGGGAGCGCATTATAGAAATAAGGAATTGGTGACATTTTTGGGCTCATGGAAGTACCAGGCAGGTACTGAAGCAAAGGAGACTTTAAAATTATTAATAGTGGGAAATTCGACTTCTGTAAGGGTAAAATTTCTAGGCTGTTTCTAAGCCACAAACCCTGAGTTAAAGTGTAAGAGACTGGGCATTGTAAAGTTTCCAAGCTGCAGGGACTGAGTTAAAAAGTAAAAGGACCAGGTATTGTTAAAATCCTCTTTTAGGACAATACCCGAACTGCCCAGTAAATATTCCTCCTGTTTAATAGCTAAGGGCTCTGAGTAGCTCGGAACGTAGGCATCCAGGCCCCAAAACCAATCAGTTTGAATGTGTACCCCGCTTGGAAGTGACCAATTACCCCTGCCCAGCCTGTTCCTGCCAATGAATGTACTAATCATGTCTCAGAGTTGTTGTTCAATTTTTCCGTGCCTCATGATGATTTGTTCTGATGTATGCAAACCCCCTGCCCTCCTCAAAAAGTGTATGCAAGCTCTGCTTGACCTCTGTTCTGGGCTCTGGGCTGCTGTATCTTCCTGAGTGAGCCTGGAACCTCAGCATGCTGAATCAATAAATCCCCTTTTGCCAATTGCATGAAGCCAGTCTCTTGTGTGGTCTCTTCCTCGGACACTTCGCGGGACCCTTACACTTCTACTGATAAGGACATGTACTTGACTATTTTAGAGACAATAATTAATCAGAAGGGAAAGCAAATAAAAAAGATTCAATTGCTATAATTCTTAAAGGTTGTAGATAAATTTTGTCCTTGGTTTTGTGACCAAGATTCACCAAATTTACATACTTGGGACAAATTAGGAAGGAAATTACATAGAATCTGCCTTTCTAATGAATTACCTGGAAATTTTGAAAATATACAAAAGGTTTAGACTGCTTTAGAAATTTGTCTCTTTGATTACATGGGCCATAGTCCATGACCCCCTGAAGATCTATTGAAAGGTATTCAGAGAGCCATTAAATCTATTCAAATGGAAAAACTGCCTGAGGCTAAGGAAATCTCCTTTCCTTTCAGCTGGTTAAAGATAAAAGGCCTGGGAGCAAAACTGAAAGTAAAAAGTGTAAGCTTGCCTGAACAGAGCCAGACTAGCCTGGAGGAAGATCATAGAGATGAAGGTCAAAGAGAGGAGGCCTCTGGAGGGATAGAGGGTTCTCCTCCCAGAGAGGAAAGTCCTGAAGAGATTCCTAGAGAGATAGAAAGCCTTTCTCTCCCACATGGCTTACAAGCCCAAGTTCAAGATGGCAACAGCAGAGATTCTACCGATAAGTTGTAGTCTGAAGGAGAGGAATCAGACAATGAAATCCAGGACTTGCAGGGAAATTTCAATAGACTGCATTTAACACTGCCTTCCCAGGCTATTAGAATTCGGCCATTGTCTGTTAAAAAGACAAAATTTAACAGGTACTCTGAGTTAGCAGTGACTTTTCTTACCTGGTTCCAGTGAGGTATTAGAAAAGTGCAAGAAGCCGGGGAGGATATTAGCAAATACCAACTTTTCGCTGTTTTTGAGCAAATTAACAAACAAGAATTGAGGAAGTTAATCAAGGGTTTCTTCCTGGAGATAATAAGGGAACCTTTCAAAGAGAGTATCTGCTTGCAAACCAGCCTCCTAGACAGAGATTAGTAAATACTACAAACCAAAATTTTTACTAGGGGCCCTGAGTGTTTCCCCGATCCAAAAGACAGCTGAAAAGATCACCTGGCTTACAGAGGAACCTATATGGATTTCTCAGAGACCCATCTCAGGGGGAAAACTAAAGATAATTTATAGGTTAGTTGAGGAACAACTTCAGGCTGGTCATATAGAAGGAACGCTTAGTCCTTGGAATGTAAGGGGGGTCCAGTGGAGCGTCGGAGGGAGAGACCACACAAGAGACTTACTCCATGCAACTGGCAAAAGGGGATTCACTGGGGATCCATTCCAGCGTGCTGGGGCTCCGTGCTTACTCAAGAAGGGAGAGCAGCCCAGAGTCCAGAATGGAGGTCAGGTGGAGCTTAAGTACACTTTTTGGAGAGGGCAGTGGGCTTTGCATACATCAGAACAAATCATCATGAGGCGCGGGGACGTGATTGGTGGGAACAGGTCGGGCAGGGGTGATTGGTCATTCGTATGCAGGTTACACATTCAAACTGATTGGTTCGGGCCCTGTGATGAACTGCACAGGGCCCTAGGCTAAATGGCCAGTAGGGCGTTGTTTTAACTATCTCAGGAATTCCAAGTTCTGGGTGTAACAGAGGAATTTAATAATACCTAATCTTTTACATTCAAGCTTTCCACCTTAGAAACTTTACCCTTTCAGGAACACCCCCATTTTTGTTATTAAGAAAAAGTCAGGTAATTGGAGATTACTACAGGATTTAAGGGTGATAAATCATACAATTCAGCCTATGGGATCATTACAGCCAGGACTTCCTTCCCCAACAGCCATCCCTTTAAACTATAGGTTGATGATAATAGATCTAAAAGATTGTTTTTTCTCAATAAGGTTACATCCTGAAGATTGTGAAAAATTTGCCTTCACTGTCCCAGCAATTAATTTTAAAGAACCTGTTAAGAGATATTGCTGGAAGGTCCTCCCCCAAGGAATGCATAACAGTCCTACATTATACCAAAAATATGTAGGTCAGGCAATAGTTCCTATAAGAAATAACTTTCCTGATGCAATATATTATTCATTTTATCGATGATATATTATTGGCTCATGCTAATCCAAAGTACTTTCAGAAATTTTTACTTAATTAGAGGCTTCACTTACAGCAACGGGTTTATGTATTGCTCCTCAAAAGATACAAAAAATGCCTCCCTTTCAATATTTAGGTCAGATAATTTAAGGATGCACAATCCATCCTTAAAATCTTCAGATAAAGGTTAAGGAGTTACATACCCTTAATGACTTTCAAAAATTATTAGGAGATATTAATTGGCTGAGGCCATCCTTAAAACTAACTACTGCTGATTTAAGTCAGATATTACAAGGAAATCCTTCCCCAACCTCTCCATGTCAGCTGACAATAGAGGCTAGAACAGCTTTAAAAAAAGGTTGAAAGTGCAATTAAAAATGCACAACTTACTAGGGTTAATCCTAAAGAAATAGTGTATTTATTAATATTTCCAACTGTGTAAACAATAATGGGAGCAATATGGCAAAGATTGGGAGTTATTGAGTGGATTTATTTAGCCCACTCCCCCCCAAAAAACATTAATTCCTTTTCATGACTCTATTGCTCAATTAGTAATTATAGGTAGAATGAGAGTTTTACAATTAATTGGATCTGAACCTGATATTATTATTATTCCATTTTCTGTTCAACAAAATAATTGGCTTTTTTTTTAAAGAGAGAGTGAGAGAGGAGAGAGAGAGAGAATTTTTAATATTTATTTTCTAGTTCTCGGCGGACACAACACCTTTGTTGGTATGTGGTGCTGAGGATCGAACCCGGGCCACACACATGCCAGGCGAGCATGCTACCGCTTGAGCCACATCCCCAGCCTGGCTTTTTCAAACTTCTAGCTTATGGCAGATAGCTTTTGCTGATTTTCCTGGTCAGATAGATAGTTATTACCCTCGTGATAAAATTATTCAATTTGCATCATAAACACTGCTTATTTTTCCAAAAATTGTACATGCCCAGCCCATAGATGGAGCCCTATCGGTGTTCACTGATGGTTCAAGCTCAGGTAAAGCAGGTTTTTATACTCATGTTCACACAGAGGTAATACAAACTTCATATACTTCTGCCCAAAAGCGGAGCTTCAAGCTCTCATCTGTGCCTTAAATTACTTTACAAATGAGCCTATTAATATTTATTCTGACAATTCATATGCAGTCAGAGTTACCAAAAATATTGAAACTTCAGTTATTGGATATACTTCATCACAAGAGTGATTTAAATTATTTCATAATCTACAAAAGGCAGTAAAATGCGAAAATACCCATGTTTCATAGGACATATATGGGCTCACATTTATCTTCCAGGACCTTTAGGTTCAGGTAAAGACAAGATTGATAAATTTGTAGCTCTTTGTCAACAGATGTCTCCCTATGATCATACACAAGCTTCACATTCCTTACATCATCAGAATGCTTCTAGGTTACGTAAAAAAAATTAATATTACCAGAGAACAAGCTCGTCAAATTGTAAGTAATTGCCCTAAGTGTGTTATTCACTCTCCATCTCTGCCATCAGGGGTAAATCCCTGAGGATTAAAACCAAATCAAATATCGCAAATGGATATAACTCATATTCCTCAATTCGGTAAGCAATGTATGTACATGTGATAGTTGATACACAGTCCAGATTTATTTTTGCCACAGCACGTACAAAAGAAAATACTCAACAGGTAATTTCTCATTGCCTAGCAGCCTTTGCTGTGTTAGGATGCCCTTTACAGATTAAAACAGATAATGCACCAGCTTACACAAGCTCTTCTTTTCAACAATTTTGCCAAGAATTTCAAATTAAAACAGGAATTCTGTATACCCCCCAAGGTCAAGCCATTGTGGAACGGGCTCATTTATCTATTAAGCTGCAATTACAAAAATTAAAAGGGGGGGATAGGTTTATGACTCCCCAAAATAGCCTCAACCATGTCTTCTTTGTTTTAAATGTTTTAAATTGTGAAGCAGAAGGTCACACTGCAGCTGGGAGACATATGTCTTCCACAACAACAGGCCCTTTAGGCAGAGTTTGGTGGAAAAACTTACAGACTGGTCAATGGAAAGGCCCAGATCCAGTGATTATGTGGGGCAGAGGTCATGCTTATATTTTTCCAGAAGGTGCTTTCCGTCGTATCTGTGTGCCTGAACGCACAATCATAGAACCGAGATTCAAACGAATGCAGATTGACCCAGACAAGCTCCGATTCAAAAGAAAGAGTTATCGAAGAAGGATGAAGAGGAATCAACATGACCTAGCTGAAAAGCTGATCTCATAGGAGGACGTGAAGAAGCTTAAAACACAGGCTTTGCGAATAATTCAACTCCTAGGAAGAAACAAGACTCCATTGATGATGGTAGCTACAGTGATTGCCCTGCTGGGCTGTCAGGTAAAAGGGAGTTGAGCAGACACTTACTAGATGTATTTCCCAGATCCACCCCTGGTACATCCAGCTGTGTGGACTGGAGAATCCAGTCCAGTGTTTACTAATGACTCATTTATGATGGGAGGATTTATAGATACTCATATTACTCCCAATCATATGACTAGATTTAATTATTCTGGCTACAGTGCCCAATTACCTTTGTGTTGGTCCCACAATAAACATGCTGGCTGTCTGAGAGTATCATTTGAGGAAAAGACAGCTGTTGGGAGACCTAGACTGACTAATCGTACTATTTATGGAGACTTAAAACCTTATACTAGATCAGTGATTAAGATGGGACTTTCCCATAACAAACCAGTCATTTCTGCAAAACCTCCATGAATACCTTACTGTCCAAATAGTTCTACTATTGAGATTGGCACCATTCCTAGATGGATAGGTTGTGTAAATACCTTGCCAGTACAACATAAGGTGTCTAAAGATAGTGGGTATATTTTAGACTGGTCTCCAAAAATTGATAAGAGACAATTATGAAAAAATTCTGCTATGACACCTGCAGGATTTGTTAGTAATATTTTCACTTACAGTGAGGGTGGTATTCAAAAAGATGTTTGGTGCTTAATTGCTGCCTCAGAATTCTTACATTTTACAGAAAATCCTTTACCAAAATTTGTTGGCAAGAGCTGTAAGGAGGGATCTTGCTATGGCTTAGGAGCCTGTGTCCAATCACCTTACGTTTTGATTATTGGAAATGTAAAATTTAAATGGATAGATGACAGATATATTGTTACATATAACAAATGTAACCTAACCAATTATTATCAGGTATAATAGAGGAAAAGGAGTGCTGATACTTCATCAGCCCTCTTTTGTTTTATTGCCTGCTAATATTTCAGAGCCATGGTATGCTGATGCTTGTTTTCAAGTCTTACAGAAAATTCGTACCCAGCTAGCGAGACCTAAACGTGCTATTGGAATTACAATTGTTGGTGTTTTAGCACTGGTTTCTTTCATTGCATCCACGGTCACAGCCTCAAAAACTTTATTTCAAAATGTTCAACATGCAAAATTTCTTTTTTTATTAAGAGAGAGTGAGAGGAGAGAGAGAGAGAGAGAGAGAGAGAGAGAGAGAGAGAGAAAGAGAGAGAGAACTTTCAATATTTTTATTTTTTAGTTCTTGGTGGATACAACATCCTTGTTTGTATGTGGTGCTGAGGATCGAACCCGGGCTGCAGGCATGCCAGGCGAGTGCACCACTGCTGAGCCACATCCCCCACCCTGCAAAATTTCTTAATAATTCAGCCCAAAATACTTCCAAGGCTCTGCGCAATCAAGTAAATATTGTTGAAAGGATTGAGACTAAGTTAAATGCCTTAGAGGCCACGGTTATAAATACAGGTAATGAACTTTTGGCTTTAAAGTTTAAGGAAAGTCTTAAATGCCTTGCAAATTATAAATATGTGTGTGTATTGCAGCTGTCAAGTACAATGCTTCTCTCTGGGATTGAGAGAAGGTTAAGAACTATTTGTTAGGTATTTGGCAAAATAATAATAATAGCTTGGATCTTTTAGAACTCCATCACCATATCCAAGATATTCAAAATAATAGAGCTGATTTTTCAGGTCCTCCTTCTTTGGCTAACCAAATATTGAAGGAGTTAAATGGATTTAACCCTAGAAATATTCTTAAACACTCAGCCTGGTACATTATTGGATTGTTCTCTCTGCTGTTAAATCTTTTTTTGTGTTATAATTATAGGATGGCAAGTCTTCACAGCGAGAGTGCAAAGACTGGAGAGAGTAAATCATCGCCTGATATTTAAAAGCAAAAAGGGGGAATATGTGGTAAGCCATTCTCACACGTGATTTGAGTTACCTCCCTGACTGGGTGAGAGGTGCTTAGACAACTGTGTCAGAGCCTTCCCCACCCTGTCCCAGGTGGGAGGGCTTGTCTGCAGGGAGGTGTGGTGGCCACTGACCCAAAGACCAGTCACTGACCCTGACTTTGGAATGCTGCCCCCCCTCTACCTACATTGGATGGGATTTTCCCTTGAATTATTTGTTCCCCAATAAAGCTCACTCCCTGGTATGTTCTCTCTCGCTAGCCTCCTGGGTAAACCTCACCACCACATTAGGTGGCTGGAGGCAGGAGCTAGGAAAAGCCATCTCCAGATCTAGACATTAAAAGTAATGAGAATATGTCTCTTTAATTTTAAAACTCACTAGTTAATTTCTATGCTTTGAACCTCTTTTATGAAGCTTGCTGGCTGGTCGCATGGCAGAAAGCGTTTATTATCAGGATATATAAAGAACTCAAAAACTCAACATCCAAAGAATAAATAACCCAATCAATAAATGGGCTAAGGAAATGAACAGACACTTCACAGAAGATATACAATCAATCAACAAATATATGAAAATATGTTCAACTTCAGGGGGGTAGACAAGGTGCGGAGCCAAGATAGTGGAGTAGAGGAGATACCGCTTCTGGCAGTTCTGCTCACGAATCCGAGACAACAGTCAAAAGGTTTCTTCACAGGGTCCTGCCTTGATGAAAAACTATATCTCAGAGCATGTGACAGGACACCATACAGTAAATCTTTAGCAGATTCCACCAGAGTGGCGCAGAACGCAGAGGCTTTGCTTGCCGGTAAGATCACAGACGCAGGCCCCCAAACCTGCAGTCTGAACAACTGGGTGGACCACAAGAGGCAGATCAGAAATAGAAAATCAGCAAATCTATAGAACTGTAGATTGCCAGACTATGCTCTGCTCCCACGCAGGTTACCAGATGAGTTCTGGCCACAGAACAAGGTCACCCCAACACCTCCCCACTGCACCAAACACCCAACTTGGGAAACTGATGAAATCCATCTTGGAAAACCTTTCTCACCTTTTATCAGAGGGTGTGGCTATCAGCATGGTTCTGTGGCTGATCAGGTACCTGCTTTCCAATTCCCCTACCCCCAGATGTGATAACTCAAAGCCTTTCTCACAATCTTTTTGGGGGGACTTGGCTATCAACACAGAACTGCAGCTGTACAGGCACCTGGTTTCCAACTCAGAGAGACTAAGAGCAGGGAGGCTCCAGGCAGAAGCTCAAGCCCTCTCACACTGGTTACCTCCACCACCCTGAGGGTAGAGACTCAAGCTAGGAATAGACAGTGCCACCTACTGGAAGAAAAGAAAACAAAATTCTAAGAGATTTATTTTGTCTATTCTCATCCATTCTCCTCTACCCTTCCCCTTCTTAACCCCAACATAAGTGAAACCAAGAACTTTGCATAAAATAGGACTTTAACAACTGAATCACCAGAATAATATAATGTAGAGGAATCACATAAGCCCCTCCCCCCTTTTTTCTTATTTTCTTTCTCCTTTTCTATTTTTTCTCTTTCTTCTCTTTCATTCCTTTTTATTTTTCTTCCTCCCTCCCACTTTCAAACTCCTACTTTTACTTTGGGTAATTTTCTAAATACATATAGGTATTTGATTTTATGCATTCTTCCCTAAATTATCTCTTGTCTATTCATTAGAGTTCTTCTCCAAAGTTGCTTAGATAGATTATTAACCCCATACACTCACACATTTTCCCCTTAACATAACCTCCTCAGTTCTCTATACACCATCAGCATCCTACTGCCATTCAAAACATTAAAAAGAAATACATACTCTTATGTCCCTAAATAATTGAAAATAAAAATACATTTCTTAAGATGTTACAATTAAAAAAAATACTACATGAAAGTTTTAAGATGCAAACACATTTCTTTTCTTCAGAAAAACAGATGATAGAGAAAAATGGAGAAATGCTGTCAGGACCTAATAGCATACTTCAACAGCAGGTGAGCAAGACCCTCACAGCAATGGTCCTGAGTTCCAGTGCCACTTGCTTATCTGAACTCACCTTAGAGAATGATGTACCTCACCCAGATGGCCAGGGAGTGTGGCTTGGCTAAGTCACCAGGAAGAGGAGAGTGACATTACCCCTGGTGTAGGTAGTCACAAGAGATTGGATGGGAGTTGCCTGTTGTCCTCTGGGACGTGGAGGACATTGCAGTTAGAGCTAAGGAAGCAACAGAGCTCTCTGGCACAGTTCTGGATCATTCTCATACTGTTCTATATCTATATTCTATATCTGTATTTGTTAGAATCAAAACCTTTACCAATGTTAAATCATCTCAAATCCCACATTGTCTATAAGGTCTGATTGATGAAATGTATTCAGTTAAGACACAGCCTTAGTCCTTGTTCAGTGTATAAAAAGAACTGTCCTAAGTGTGTGTATCTTCATTTAATCTCCCAGAAAATTGTGTGATATATTGTTATCTCCCCATATATGGAAACTAATACTCAGAGTTCAATGGATGTGTCAAAAGTATCACCCCTGTCAGTGCTGTGGGGACCCGGAGGGGGGTCTTTCTAGCAGCTCCTCCTGACTCTCTTAATCCCTGTTTGTGCTCCTTGTTTCCTGTCATTCAGTGATCATCTTGTTTGCTTTAGTGTTGCATTGAATTTTGATGTTTTTGCTTTTATTTTCAAAACCGGCCTGCAGATTGTAGAATACTGAAAATACGACCGATTTAGTGGAAAATTTTCAATCAATTACCCAACCTCTGCCCTCCCCCCCCCCACCAGACTCACATTATACTTTGCCTTCAAACTACAAACTGTTGAGTGTACACTACATCATAGCAGCTGGGATGAAACAGACAGAAAGAAGCAAGCCCACTCTCTTGCATTTTGCAGCCAAATCCTTCTTAACTTTTTTCCTGTATATGTTCTGGAACAATGCTGATCAATTTCCCCTGACATGGAGGTCTTGTGACAGCCTTGGTCCACAATGTCTGTTGGTCAGGCTGCCTCCTGAGCTGCATCCACCTGACCTGAAGGGCTTCAGCCTGCAAATGGCTTATCCTGTCTCCTTGGCCACCTGGTTTCCTATAAGACTGTGAGTAGCAGCCAAGGGAGTATTCTCTAGGGTGGGAGGAAGAAAGAAGCTGCATGTTTTCTTCCTTTCTGAAGATAGTCTGTGGCAACTGGAGGCAACAGGGATTTCCCTGGGTTCCCACACCCCAGAACACAGTTTTTGCAGTTCTGGCAGCACTGCAGGACATGAGCTCCCAGGGTTGCTATGGTGACCTCCCTGAGGCCTGGAAGTGCAGAGTCTCCTCCCCAGCTCAGCAGGGAGCACACAGCAGATAGCAGATACAGAGGGAACACTCTGGCTTCCTGGCTGACACACTCACTTCTACTCCACCATCCTCACTCTAGGTCCTGGTTACTTTGTAGCTTAGCCCCTGCAGCAAATATCTTCTGAATGAAATAGATGGTGTTTGTTACTGTACTAACCCAATGTGGTCACTATGTATCAAATGATTTAGACTCCAATGCATTCCTTGCCTAAAGAGAAAGAGTTAGTCTGTGCTCAAATCCCTCATTTATAAAAAATAAAATGCTTATATAGAAATCACTCCTAATATATTTTTCTTCAGGTAATTTACAACAGGGGAGTGATTCACAGCCTTGCCAGGGCTTGTTACTTCTATTTTTTTTTTTTTCAAGATAGCCATTCTCACTGGATGAGGATTCACTTATTGATCTTAGGATATACAACAAATCAATATTGAAACCCACATTGTACTTCAAGTTATAGAATTATAATTAGTTAATTAAAAATAAAATAAATAGGCCAGGTGTGGTGGCACAAGCCTGTATTCTCAGGGGCTTGGGAGGCTGAGGCAAGAGTACTGTGAGTTCAAAGCCAGCCTCAACTTAGCAAGACCCTAAACAACTCAGTGAGATCCTGTCTCTAAATAAAATATATAGAGTTCTGGATATGTGGCTCAGTGGTTAAGTGTCCTTAGGTTCAACCTCCAGTACCAAATAAATTTTTAAAAAATAGTAAAACATATCATAAACTATAGTGTTCTATCTGAATTAGTGTAATGTACTTAATAACAATGATTTTAATATTTCAATTTAACTTGCACTGTTACAAAAAAAGTAAAAATGCACATATTAATGGGGTGCTATGTAATGTTGGACACATGTATACATTATGCAATATTCATATTAAGCCAAAACTTTATTCCCTTAGACACTAATTGTTTCCTCATGGTAAAAACTTTCAAAATCCTTTCTTCCAGTTTTTTTTAATGGACAGTATATTATTAATAACAATCATTTTTAAAAATCATGCTAATAGGACACAAGTACAAAAATGTAGATAGGAGCATTATTTGAAATTGCTAAAAACTGAAGACAACATATACATTCATCAACAATAGAAGGTATTCATAAATAATGGTATAGTTAGGCAATTTAATCCTACACATAAAAATCAATAAATCCATGGTACTTACAACAGGGATCAACTGCATAAAACACAATAGTATAAAGCCACGGAAAGCAGATCTCCAGAAACCACGCACAGTCACTGTGGGTGCCCACCACTTGATTGGCATGGGGTGGGCACCTATGGTAGGTATTCCAGGGCATAATAATAATTGTAATAATTCCAAAAACTAATTGTTACATTAAGTTCAAGGCAGCCCAGGGCACCTCCTCCTCAGGAAATTTGATTAAGAAGTTTCTCTTCTGCTGGGATGTGGCTCAAGCAGTAGCGTGCTCACCTGGCATGCTTGCAGCCCGGGTTCGATCCCCAGCACCACATACCAACAAAGATGTTGTGTCTGCCGAGAACTAAAAAATAAATATTAAAAATTCTCTCTCTCTCTCTCTCTCTCTCTCTCTCTCTCTCTCTCTCTCTCTCTCCTCTCTCACTCTCTCTCTCTAAAAAAAAAAAAAAGTTTCTCTTCCTCATCTTAAAATGACATGAGAAAAGTCACAGGCTACCAAAGGCTGTCAGAGGTCACATGGCTCTTCATTAGTTGAGTGGCAGTGGCTAGAACTCAGAGGGCAGCTGGGAATCCTCCCCTTTCACATCTCTATCTAAACCTCAGAGTCCATCTGCAACTTCAACAAAGACTTCCATTTCCCCTTGCACATTGTTCTCCAGAAGGTAAACAGATAAGCAAAACACTTGTTAAAAACCAAGAAAACAAAAGCCAAGTAAAATCCCATAAACTTGATGGATGGTTGCACAGGACTTCCCAATGACACCAGCAAAAAAATAATAAGTGCAATGATACCAACCAGGCCCTGATGGTGTTAGGATGACTTACAGTGCTGGTGTTCACTTGATCAGCTTTGTTCCTTTTATGTATTTAGTTTAATCATCAGTCTGTACACCTAGCAACCTAACTACCTTTAGACAAGCTCCTTTTTCTTCATAGATGACCCTTTTGACCCAATTCAGGCAAATTCCCCTAATAAAACCTGCAGGAGTGATGGTCAGCTAGAAACATAGTATGGAGCTGCCATGGCTGGCAGAGGCTGCTTTTCAGCCCTGATGATGGTGCTCTGGTCCCAAAGCACCCAGCTTCCCTTCCTTGGTAGTAAATAAGGTGAGGTCAGGGTGCCACCTGGCATGACTGATGACCTCAGGACTCCGGTCACTTTCTTGCCTCTTAGTCAGAGATGATGTATGTTTTCCTACCTCCTTATGTTCCATAAGCACTCGACACACATGTTGTATTGGTCTTGAAAGCAACCGTGATCTGGTGCTGGTAGACACACAGACATGTCCTTGGCAGCATGATACTTGGCAGGGAGGGCACAGACTAGTCACCAGTCCAAAATCATTTTACTGGCTTCCCTAGTTTCAAAGAAAAAAGCTTGGCTTGCTAGGCTGAGGCAGAACAATCTTAGCAAGGCTCTATACAACTTAGTGAGACCCTCTCCCATAATTTAAAATAAAATGTGTTGGGGATGTGGTTTTGTGGTTAAGCACTCCTGGGTTCAATCCCTGGTACCAAAATAAATGAATAAATTCAAAAGAAAATTGCTTAGACGTATAAATTTCCTGAATTCCCATCCTCCAAGACAGTTTTTGTAGTCAATGTAAATACAGTACACCACTGTCTACAGTAGTATAAATTCCAAAGAATTATATATGAAGCCACTTTTATTTACATCCTGTAAAATTAGATGAACCTATTATCTCCCTGGACTTTAATATTAATGACTATTTTTTCAGTAGTATTAAAACCACTGGTGTTTACACCCATAAAGCTCACTTTTTAAAAGTTGGTTCTTTTTAGATATACATGACAGTAGAGTGTATTCTGACATATCATACATATACAGAGTATAACTTATTCTAATTAGGGCTCATTCTTGTGGTTGTACATGATGTGAAGAATCAAAGCTCTTTTAACATTGAGAAAACTATGCCCCTCTGTACTTATTGAGGCACGGTATCAGACTGCTGGGAGCACATGGCTGTCACAGATCAGTGATGTCTTACAGAGCAGCCGAGAGTGAGGGAGCAGCCAATGGCCCCTCCAGGCTCTACAAGGTCTGAGGTCTGCACAGTGAGTCTCTGTTAAGGCTAAGGCTGGCACTTAGGTCTCACGGATATTACCTGTGAACCCAGGATGGAGGGAGGTTAGAAAAAGATGCTAGGTCAACTAAAGTGACAATTTTCAATGGATTTCAAGAAGTAAAATACACTGAGATAAACAAGATAAATAAGCAGAGTGGAGGAGAAGCTCCAGGCAGGGGAGTGGGACTGAGGGAGGGATCCACATTGGGCCCTGGGTCCCAAGGACAACAGACAGGGGAGATCAGGAGAGGAGAAGGGACAGAGGAGAGAAGCAGGCTCACTCCCAGGCACTCCCTCTTAGGTTTCCTCTCACGACCCTTTGGTGGCACCACCTTGACTGAACCAGGCTCCTCAGAGTCAACGTGATGTCTTTGTTGCGGAGGCTGTAGATGAGGGGGTTCAGCAAGGGAGTGAGGATGGTGTAGACGGCTGACACCATCATATCCTGCTGCACTGTGTGATAGGAGCCGGGGAGCATGTAGGTGTAGACAGTGGCACCAAAGAAGAGCAACACCACGGTCATGTGGGAGGAGCAGGTGGCCAGCGCCTTCCTGCGGCCCTTGGCTGAGCTTGTCCTGCGGATGAGGAGCAGGATGAGGGTGTAGGAGCTGGAGATGACCAGGGTGGGCACGAGGAGCATGAGGATGCAGCACAGGTATATGAGCATCTTGTAGAGGGAGACGTCCGAGCAGGAGAGCCTCAGCAGGGCAGGGATCTCACAGAAGAAGCTCAGGATCTTCCTGGACTTGCAGAAGGAGAAGCTCATGGTGATGGGGGTAAGCATCAAGCCATCCAGTGTTCCCAGGAACCAGCATCCGGACACCATCAGCCGGCAGACCCTGTGGTTCATCAACAGTGGGTAATGCAGAGGTCTACAGATGGCAGCATATCGGTCGTAGGCCATGGCCGACAGAAGAAAACATTCAGCTCCTGCCAGGGTCAGGTAGAAGAACATCTGGATCCCACAGCCTGTGGAGGAGATGATATGGTCTCCTGTGACCTGGCCCACCAGCATCTTGGGCACGGTCATAGAGATGTACATGAGATCCATGAGAGACAGCTGGCTGATGAAGGAGTACATGGGGGTCCAGAGGCAGGGCTCTGAGTGGATGAGAAGAATGAGGAGAGCGTTCCCAACTAGGGCCATCAAGAAAATGATGAAGGTCATAGTATAAAGGAGCGTGGCATTTGGGGTGTCCCCAAAGAGCCCCACAAGGATGAAACTGGTGCTCAAGTTTGATTCCATGAAATTTCCTTCCCTGCATGCATATATATCAGGTAGTTTCACCTAAGAACAATGAGGGCTGTGACTTTACCTCCATCACACCTGTGTGACTGTCCTAGTGTGCTTGGGTAAGACATGTACCTTGAGCTCTTTCTCTAAACACTGGGTTAAACTGAGGTGGAATCCTACGTTTAAATCTTAGGGAACTGAAGCTGTGTGCAGCCCCAAGTAACTGGATTAAGCAAGCTGGATGAAGCTGCTCCTGAATCTTGGGACCCGCTGGCTCATCTAGGACTCAGTACTGGAAGTCACCGTAAGGCATCTGTCAACATTAATAATATAAATGGAGCTAAAATCATACCCCAAACCTTCTGAAAACTTGTAGTCTCCTCCAGTATTCTCTCCTCATATGTCTCCATCATGGCAGGGCAGGGAGCAGAAATGGCTGGCCACCCTCAAAACCCACATGAAGTCTAAGGGTTTTAATCCACTAACCATCCTGCAGGGACATGATATGTATAAGAAATGGCAGAAATAAAAGTTGGAGATGCCCTAAATACCAACTATTTAGTTTGAAAACGAACTAAGCACTTCTTTTTCCTTCTTAGGATGCCATTCCTCCCCTAAAATAGAGCCCAAAATTCCATGTGCAATGACTCTGTGAGTGAATGTAGTTGAAGGACCAGGGGAAACAGTTGTTCTAAAACTCAGCTCTGCAGCCTCAACCTGTCCCAGGGAACCCTCTAGCCCTGCATTCCACTCAGAAGACCAGTAGAGTTCTCCCCTGGTATCCACAGCTTTGCTCAGGAACAGCTTCACCTGAGATGCACCTGCAGGTGTTCAGCTGACTGGCTGAAAACACACTGGGCATTTGGACAATTGTTCTGCACTCTGAGTTAAGGAGATGTCAGGCTGCAGATCACTGAGGGGTGGGAGTTCCATGACTGGCCCAGGCTAGTCAGCCCAGGGCTGCTGCAATGCCAGGGCAGAGCAGCACACAGAGAAAAGTCACACAGCAGCCGAGATGCAGGTACACACAAAGCAAAACACAGTGAACGGTGGGCAGGCGGAAAAAGTGAGCTTTCAGGAAAGTTCAAGTGGGAATCATGCAGGAGACAGCAGCAAGGATCAGCATCCACAGTGTTCCCTGGTCACCTTCCCAATGCAGAGTTCAGAAAACTTGGGCAGGGCAAGCCCTGTGCTTCACTCCTCAGCTCTCCAGTGAGTGAATCTACACCACAGCAGCCCAGTGTAGCTATCCCCATCCTAAAGCCAGGCAACTGGGTTCATTTAGGAGGCAAGTAGGGAGTTACATCAGCAGCTTCTTCACCTGAGGGAGCTGAGGTGAGCACCTGCTGTGTGACCTTCACCTGCTGAGCAAGCGTGGACCAGCTCTCTGGGGGAACCGAGGAACCTGCAGCCACCACTTGTCATCTATCCATCTACCCCATGCTTGGCCTGCCCTCTGACCAGGCATCCGCAGTCCTAAGCTTCTCCAGAGGTTCGTCTTTCTGAATTTTGTTGCTGTTGTGCTTTTGATTTGTTTTCCAAGTATATTGTAACTTTCCACTCACAAGAAACATGGGGGTTGCACATATTTGCCGTTTTTGAGGTGAAGCTATAAAATGCTCCATCTTGGGGGCTGGGGTTGTAGTTCAGTCATAGAGTACTTGCCTAGCATATATGAAGCCCTGGGTTCAATCCCCAGCTCCACATGAAACTAAATAAACAAAATAAAGTTATTGTGTCCATCTACAACTAAAAAATATTAAAAAGAAAAAAAAAACAACAAACCTCCATCTTTTTCAGGAGGATATGGCACATTTTTTAAAAGCAATATTTTTTCCAGTTTAAAATCATGTTTTCATATTTGATATTTATGAAGCCTCACTCTATAAACTAAATCTGAATTTAAGAAAGGCAGGATCATGCAGAATATACTCAGAACATAATCAGAGTATGAACCCAGACAGGATTAAAGGTCCTATCTTTTCTCTCCTTCCTAGTCTGTAACGGCTTCTGTGTACCACCCCAAAATTGCTTCAAGTACTCTTCAATACAATCAAGCATTCCCTTCAGTACCCTAATCAAGCAAGGGTAGGGACTCCACATGCCTTCTCCATGCCACCTGGCAGACTTGGAATCCCATAGGAGGGTCACATGAAACCCATTCACCATTTGTAACAGTCTCCTAATTGTGTCCAACTTCACTCCATAAGCCCCAAAGTTCAAAGGAACTTGTGCCTGACATGTTAAAATCAAAACAGCTTCCCACTGTCCCTTCTGATTCTGCGTGAGTGGCCAACCACCCAGACACCGGGCTGTGTGGAGGAGACCAGGGGCAGGTGTAGACCAAAATTGCAAAGGGCATCAGGCTACAGCTGCAGCCCAGCTGCCCTCCTTGCTTCTGACTGTGTGATCTCAGGGGAGATGCTAACATCACTGTCCTTTCTCAGAATCCAGTCAAGCAGCCTGGATACTCTGTATTTGTGAATCTCAAGACACATTCTATTCCCACATCCAAACTTGGTCTAAGCCTTTCTGGGTGGGGTGAACCTCCTTCCCCATCGCCCTCCACCCTCTGGGCTCAGAGTCCTCCCTTCAAGATCTGTCTCCTTGTTACCTAACTTGAAATGGAGAGGGGTGGGAGGCCGCTCTTGGTGCCCACAGTGGGCGGGATGTGTGCACTTCCCAGCATGGTGAGGTACTGACACTGGGCTTGCATTTCAAAGATGAAAACTAAGCCTGAGCCTAAGTTGCAGGAAATGGCAAGTGCCCAACAGCATAGAGGAGCAGCAAAGCAGTAGTGGCATGGCAAGGTGAGCTGGCTGAACTGTGGAGACTTCAATACCAAAGGCATGTCTGGGAGAAGAGACAGGTTTCTTAATAAACAGTGCTTGGGAAACTGGAGATGCAAGGGTGGAAGAATGAAACTAGATCTCTGTCTCTCAGCAGGCACAAAAGTCAACTCCAAGTGGATCAAAGACCTAGGAATTAGACCAGAAACTCTGCAACTGCCAGGAAAAAACATAGAAGCAACACTCTGTATACTAACTCAGATACCAACTTCCTCAATAGCACCCCTAAAGTTCAGGAAATAATGCCAAGAGTTTATAAATGGGATGGCATCCAATTAGAAAAGCTTCTGCACTACAAAGGAATCAAGAGAGAAGCAAGAACCTACAGAGGGGAAGAAATATTTGCCAACTACATATAGGGGACTAATATCCAATATATATAAAGAGCTCAAACAATTTAACACCAAAATACAGATAATCCGATCAATAAATTGGCAAATGAACTAAACAGACGCTTGTCAAAAGAAGAAATACAAATGTCAAGCAAATATATGAAGCACTATTTTTAGTAGTCAGAGCATTGCAGATCAAAACTACATTGAGATTTCATCTCATTCCAGTTAGAATGGCAATCATCAAGAATACAAATAATATATTTTTTTACATTTTTTACTGGTTGTTCACAACATTACAAAGCTCTTGACATATCATATTTCATACATTAGATTCAAGTGGGTTATGAACTACCAATTTTTACCCCAAATGCAGATTGCAGAATCACGTCGGTTACACATCCACAATTTTACATAATGCCCTAAGAATACAAATAATCTAAATGCTGGTGGGGATGTGAAAAAAAATGATCACTTATACACTGTTAGTAGGATTGTACATTAACTAGTACAACCATCATGGAAATGAGCAGTGGTCTGACCCAGCTATACCACTCCTTGGTACTTATAATAAAGAATTAAAGTCAGAATACTGCAGCAATATATGCATAGCCCTGTGTATAGCAGCACAATTCACAACAAGTTATGGAACCAGCTCAGATGCTTGCCAAGAGATAAATGGATAAAGAAATCGTGAGAATATATATATATATATATATATATATATATATATATATATATATATATATATATACACACACACACACACAAACACACACACTGGAGTTCTACCCAGCAACAAGGAAGTACATGGACAGGAGAACAATTTCTAGGTTTTTGATCCTTTGATGCTAAGGGAATAAGCCAGACTCAGAAAGTCCAGGTTTGCATATTTTCTCTCATATGTGGAAGTTACAGAGAAAAAGTGGGAAAAATGAATGCAGAAGGGAGACCAGTACCATAGAGGATGGGGATTGAAGGAGGGAAAGAGGGAAAGGGGAAGCACAGGGGAATGAAGTATAATCATAATTCCTTAATACATATATTTTTAAAAATTAAGAAACAGAATCCACAAGCATGCTACTTTATAGAACACACAAAAATAATAGAAAAATGTATACAAAGATTGGCAAATATACAAACAAACAAAAATATAAGAAATCTGGAAGTGGCATAATTTCACAAGAGTAAAATTTTAAGCATTATCTACTTACTAAGATAATGGGGGTGATTTCATATTCAAAAATGCCCAAATAAAGTGAAGTTACATGCTTCCAGAATTTTAAAAGGATTGTAATTCAATTTTGGATGTACGAAGAAAATTGATTTAAAATACAGCATTATTTGTACATGGATTTTGTTTGAGAAAATGTCTTAATGAAAATGGAGAGCTGAAGTGATTGATCAATTACACTTGTTCCATCCTCTTTTTTTTTTTTTTTGACTTTGCCTATTCATCAGAATTAGTCACCTTGAGATCACAACATTTCTGTGGCTGTCCACAGACATGCACTGCGCTGTAGAAACTTTGTCACTAGATGTGCATGTCCCCAGCTGTGTAGGAAATTGTACTCTGCCTTCCCAATCAGCTGTCATGCTATAAAGAAGTGTTTCCTGTGGTGCTCCTGTGTGATGCTTTTCATATTTCTGAGCTTTGTTAGTGGGTAAGTTTGCTGTTCAAAGTGGTCTCCAGGCATAGGCCTGAGTTTGTCTCATGTGACTGGAAACAAGGAAACTGTGTGCAGCTTGTGGACCTAGTGTGAGCTAGCTCAGCCTCCCTCAGGTGTGGTGCTGAGCTCAACAAGTTCAGCGCTAACTGACTCAGTGAGCTCATGGTGCTCTGTCATCATGAGTGTATCAAATGTGTAAGTCCTTAAAGGGAAACACAGGAAACAGATGGAGATGCCGTGATCAGAGGCAGCCAGGCACTTAAGCCTGTGTTGAACTAAAAAAAAAAATAAGCAGCCATATGTAAAAAGAAATCTGAGTGAATTCAGGAAATTCTTTCAGAAAATAGAACTTAGAGTTTTACTTTTTATCTACTAGATTTTAAGATTTTTCATTTTAATTAGCATATTAATATTTATATTTCATTAATTAGAGAGCTTAAATTTATAATTTTATAATCATCTTCAGTGAGACATCTGAGGCTCAAGGTAAACTTTGATATGATGATGTGCTTCTGCACCAGCTCCCAGCCCAAGGAGTGGGACTGAGCCTCCTTGTGGGTATTCTAGATGCTAAAGGGGGAGCCAGACAGTGGAAGTTAGAGGGGAGGGGGAGATAATGTGAACACAGAGCAAGTGGGGGATGGGGGAAAGGAACTGCAGGCTGCTGGGGAGGAGGCTCCCAGTCAGGGTGCTGACTTGAGGGTGAAGGTAGGAGGAGCTCCTGGCTCCACCCTGCTGGTAAGACTGGGGAGGGCACCACTTTCATATGGTGACAGAACCTTTTCTGCCCTGAGTCTGGCAGGATGCTCGACACACCTGAAGTCATGGATCGTCTGCCTCCAGTCTGTAAGAGAGCCATGATTGCCTCAATTTCTAAATGGCAAAGGATGCTCAGGGGTTTTATGTGACTTTGCCAGTGGTACCTAAGCAACAAGGGGCAGGGCATGTACCAGAACCCAGGCCCATCTGCTCCTGGACCTATACGTTGTGTGCTACTAGCAGCACCCTCCAGGGGAGGACACAGACAGTAGCTGCTCAAGGAGGGACTGGGACCTGTCCTGTTGCCTGTGAGGATGTTCTGCCTGGGTGTTCCAGTAAGATGACAGGTGCTGTCTACCAAGCAGTTGTCCCTGAGGGAGCACCATGAGTTAGTGGGCTCATTCAGAGACTTGGACATACCTAGATTTAAGTCAAATCTAGGAGCACATAGAAGCCTCTTTCTACAGAGCAGGGTAAAGCACAAGGCCAAGGTTGTCAAGATGAAAACCAAAGCCTAGACCAAGTCCAGGGCTGAGCTGAGCCAGGTCAAGACAAAACCAAATACCAAGATAAAGGCCAGGGCAACCTTGTCCTAGACACACCTGAGCCAAGCTCAGCTGACAGCGGACAGGCAGCAGGACCAGGTGTGCTGAGGCAGGGCCAGGTGTGGTGGTGCTGGGTACTTGCTCCCTCCACAGGCAGGTCTGGATCATCCTGGACCCTGATGCTGGCTCTTGGCACATCAGTGTGTGGATCTTTAATATATATATATATATATATTTGTTGATGTGTGGTACCTGGTAGGGAACCCAGGGGCACTCTGCCAGAAATTTTTTCTTTTTAATTTCAATACAGGATCTCACAAAGTCATCCAGGAAGGCCTCAAACATGTGATCCTCCTGCCTCAGCCTCCTGGTACCTGGCATTAAGGTGTGGCCATTGCACCAGGCCCTATGAATGTTTTGACCCGGTGACCACACTCAATGGAAGACTTGTGCACACTGCAAGGTGAATTCCCACATCTTTCTGGAGTGACCTTCTGGCAGATTCTGGGAGTCTCCTGAGTTTCTAGAGGAAAGTCAAGCATGGGGTAATTCTAATCTTTGGCAGGGAATGCGGCTGCAGAATATGCCCCTGACTAGGGCTGATATGATGGGCCCAGTTTATGAATGAAAGGGACAGATTGACAGGGACCTTAACTAGAAAAATCTGACTCACATGGTTTGAGGAATGACTCAGACCTGAAAAGTGCATCTTTCTGCCCCTACAGGGAAGAATAGGTTATAGGGAAAGGTAAATAAAAACATATGCCATCCCCCAAATGCAAAGGCAGTGTTGGCACTTTGGAAAATCCAGACTACAGATGTCCACTGCCATCTGCCACAATGGCCTTGCTCAGCCCTACCGAGGGGAAAGAAGGCGAAGGCCTCATCCATCCCTTGTCAGAGGTGGAGTGGAGGCATCTGCTAAGTTCCTTCCAGGTCAGCTTCAGCAGGGGAATGTGTAAGGCCTCCATCTCCCTGCTCACAGACCGCAGAGATGCCCGCCTGGTACTGGGGCTGAGGTCTCCTGTGTGTCTCCATGCAGGCCACCGCTTCCTCCTGCTCTCACCTTCTCCACCTTCCCCAAGGTTTCCACAGTGATGTGTGCTGTTTTGTAACACAATAAAGATAGAATTTAATTGCAGATAGAATGTTTTCCCAAAGACCCTGAGTGTGAGTTAGCAGCCAGGGTCACCTGGTCACTGTTGTGATGCCTCATTGACCCCACAGCTGGGGCCTCCAGGAACCTGCCCCTGATCTCAGACAGTCTCCCAGCAAGAACTGCAGGATCCACACTTTTGATTGGGAGAGGATGAGGCAGAGGAGATTCGGGATCCCTTAGCTCTACCATTGGAGGAAGGGTCTGGATTTGGGGACCACACTTGGGTGCATGTACCCCAAGGGTAAATGAAGAGAGGTTCAGGGCTCAGATAGCAAAGTTCTCCATGCATGCAACATCAGGAGGGTGGGGAATAAGGTAGATCTGAGCACCTGTTTTGAGCCCCACATCCTCACAGATGTCCCCAGTGACCTTCATGGTGGGCAGCCCCAGAGCTCTGGAGAGAAGAGGAGGCCCATATGGTGAAAGGGGATCCTGGTAACTTGGACATGACAGTGACTGCATCCAGGGAACCTGGAATCTGGGGCTGGGCAGATGCTGACCAGGGCCCCTTCTCCACTGCAAGCCCTCATGGTACTGCTTCTGATGGACCCCAAGCAAGTTCTTCACGACTCCAGGTAAAAGCTTAGCCTGGGAACCACTCTTTTTAAGCCTGTTTTGTTGCTCAAATTTGGCTCAGAAAGGGTATTTTGACATTGACTCTTAACAGTCTGTCACTTCTCCTCTGATGAGGGGCCAGATCAGACCAAAGGACAGGACAAGTCTGTTCCAGCGACATGGGTCCAGACTACTTGATGGACAATCAGAAAACGTTATTCCGAGACAGGGGAATTGTCAGAATGAAGTTGGGCAGGTGCCAACCCTACCCAAAGCAGGCATTGCCAAGGCTTCAGAGCAGGTTTCCCAAGTTTTCCACTAGGTGGAAGCAGTGAGCATCTTTGCAGGTTGGCTCTTTTCACTCACAAGCTCAGGGTGCCCTTGAGGGGATCTCAATAAAGGGCCAGAAGACAGGAAGCCCCATATCCCTCAAGACTGCAGGATGGACAAGATGGAGACACTGAGACAAGGCCCAATAAAAATCAGAAAATTTCAAAGAAATTCCATATTGCCCTTTTCCCTGCCATTTCCTACCAACACCCCAGCTCACTGCAGTCAATCCCATGCCCAGGATGGAAGCTTTGGCCAGATCAAAGCCCTGGCCCAGGAAGGAATGTAGGGCTGGAGGGAACTGATCATGTCCCCAGCAGGGTCCCCTGGGCCTACACAACTGCATCTCCCAGCTTTGTTCCTGTGGATGGCAGTGCTTCTGTAGGGCAGAAGAGGAAGATCAGATTCTCCCTCTGTCTCCTGGCTTCCTTCCTGCAGATGGAAGGACAGGCAGAGGCAGATCAGCTTCATGCTCCATTTTGGCCAAATTGTGATTCAATTCATTTTTCTGTTTTATATTGTCTTCTCTGACACTAGTGAACACCCCAATCAGTCAACAGGGACTCCAGATTCTTGGGTCCAGAAGTACAAAAGTTCCTCCCCAGTGCCTGCTCCCCTTCTAGGGCTCCCAAGGGTCCCCAGTCTACAGACCCTGGGCCCCTCACTGAGGTGCTGTCCATGTCCCCTGCAAAGCAGGTGTGGCTATGTGCAGGCTGGGCCTGCGATGTCCCAGCTTCCAGGGTCTCCTTAGTCCCCTCCTGAACTCCCCACCTTTCATCACTTCTCCCCCTGTACCAGGCCCCCAAAGCATGTTCCCCTAAGGACATGGATCCCCCACTTTCCAAGACCACCCCAAGCAGCTCTTGGGCTTTGGGGCAGGTCGCTGAGGCACAGTTAGAGTTGGAGAGAGAGTCCAGAGAGGAGGGCCTCTGAGCTCACACTGGAGGCCCATCCCATGGTTAATATTCCCCTCTCCAGTTCTGCATTCCAGGGGGAGGCATGAGCATTGGAGAAATGTGAAGGACACCAGGCAAAGTCCTTGGGAGGGAAGTCCCTGGAATCTGGACCAGCAGAAAGAAAGGCCACTTGGATGATGGGTGGAGAGAGCCCACAGCTCTAGAGCATGGGGATACTGAGTTGTGTGGTGTGGCTTCTGTCCTGTGGGTGCCCAGGGGTGTCCTTGGCTGACAGATAGCATGAGAGCTCAGCCCTGATCTCTCAGTGTATCACCAGAAGCAGCTGGGATGGGAGGGGCTCAGCAGGGCCCAGGAGGGTAAGCCCCAGAGGCGCATGAGCCCCTCCTCTAGGACCCAAGGCCCCCCATGGCCACACCACATGGCCCCGGAACCTGATGTACAGCTGCAGGACACAGAGACACACATGCACAGACCTTTCCAAACATTGATCATATAGTGAGCCAAAAAAAGCTTTAATAAGGTTCAAAGAATGGTGTAGGTGTGTAGTATAATGTTTATGTATGTGGTGTGAGTGCAGTGTGTGTGTGTGGTGTGCATGTCGTGTCTGTGCTGTGTTTGTGTGTGGATAGTTGGGTGCTGTGCATGTCGTGTGTTGTTTGTGTAGCACAGTTTGGACAGGATGGTGTGCTTTGTGGCATGTGAGTTGTAGTACTGTATGTTGAGTGGGTGTGTGTGACGTGTGTATTGGGTTGTGTGATGTGTAAGGAGGTGTGTGTTTGCCTGATGTGTATCTCTGTGTTTTGTCCATCAATTCCAGGGAGATTATGCCTTTGGAGAGCCAGAACCTCAGGATCAAGGTGAAGTAAATCCCGCTGATGAATGGCAGTTATGGTGATGGCCATGATCCTGTGTCCACAGGACATCATGTGGCAGACAAGTAATGCCCCTGAGACTGACATATAAGGCAAGGCCCAAGTGACCATCACAGAATTCCAGGCAGTCGGTTGGTGGGGCCAGTGCCAAGCAAGATTGTGGCTTCCAGTGGCCTCATGGAGGACTTTGCCAATTTCCTCTAGGTTCTTGTCTCCTGAATTTTGAAGAATAAGATCAACAGACAATCATAAAAGGGAAGAGTAAAAGGATCAGGATTTACTTAAGGGAGAAGGGACAGATCCCGCTATGTGGGAGGAGGCCTGATAGCAGAAAAACCCATTTTGTTGTGCCAACTTAGCAGTTTATACATGGTTCTGGGTAGAGCATGGAGCAAAAGCTATGTTAAACACTCAGAATCAAAGCCACTGTCTTCCTTTCCATCCAGGTTCACCCCCACGTCCTCCTATAACTTCCATCTGGGTTCACCCCCACCTTCTGGTTTTCCACCTCTGGGATAAAGGAGTTGGCTGGATTGTTCCATAGGACAGTCCAGCCCACAGGGGAGCCTCAGGTCTTTTACATTTGAATTAGGCCTTGATGGTGCTCATTAATGTCTACCCTTAGCCTCCAGGTGTGCTTCATGTGACTGAAGAAGACTAACTACATATTCTTACACCGTGTTGCCACTGTTCATTTGCTTGCTTAGAACTCTTTAAAGGAAAAGAAGACTTATCCATATGGGTTCTTTCCATTGTTCTTACCTGTACCCTCCTTTCACATCCTTCAGAGGAGTTCCAGGATGTAATCTACATGATTGGCTAATTTTAGAATTAGGGTGGGCAAAAGGAAAGGGCTGTGACTGGATCCAATAAGGGCTGAATACCAAATTGAAAAAGAGCCACTAGACTTTCTATTTCTCACACTCAGGGCATCTTCCTGTGGATCACCCTGCCTCATCCTCCTGGGGCTGGGGCCAGAGGCTGCCCAGAGCCCTGTTACAGAAGACTTAAAGGGTCTTTCAATGTGGACTCCCACAGTGACCCTGGGGAGATGGAAGGCAGAGCTCTAACCAAGAGGAGGCTGCCAGGTAGGGCCACAGGGTGTGTCCCTGGAGCTGGGTGACAGCCCTCTGGAGCTATGGGGGCTGACAATGGCTCACAGGGTAGGGGTAGCTAGGTTTTTCCTGCTCTCTGTTGATTGGTTAATTTGAACAATTTGGGTGGAGAAAGGGGCATAGGACTGCCCCTAGTTGTCCTGTACTGGGCCCTGGGGCTATTAGGGAGGAGCTTCCTGTTAACAGGAGGAGGAAAGTGGTTGGGGACTGAACTTAACTGCTGCTCAAGGAGGACACTGGCCACTCCAGCTAGAATCTCAATATTAGACAGAGACAATGCATAAACAGTAATAAAAACCCAGCTCTGTCTCCCTGCTCAGGCCAGGGTGCTGAGTGCATGGTGAGGGTCGGGCAGCTGACATTCAAATGCACCTGCAGCCAGTGAGGCAAGAGTCTGAGCTGGAAAGGCTCCAGGTTCCCTCAGTCACAGTGTCTCCACCCCATGTTCAGTCTCCCTGCAGTGCCTGCCTTGCAGCTGCATTGGGCCTTCAGGCTGGTGAGCCCCTTGTTGGAAATACCCTGTGCTGCAAGAAATCAGGCACTGCTCAAGTTACTCAGCAAGGCAGACATTACTTCTGCAGAAGGGTGTGCTCTGGAACAGTTCAGTGAGAAAGCACCCTGGGGTGAGCAGGCTTCCTCTTTTTATCCCTAAGGCAGCACTGCCCCTTGCTCTGATAAGAAGCCCTCAGGGCCTACCATCTATGTGATTGGCTCACTTTAAAACTGTGAAAAAAAGGAAGGGCTGTAGTTAAAATGGTTGCAACTGGCTCTTACACCAGGCTAGCTAAATACTCAACTCTGAAAATGGGCCTCAGGACTTTGTGTTTCTCCCACCTTCACACTCATCCTCCCTGCCTGTCAACCCCTGCACAGTCTCACTGTCCCTTTGAAGGGTAGTGCGACTTAGTGAGACTGGCCCACTGGCTGAGTGGTTGTCCTCGCAGACATTGCCCCCCACTTTCCAAGTTTCTGAACTTCTGCTTGAGCAAAGGTCAGTTACTGGGGTCACTCCCAATGTTACCATAGCAATCACCAGCGCCTCCTGGCGGGGACAGTTCCTGTTCCTCTGGCTGGTGCAGGCATGGGGGCTGGCAAACTCAAACCCCATTTACCACCCACATTGGCCCTGGATGAGGCCGGTTCCTGGATGGAAATGGGCTGGCTGGGTGTGCCACAGGCTTGGAGAGCGTCCACCTTACAGGTAGTGTCCAACCATTGAGTCGCATCACCAGCCTTTTTTATTTTGAGAGAGGGTCTCAATTGGTTGCACAGGCTGGCCAGAACTTGAGATCTTTCTGCCTCAGCCTCCCTGGTGGCTGGGATCAGAAGCGTGGCCAGGAGGAAGAGGCTCAAGAGCAGAGGCATTCCCTCAAGCTAGCGCCCTGCTGGTCAGGGTCCGAAGCCTGGGGGAGGAAGCTGCAAGCCGCCCTGTCTTCATCCCTTGTGGGTGGCGCCGGACCTTTTGCACCCCAGTCTCATTGTGAAGCCTGAGCGGGCGCCATAGTAGACAGCAGCCCTCCGCGGGGTCCTGAGGGGAGCAGGGAGGTGTGTCGCTGCGTGCCCGCTGCCTAGCGACCCCTAAAGGTTCCGAAGGAAACCTCGTGCGCGCCCCCAACCATGGAGAAGGAAACCTGGCAGGCCAGAGGACAGACCATTCAGGAAGGAAACCTCTGGGGCCAGGTGGGCGACGCCAAGGCAAGTTGTGGGTTTATCTTTACTACTATTTATTTATTTATTATTAAGTTGAAATGGAAAATAAGAGAATTTTAAGAGAACGTCCTGTTTTTTATTTTAAAAATATATTTTTTATTTTTTTCTAATTAGTTATGCATGACAGTAGAATGTACTTTGATGTATCTTACATAAATGGAGTCTGATTTCACATTCTTCTGTTTGCACATGATGTAGAATCCCACAGGTATTATAGTCATGTATGTACATAGGGTAATAATGTTGATTAATTCTATTGTCCTTCTTACCCAAGATTCCCACCCCTCATCGTTTTTGACAAACACTTGAGCTATGAGTTAGGACAAGATACTGAGGATCCTTTAAAAAGCCATCAGTCGCTGAGTGGCACTGGCCTGTAATCCCTGCGCCTTGGATGGCTGAGGAGGAAGATCACAAGTTTTAGAGTAGCCTGGGCAACTTCAAGACTCTGTCTTAAAATAAAATAAAAATAGCTCTGTAACCCAGCAGTCAGTGCCCCTGGGTTCAAGCCTCAGAACTAAAACTAAATTGATTAAATAAATTAAAAAAAAATAAATAAAGGGGAAAAATCTTCTGGAGCTGAGTTGGTGGCAGTGCTGCCAGAACAAAGAGGATATTGAGCCCCACAAGTGGCTGCAGGACCCCTGTGGGCCCAGGACACTTGAGATAGGAAGCCCAGGCCTCTGGGCAGGCCCAGCTTCACCAGAACCTGGGGTTACCCTAGGCTAGAGGCCAGAGGCTGCCTGGACCTGTGTTTTGGGGTTCTGGGCTGAAAGCAGCAGCCCCTGGGATGCACACTCGGGGGCTGTGTCCAGTCCCTGCCTGTTGGCAAAAGTGCCAGACCAGTTACACCAAAGTGTGGTCTTGTGCTAGGGGTGCTCCTGGGGTGCCAGGAGGAAGAAGGTGAGAATGGGATTGGGGGTGAGGAATCCCTGGGGTGACAGAAGGCTTTTTCATGGCTGCTTGTCAGAAAGCAATCCCCAGGGAGCCAGATGTGACAGGCACAGAATAGCAGAGCTGGCCCACAGGACTAGAGTTAGATCTCTGGAGAGGGATGACATGTGGACAGCCTTAGGAATCTGGAGACATAAAAGAATAAGTTGCTCTAAACAAGGTTCCCAGGTGTAACACTAGGGCAGTCCCTGGGTCAGTGGCCAGAGCCTGCCTGCCCCCCACTTGAGATGTGATGCTTGCTCCAACACACCCCTGCTGTTCAGGTCCCCATCGCCATCATCATGAGGCCTTCACAAGAACTGAGCTGAGGCAATTGCCATGGTTTTCCACCTTCAAAACTGAGCTAATTGGCCTCTTCTTTTCATAAAGTTAGCTGCACTGGGCATTTTGTGCAGTGATCCAAGTCTGACTAACACGCAGCCGACATTCATGCTCAGTTCCGCAGGCTCATAGTCCAAGGTCATGGCACTGGAAGACTTGGTGTCTGGAGAGGGCCACTTTCTGGTTGGCAGACATCACCTCTGGCTGTGCTCTCACATGGCAGAAGCTGTGCTCTCACATGGCAGAAGCTGTGCTCCTTGGGCCTCTTTCAGGAGAGCACTAATGCCACCCATAGAGCCTCTGCCCCCCTGACCGAATCCTCTCTCCAGTGCTCCACAAATTTCAACATTCAATTGGGGGAGGAGGTCAGCAAGCATTAAGGCCATGTAGTTCCTCCCAAAGTACACATCCTTCTCGAACATGTAGAATTCATTTGTTCTCTTCCAGTAGCCCCAAACACCAATTTAGGATGAGTAGGTTTTCAGGAAATGGCTGGGGACTGAGGGAAAAAAAAATCTTTCTTAGGAATTTTCTAACTTTAAATGGGCACCATTACAGTCCACCCCCTCACAATTCCCATCTGTTCCTCAGTCTTGAGGGCTCTGGAGTGCCGTCATCTGACTGGCCATGTGCTGCTGGGCTGCAGTGGGAACCCTATCAAGGCACCTGGGGCAGAGCAGATGTTCCTTCCTGAACACAGAGCACTGTCACCAACCGCAGAGCAGGAGGCAAGAAGGAGCCCAGGCGCAGAGGTGCCCAGGAAGCCCAGTGACTGTGCCTGGGGCAGGATGCCTCAGGACTCTGGGCTGACACCAGTGACTCCATTTTGACTCTGACAATTTCCTCCTCTTGAGGGGCTTTCTCTGAAGACTTTGCTGATCTTCCACCAGGTGGTTTGGTCCCTCAATGCCGAGGTGGATTTGCCTCATCCTTGGTCTGATCTGGTCCCATATCAGAGGGGAAGTCAGTGTGGAAAGGCCCTTTGGGTCTAACTTGGGTGACAGAGAGGTTTAGAAGGAGTGGTTCTTAGGTTGAACCTACCTGGAACCCATCATCAAGTTAGGTTACAGGAGCTGTCCATGGTCCTGTAAGGCGATGCAGACGCTATTACTGAGTTTTGTCCCTGTGACAAAACACCAGAGAAATCGACTTACAAGAGGAAGGGTTATTTTGGCTCATGGTTCCAGAATTTCAGACCATGGTCACTGGCTCTATTGAATCTGGGCCCCAGGTAGAGCATCATGAGGGGAAGCTCCTGGCAGAGGAAAGCTGCTGGCTTCTTGGGGGCTGGGAAGGAGAGGGAGAGGGAGGGCCTGAGGATGAGATCACCCTTCCTCTCCCTACACCCCCTCATCCTTCCTCCCCACCTTCCTGTATTCTCCTCCAAGATGACCCAGTAAAGGACTGACCTGTCAGTGAGGTCAGAGTTGTCTTGATCTGATCACTTCCCCCAAGCCCTACTCTGAACACTGCTGCCCTGAGGACCAAGACTTCAACACAAGACTTTGAGGGGACAGTTCAGTTGCAAACCCTCTAATGCCTACACTCCAGATGGACCAGTGCTATGTGCAGGTGCAAATGCTGGTCACTCACCAGCAACAGCAACAGCACACAACAGATTTGGGTATGAAAAGGTCAAGATTTTTGTTTTTTGTTGGTCCTGCAGATTGAGCTGCATCCCCAACCCTTTTCATTTTTATTTTGAGACAGTGTCTCACTAAGTTGCTGAGGCTGTCCTCAAATTCACAATCCTCCTGCCTCAGCCTCCCGAGTTGCTGGGATCACAGGCGTGTGCCACCTGGCCTAACTTAAGATTTTTGTTTTTGAATCCTGCAAGACTTTCCTGAAACACCAAATGGATTTTTAAAAGTACATTTTAAAGAATCTAATGTAAGCAAAGGAATGATAGAAATAGAGCAGCAGCTGACATTTTGCAGAGAAGTCCCTGCCGTCCCTACCATGGCTGCTGGCATTGGGCCACATAGTAAAGGGTTCTCAACAGGCAGAAAGGGCCAGAGCTCTTGCCTCTATCAGAATAGCCTTCATTAGCCCACCTACCACAAAACAAAAGATGTTTCCCTCAAACTGACTGCTACCTAAAATAGAAGGTCGCTATTTTAAAGCTTCAGTATTGGGTGAGAGGCTATTTTAAAGCTTAACTATTGACTTCCAAATATTTTAAATGGATGACAAAAATTATCCTTCAATATCTTAAAACTTCATTGCTCAAAGTCCACTGAAGTATGTCTCAGTACGAGATTGCTTTCTAATTAAAGTTTTTTTTTCTAGACACTTAATTGTTCCTCTAGAATAGTCATTCTCAAACTTATTAGAAGATCAGATAATCCTTGATGACATCAGTGTTTTTCTATACCAGGAATCTGTGAACCACACGGAACAGACCCAAATGCAGTGCCTTTCAACAGACTTCAAGAAGCCAAGTACTTGATTCATACTTAGCAGAGGATGGCTTAGTATTTTAACTCACGTATAAATAATTTGGATGTTTTACTCCTATCACATATATTTATAAACACCCTATTTGTCCTCACTAAATTTATTATTATTATTATTATTTGGTTGGGTATTGAACTCAGGGACACTCAACCACTGAGCCACGTCCCCAGCCCTATTTTGTATTTTATTTATAGACAGGGTCTCACTGTGTTCCTTATCACCTTGCTAAGTTTCTGAAGCTGACTTTGAACTCACAGTCCTCCCTCAGCCTCCTGAACCGCTTGGATTATAGGCATGTGCCATAGTGACTGGCCACCAAATTTATTTTTAAGTTATTTCTTGATTACCTTCTCATGAAATTTTGAGATCCCAGAGAAGAATTGTTAATACTTTAACCTAAAACCCTAAAAATTGCTGTAGTAATACTGAATGGCAGGAAATCCCCAGCCCCAAACAGAAACAAAACAAAACAAACGTGTTTCAGTTTTGAAGTAGACTTTATTGTCTCCAACAAATCTAAATTAACCCCTTTGTCAGAGATCTTGCTAGGTTAAGATTTTAGCCATGAGACAAAGCACCATGTATGTAAGTACCAAGTCTATACACAGGGAGTTAGATCTGAGTCATGCTGTGATCTGCTGAAACAAGCTGAGGTCACGTGGTCATATGATTTAACTTTAGGATACTATGTGCAAGTCTTTATCAAAGTCTTCCATGCCCAAACAGTCTGAGAGTTAATTTATTTTCCTTCCTTCCTTCCTTTTCAGAGAGGCAATTTATTTAGGAAAGCAGATTCATATTCAAGGGTTCAGGCTGGTTAATTTGAGGACTGGTGGACAGTCCCCTAAGTAACCTTGAAAAAGTGGAGCTTACCAGCAAAGGAGCAGAAAGGGCTCTAGAGCCAAAAGCTTCCTTTGAAACAAAACAGATGTATAATTTAAGTGTGCAAAACCAAAGGGTGAATTTATCACTAAAACCCCCCAGACCCATAAGCACAAAAAGACAAGAGCAAGGCAGCCGTGGACATCCTAGTGAAGTTGCTCTGGGACTTCCAGGAAGTCTGCTCCGGTGGGTTCTGATTCAGTGCTGCGGTTTCTGGCAGAGGCTGGTCTGGTGGTTGAGCTGTGGTCCCTGCAGCCAAACCATGGTCCCTGTCCATCCCCATGGGGCCCAGACACCTCAGGGCTCCTTTAAAACTACAGCCCCCTGGGGAAGTCTGTGGCGGGGGTGAAAGTTGGTAATAAGGACATGCCCCAGCTCTGTAGCCCTGGGGACAATGGGGCTGGCCTGTGATGGAGGGGCAGGCTCTGCCTGGTCACAAGTGCCCCTGGCTGAGGAGCTTGAGGACTATGAGAGATCCCGGGCCTGTGGTGGGACTTTCTTCCCACCCTTCACTGAGCACCACACAGGAGCCTATGGGACTCCTGTCTGGGTCAGAAGACCCAGTGCAGCATGGCAGTCTGCATGTGCCTGGGGAGGGCAGGAGAAGGGGAGAAGAGAAGGGGGACACCCAGGGTTCCTGGGGCTGAGCACAGAGGAAACAAGGTTTAGAGCCCAGGTGTGGGGTCCCTATTTAGAAAGCAGCAGGCAGAGATGCCCCTGGCACCAGCAGGAACTAGATGGGAAACTGGGGCTCTCACACTCCACAGTTACACTGTGACCCCAAACCCCTGATGCCCAGGACAGCACCCCCAATGGAATCACTCAATTCAAGGGAGAAGAATCAGAAACTGAATTTGGCCAGGGCTCTTCAGGTCTCAGACTTGAACCAGTGGGGGCAGAGGTCATTAGGTCCAAAGAAACCTTAGACTAGAGGACAGTCAGTCTTGAGGGCACTGACAACTCTCCAATGAGCTGTGCCTGCCCCTCCCCCACCCATTATGACATCAATAACATCCTGGATACAAAGGAGAGAGGGTGGGCAGAGCCCCAACAGACTACCTGGAGACACTTCTCAGACCACCAGGGGAGAGGACACAGTGAGGCATAGGACACGGGGCCCTGTTTCCATGAACAGAGAAGGACCCATCAAACCTACAAATCAGCGCTAATGTCACATCAGAACAGGAGACATCTGAAAACAGTGAGCAATAAGATTTAAACAACGTGGTGACACAGGACCTTTGTCCAGCTGAACTGAGTCTATACAGGGACCTGTAGATGAGTGACCCAGGTACAGGAATACTCTTGCCAAGCAGTGCTCAGTATCCTTGAAACAAATGCAGGATGCTTCAATATCACAAGTGCTGCTTCCTCTTGTCCCAGCCTAGCCCAGGTAAGAGAGACTTGGAGCTCAGGGATACTCTACGAAAGATACAAGTAACTCTGAGCCCTGTGAGTGAGCAAGCTTCACCCAACTGCTCTCATTCTGCAGGTATCACCAAGGTAAGGACCATTGCCCAGCAGTGCTAGGCTCAGGGTTCCCTAGTTCATGGGAGTGAACTCCTCTAAAGTGCTGGACTTCCCTTGCAGGATGTGGGGGAGAGCCCCTCGCCCGCCAGGGCCCAGTCTCCTCTGAGCCCTAATGCCCTCTGGTGCCTGGGGGGCTGAACTGTGTGGGTGGGGCCTTTCCCTCCAGGCCTGGGACACCCTCTTTGTCCTGAGGGCTGAAGGGTCCCCGTGGACGAGGAGGCCACCTGGGAAACTCGGAGCCAAGTGGAGAGCTCCTCCTGGCAAACACCTGGCTTGGCCTTTGGTGCGGCCCTGCAGGCAGGCTTGTGCAGAAAACCTGCGACCCCAAGACCACTGTCAGGGGATGTCAACTGCAAGGGCATCCAGGACCCGGATCCATCCAGCCTGACACACCATTTTCTGGCCCTTTGGCCCATGGGGCTGTGCTCCTGTGCATGAGCGCAAGGTGCCCTGGACCAGTGGATGCGGGGGCCAATCTCCAAGGCTTGTGGGGATCTCCTGGGACGCGCCACAGGAGCTCTCTGGGCCCCAGGGAAGAACCCTGTGGGACCCTGGGATCCGGAGCAATGCCCGCCTGGGCAGGACGGGGTGTGTGTGTGGGGGGGGGGCGGGAGATTTGGCAGAGGACATCTCCCCACCGTCATGGAGGACCCTGCTGAGCCCCCTGAGAGGGCACCAGTGTCCCACCCTGGCCCAGGTAAGGGAGACTTGGGGCTTAGGGACCCTCCGCCAAAGGTGCCCGGGATTCTGAGCCCTGTGGGGGAGCGCCCCTCTCCTGCGGGCGCTCATTCTCCAGGGTGCCTGAGGGGGAGCACCCTTGGCCCCCAGCACTCAGGCTGCTTGATGGGCCCGGGTAGCTGTGGGTGTGTTTGTGGTGACCCCCCACCCTTTCACCAGGTTGGCAACCCTGTTCCCTTTCCCCAAGGTCCTTTAGGAAAGCCTGGAACTGATGTCTTTGTCCTCATCCCAGGTTGTCTTCTTTACTGGGCTCTCATCCCTCTGATGACAGCCACTGTTAGCTTCATGGTCTGACTACTAGTCTTCTGAACCTTTTTGACTATTTTCTTTTTGCTTGTTTTTTGTAGAGCTTCTTATATGGTTTCTTTGGGGCTCTTGAAATACTGGGATTTTGAATTTCTTGGCTGGCTATGGTATGGAACATGGCTGCTCTAAATGTGTAGCTGACCTTCAAGTCCCCAGCTTTCGATGATTCCTGGTGACTTTTGTCTGTCCTACCTGTTCCTTCCTGGGGATTTAGAGTGGGTTCTTCTTCCCCATGTTGAGTTCCAGCATTTTGGGGACATACTAGCCATGTTCTGCTCTGTACCCAGTGGGAGGAGCAGCAGTGATGGGAGGAACAAGAGCTCCAGGCCTAGCAGGTGAGTGGAGAAAGTGCCTGAGTTGGGTGGGTCTGAGCCCTGCTTTGTCCTGGGCCTCACCCAGTGGTGCACCATGCCCTGTAGCCCTCCTGGGACTTCAGAGGCCCCCAGTGGGCCCCTCCCTGCACCCTACCTGTGATTCCATTGGATGTCGATCAGCAGGCTTTCTGACAAGCCCTTGTGTACTCATTATTAACTTCGCTGGTACAGAGGATGTGACACACACTTCAGAAATCATCTTAAAATAAACCTCTCTTGATTGTGAATTCCATAGATGAAGGGCTTTTCACAAATGCTTCAGTTCTGGCTGGACTTTTGTATCTGTAGCCAGCTGATGGTTGCCACAGAACCACCATAGATGAGATCAATCTCATAGCAAATGCTTCACTGCTGTCTGATTCAAGAGAGAATTTGCTTGTGGTGTTCACTGGCTGATAGTTGAGTGTAGTTCTGACAAGAATGTTGGTTGATAATTTCATTTATACGTAAGACAAAACAAACAAAGCAAGCAGAACATTCATGTGCATTGCATACTTTGTGTAGGGCAAAGGGATGCTCTTGGTTGAATGGATGCTAGTCTTGAGTACTGGAAGTGTAGTTCCACACACTTTTGTAACTATTGTTCATATCTCTTGTTCATGTCTTTTGTAGCTATTCACAATGGAATATCTACAGACATAAACATTCCTGCATTATTAACCTTTTCTCCATCTCATCATTAAATTGAGACAATGAACAAAACGGCAAACCAGCCTGCAACAGGTGGTGATTGCTGATTTTCCTTTTGTAGATGCCTCATGCGACCCATACTCTGCATGGCCAGGAAGGGACCTGGAGTAGAGAAGTGCCATGTTTGCAACTGAACATGACTCAGGTGAATCCTGAGCATGGGAGATAGCAAGACTCGGTGGAGAGATTCCCAGGTCGTAAGCCGTGAGATCAGGAGGGAACAGGTGGCCCAGAGTCTGGTCCTAGCAGCATAGGGTGGGCTGAAATGTCCAAGCATGAGCCCTGCCATGGCCGAGCATGGCTTCTACACACATGTTTCCATGCACATGGCATTGAGGGAGGATGCACAGAGCTGGCAGGGTTTGGGGCCACAGGGCCAGCTCTGTCCTAGAGCCCAGCTGTGAAGGCTAATACCCTTTTGCTGTCTCCCCTGCTTCCATCCAGCTTCCAGGGCTGCTCTCCCTCCCCAGGATTCTCCTGGCCCTCTGGTCCCTCCAAATGACTCTTCTCCTGGAGCCTCCACCACTGCTTCCCTCTAGAAGAACCCAAACCAAAGATCACAGCTTGGCTTGGGCTCTGCAAGGCTCCTCTGAAACTGAAGTTAGAGTTTAAGAAAACCATATATATCTTCATTCAGAGAAACCAACAGGGACTTTCAGGAGAAAAAGAAACCGCTGAAAACTGAGAGATTGGGCAAACGCATCCACCTTAGTAGGGCTTTAGGATATGGCACTCAGAAACATAAATAAAAGCAAATCCACCCTTCTGATCAGCAAAGACATTTCTTAAAATGAAAATATCCAGTGTCACTGAGGATGAGTTGAAATGGATATTTCCAAATAAACTACAGGCCAAGAAGAGAGTAGGAAGTATATGGAAAGTAAGTTCATAACTGGACCAGCACACAACCCAGCCTCAAGCTCACATGCCTTGGGCTCAGTAATGCTGATGGAACAATCAGAAGGAACTCTGGCTCACTTGTCCACTTCTATAAATTGTAAAGCACTTGAAAGGGGCAGGAGGAAGTGTTTATCCAGTAAGGCAGGATGAGCCCATGAAATGGGCAGTGCAATGTGATAAGAAAATTCTTTTTCAGACCAAGGGAGGAGGTAGGAGGAAGAAGATGGCGGCCGGCGAGGAAGCAGCGACTCCAATGTCTCCACTTTAACGGGATAAGAAAGACCCACCTGGACAGCTGCAGCCTACATACGGAGGAACTCCTAGCATAATTCCCTTTAGAGGAGAGCAACCATGATCTGGTAGGTTTATTGGAAGTGACAGTTTGTCCCAGAGAAAAGGATCTTGGGCGGCCACTCGGGCACAGAGGTCTAGTCCGCAGACATTAGCCACTCCGGCAAGGGGCTCCCCCGGGAGGCCTAGCTCTCGCTTTGCAAGCAGCCACCCCACCTATCCGGTTCCTAACCACGCGGCCACAGATAACCGGCTCCACAGGTGGCAACGCGGCGGGTGCAGAAGTCAAGTCACGGAGCCAGCAATCGTTTTTGCAGCGGCGGTTACCCTGAGCGGCTTGGGCCGCCCCGCCCAAACCCGCAGTCGGCCTCCGCCATCCGGGCTCTCCCGGAAGGCATAGCGCTCACTCTGGGAGCAGCTGCTTCTCCCTCCGGGTCCCTAAACACGCGGCCATAGATAACCGGCTCCTCAGGTGGCTCTGCGGCGGGTGCTGAAGTCAAGTCCCGGAGCCAGCAATCGCTTTTGAACGCGGCGGTTACCCTGAGCGGCTTGGGCCGCCCCGCCCGAACCCGCAGTGGGCCTCCGCCATCCGGGCTTCCCCGGAAGGCATAGCGCTCGCTCTGGGAGCAGCTGTTTCTCCATCCCGGTCCCTAACCACGCGGCCACAGCTAACTGGCTCCACAGGTGGCAACGTGGCGGGTGCAGAAGTCAAGTCCCGGAGCCAGCAATCGTTTTTGCAGTGGCGGTTACCCTGAGCGGCTTGGGCGGCCCCGCCCGAACCCGCAGTGGGCCTCCGCCATCCGGGCTTCCCTGGAAGGCATAGCGCTCGCTCTGGGAGCAGCTGCTTCTCCCTCCGGGTCCCTAACCACAAGGCCACAGCTAACCGGCTCCACAGGTGGCACCGCGGCGGGTGCAGAAGTCAAGTCCCGGAGCCAGCAACCGCTTTTGCAAGCGGCGGTCACCCTGAGCGGCTTGGGCCGCCCCGCCCGAACCCATAGTAGACCGCCGCCAATTTCCAGCGAAATCGAGGGGCTCCAGACAGATTTCCATCGTGCAAAGTTCGACTGCGGGAGCTCCTTTTCTCCGCACGGAGGGGCGCATAGCCTGATAGGCAATCGCCCTGCGGCTGGAGTCTGTGGTGCGCACTGGGGAGCTACAAGGTGCCGGAGCGGGGGGAGCAAAGATACCTGCGGCCCACTGGAAAGACAGGCCAGGGGGTAAATTTCAAAAACACAACAGTTGCACCAAGCAGAAAGAAACGCGAGCAGTATGAAAAGACAAGGAAAGAAAGGACTACAAGCTATGCAGGTCAACTCAACATTAGAAGAGGTAATAGCTGCAACTGATGGAATGTCAGATAAAGAGTTCAGGATATACATGCTTCAGATTATCTGGAGTCTCAAGGAAGACATGAGACAGCAAAATCAGACAATGAAAGATCACATTGACAAACAAATCCAGGAAGTAAAAGATCAATTTCACAGGGAGATAGAGGTAATAAAAAACAAACAAATAGAAATCCTAGAAATGCAGGAAACAATAAACCAACTTAAAAACTCAATTGAGAATACTACCAGCAGAGTAGATCACTTAGAAGAGAGAACATCAGACAATGAAGACAAAGTATTTCAACTGGAAAAGAACATAGACAGCTCAGCAAGTCTGCTAAGAAACCATGAGCAGAACATCCAAGAAATATGGGACAATATCAAAAGACCAAATTTAAGAGTCATTGGGATACAAGAAGGCACAGAGCTCCAAACCAAAGGAATAAACAGTCTATTCAGTGAAATAATACGAGAAAACTTCCCAGAATTGAAGAATGAGACAGAATCCCAAATCCTAGAAGCCTACAGGACGCCGAATATGCAAAATCACAAGAGATCCACACCTAGACACATTATAATGAAGATGTCCAACATACAGAATAAGGAGAGAATTTTAAAAGCTGCAAGAGAAAGAAAGCAGATTACATTTAGGGGTAAACCAATCAGGATAACAGCTGATCTCTCTACACAGACTCTGAAAGCTAGAAGATCCTGGAATAACATATTTCAAACACTGAAAGAAAATGGGTTCCAACCAAGAATCGTGTATCCGGCGAAATTAAGCTTCAGGATAGAAGATGAAATTAAAACCTTCCACGATAAACAAAAGTTAAAAGAATTCGCAGCTAGAAAACCATCTCTTCAAAAAATCCTTGGCAAAACATTACAGGAAGAGGAAATGGAAAATAACATTTAAAACCAACATTGGGAGGTAGGACAGTAAAGGGGGGAAAGTAGTCAAAGAGGATAACAAATCAGGTTTAGTAACATCATTAAATAAATATGGCTAGAAGAACAAACCATATCTCAATAATAACCCTAAATGTTAATGGCTTAAACTCACCAATCAAGAGACACAGGCTAGCAGAATGGATCACAAAACAAGACCCAACAATATGCTGCCTACAGGAGACGCATCTGATAGGAAAAGATATTCATAGACTGAAGGTGAAAGGTTGGGAAAAATCATACCACTCATATGGACTGCGGAAACAAGCAGGAGTGGCCATACTCATATCTAATAAAATAGATTTCAAACCAAAGTTAATCAAAAGGGATAAAGAAGGACACGTCATACTGCTCAAGGGAACCATACACCAACAAGACATAACAATCATAAATATATATGCCCCAAATAATGGCGCAGCTGTGTTCATCAAGCAAACTCTTCTCAAGTTTAAGAGTCTAATAGACCACCATACAATAATCATGGGAGACTTCAACACACCTCTCTCACCACTGGACAGATCTTCCAAACAAAAGTTAAATAAGGAAACTATAGAACTCAATAACACAATTAACAATCTAGACTTAATTGACATATATAGACTATACCACCCAACATCAAGTAGTTACACTTTTTTCTCAGCAGCACATGGAACCTTCTCAAAAATAGACCATATATTATGTCACAGGGCAACTCTTAGACAATATAAAGGGGTAGAGATAACACCATGCATCTTATCTGATCACAATGGAATGAAACTGAAATTCAATGATAAAAGTAGGAAGGAAAAATCAAGCATCACTTGGAGAATGAACAATAGGTTGCTGAATGATCAATGGGTTTTAGAAGACATCAAGGAGGAAATTAAAAACTTCCTAGAGTTAAATGAAAACACAGACACAACATATCGGAACCTATGGGACACATTGAAAGCAGTTCTAAGAGGAAAATTCATTGCTTGGAGTTCATTCCTCAAAAAAAGAAAAAAACAACAAATAAATGATCTCATACTTCATCTCAAAATCCTAGAAAAAGAAGAGCAAAACAACAGCAAAAGAAGTAGAAGGCAAGAAATTATTAAAATCAGAGCTGAAATTAATGAAATTGAAACAAAAGAAACAATTGAAAAAATTGACAAAACTTAAAGTTGGTTCTTTGAAAAAATAAATAAAATTGACAGACCCTTGGCCATGCTAACAAAGAGAAGAAGAGAGAGTACCCAAATTACTAGCATACGGGATGAAAAAGGCAATATCACAACAGACACTTCAGAAATACAGAAGATAATCAGAAATTATTTTGAATCCTTATACTCCAATAAAATAGAAGATAGTGAAGGCATAGATAAATTCCTTAAGTCTTATGAACTGCCCAGATTGAGTCAGGAGGATATAGACAACCTAAACAGACCAATAACAATAGAGGAAATAGAAGAAACCATCAAAAGATTACCAACTAAGAAAAGCCCAGGACCGGACGGGTATACAGCAGAGTTTTACAAAACCTTTAAAGAGGAACTAACACCAATACTTTTCAAGCTATTTCAGGAAATAGAAAAAGAGGGAGAACTTCCAAATTCATTCTACGAGGCCAATATCACCCTGATTCCGAAACCAGACAAAGACACCTCAAAGAAGGAAAACTACAGACCAATATCTCTAATGAACCTTGATGCAAAAATCCTCAATAAAATTCTGGCGAATCGGATTCAAATACATATCAAAAAAATTATACACCATGATCCAGTAGGATTCATCCCTGGTATGCAAGGTTGGTTCAATATACGGAAATCAATAAATGTTATCCACCACATCAATAGACTGAAAAATAAGAACCATATGATCATCTTGATAGATGCAGAAAAAGCATTCGACAAAGTACAGCATCCCTTTATGTTCAAAACTCTAGAAAAATTAGGGATAACGGGATCATACCTCAACATTGTAAAAGCAATCTATGATAAGCCACAGGCCAGCATCATTCTGAATGGAGAAAAATTGAAGGCATTCCCTCTAAGATCTGGTACAAGACAGGGATGCCCTCTCTCACCACTTCTGTTCAACATAGTCCTCGAAACACTAGCCAGAGCAATTAGGCAGACGAAAGAAATTAAAGGCATAAAAATAGGAAAAGAAGAACTTAAATTATCACTATTTGCAGATGATATGATTCTATACCTAGCAGATCCAAAAGGGTCTACAAAGATGCTATTAGAGCTAATAAATGAATTCAGCAAAGTGGCAGGATATAAGATCAACACGCATAAATCTAAGGCATTCCTGTATATCAGCGACAAATCCTCTGAAACGGAAATGAGGACAACTACTCCATTCACAATATCCCCCCAAAAAATAAAATACTTGGGAATCAACCTAACAAAAGAGGTGAAAGACTTATACAATGAAAATTACAGAACCCTAAAGAAAGACATAGAAGAAGACCTTAGAAGATGGAAAAATATACCCTGCTCATGGATAGGCAGAACTAACATCATCAAAATGGCGATATTACCAAAAGTCCTATATAAGTTCAATGCAATGCCAATCAAAATCCCAACAGCATATCTTGTAGAAATTGATAAAAGAATCATGAAATTCATATGGAATAATAAAAGACCCAGAATAGCAAAAACAATACTAAGCAGGAAGTGTGAATCAGGTGGTATAGCGATACCAGACTTCAAACTATACTACAGAGCAATAGTAACAAAAACAGCATGGTACTGGTACCAAAACAGGAGGGTGGACCAATGGTACAGAATAGAGGACACAGTAACCAATCCACAAAACTACAACTATCTTATTTTTGATAAAGGGGCTAAAAGCATGCAATGGAGGAAGGATAGCATCTTCAACAAATGGTGCTGGGAAAACTGGAAATCCATTTGCACCAAAATGAATCTGAATCCATATCTCTCGCCGTGCACAAAAGTTAACTCAAAATGGATCAAGGAGCTTGATATTAAATCAGAGACACGGCATCTGATAGAAGAAAAAGTTGGTTATGATCTACACGCTGTGGGATCGGGCTCCAAATTCCTCAATAGGACACCCATAGCGCTAGAATTAACAAATAGAATCAACAAATGGGACTTACTCAAACTAAAAAGTTTTTTCTCAGCAAAAGAAACAATAAGAGAGATAAACAGGGAGCCTACATCCTGGGAACATGTTAGGAGCCACAGCAAAAATATTGATACAGGCACCTTTGGATTTTATGACTGCCAGCCAGCAATTCACATTCATATGGTAATTGGACTCATGCTGTCTAGCTGGGCCCATTTTCAGGACTCAGGTTACTCATGTCACTCTTGTAATGGGAGAGTTCCCATTGGTTGGGAAAGGATGGTAGGAGGGTGTTCCGGGGGAAGGGGAAACCCCCCGGCTCAGGTAGAACACACACGTGGCGGACCCACCTGTTAGGGGACCACACGCCCTCTCTCTAAATAAAACTTTGTCTCAGTTTGACTGGCTTGTGTTTTTGTGCCCAACCGGGTTGCAAGATTGCAAGCCCGCGTGCACTGACAGCTCAGCAGGGAATCGCTCAGCAGGGGTGCCGCAGGCAGTGCTCGGCAGCAGGAGCGGGACTCAGCCGGCCCGGGGCCGGGCAGTTTGCGGCAGGAACAAATCTTTACTCCACACACTTCAGATAGAGCCCTAATAACCAGAATATACAAAGAACTCAAAAAATTAGACAATAAGATAACAAATAACCCAATCAATAAATGGGCCAAGGACCTGAACAGACACTTCTCAGAGGAGGACATACAATCAATCAACAAGTACATGAAAAAATGCTCACCATCGCTAGCAGTCAGAGAAATGCAAATCAAAACTACCCTAAGATACCATCTCACTCCAGTAAGACTGGCAGCCATTAGGAAGTCAAACAACAATAAGTGCTGGAGAGGATGCGGGGAAAAGGGCACTCTTGTTCATTGCTGGTGGGACTGCAAATTGGTGCAGCCAATCTGGAAAGCAGTATGGAGATTTCTTGGAAAGCTGGGAATGGAACCACCATTTGACCCAGCTATTCCCCTTCTCGGTCTATTCCCTAAAGCCCTAACAAGAGCATGCTACAGGGACACTGCTACATCGATGTTCATAGCAGCTCAATTCACGATAGCAAGACTGTGGAACCAGCCTAGATGCCCTTCAATAGATGAATGGATAAAAAAATGTGGCATTTATATACTATGGAGTATTATTCTGCATTAAAAAATGACAAAATCATAGAATTTGGAGGGAAATGGATGGCATTAGAGCAGATTATGCTAAGTGAAGCTAGTCAATATTTAAAAAACAAATACCAAATGACTCCTTTGATATAAGGGGAGTAAACAAGGACAGGGTAGGGACGAAGAGCTTGAGAAGAAGATTTACATTAAACAGGGATGAGAGGTGGGAGGGAAAGGGAGTGAGAAGGGAAATTGCATGGAAATGGAAGGCGATCCTCAGGGTTATACAAAATATCATATAAGAGGAAAGGAGGGGTAAGACAAGTTAATACAAATGGAAGAAATGATTTACAGTAGAAGGGGTAGAGAGAGAAAAGGGGAGGGGAGGGGAGGGGGGATAGTAGAGAATAGGACAGACAGCAGAATACATCAGAATCTAGAAAGGCAATATGTCAATCAATGGAAGGGAAACTGATGTGATACAGCAATCTGTATACGGGGTAAAAGCGGGAGTTCATAATCCACTTGAATCAAACCGTGTAATATGATGTATTAAGAACTATGTAATGTTATAAACGACCAATAAAAAAAAAAAAAAAACAGACCAAGGGAGGAAACTCCGTGTGAGGAAGAGTGAAGGCGAAGGAGCTGAGAAGCTGGACAGAGTGGGCAGAACATGGTGCAGCTGCACAGAAGGCCACAGGGAGCAAGAACAGACCCAGCTGTCAGATGGACTCAGGACAAGGCACCCCCTCTCTGCACAGTTCTGGTTCTGAAGTTTTGACCTTGGTCCATAGGTATGTGTCTGTGGAATACGACGCGTACATTCATTAGCTGGATCTTTGCGGGGGAAGGTCTATTTTTCTACTAGATGGTATATAGCAGCCTTTCCCACACAGGCCTCTGCCCTGGCCACTTGCCCTTGCCTCTAGATCCCTGCACTGCTGCCTGCCACTCTCTGTAGCTCTCTTCCAGTAGCCCTGGAGCATTCTTGTGCAAGGCTCCATCCCTCAGCAGTGCCCTGGCCAGGCCTGCAGGCCACCCTCAAGAAGGGCACAGCCACAGAGCTGGCACCATCACCCTCCAGAACAAGCAGGGCCCTCTCTTGAGCTGCAGGACTGGCCTCTGCCCCAGCACCCAGCTCAAGGCGTGGGACTGAGCCTCCTTTAGCAGAGGGAGAGAGGCAGTAGGATTGGAGGGGAAGAGGGAGAGGATGTGAGCACAGAGGAAGTCGGCTGTGTGGGAGCAGGAACTGAGGGGCACTGGGAAGGGACGTCATAGGTCTGGTCTGACTTGAAAAGGCACAAGGGTAGGAAGAGCTTCTGGCTCCATCCTGGGGTAAAACTGGGGAGTAAAGAGCTTTCCTAAGTTGAGAGCTTTTTTCCTGCCCTGAGTCAGCAGGATGCTCGACACACCTGATGTCATGGACCACCTGCCTCAAGTCTGTAAGGGAGCAGGGATCCCCTCAGTTTCCAAACGGCAAAGGTGCTCAGGGGATTGATGTGACTTTGTCAGTGGAACCCAAGCAATGAGGGGCAGAGCAGGTACCAGAATCCAGGCCCATCTGCCCCGGGGCCCATGCTCTGTGTGGTACTAGCAGCACCCTCCAGGGAAGGATGCAGACAGGGGCTGGTTAAGGAGAGGCCGAGTCCTCTCCTGTGGCCTAGGAGGCTGTTCTCCCTGACTGTTCCAGTGAGATGACAGGCGCTTTACCAAGCAGCTGTCCCCAAGGGAGCCCCATGGGTTGGGGGGCTCATTCAGAGACTTGGACATACCTAGACTGAAGTTAAATCTAGGAGCACACAGAAGCCTGTGTAAACAGAGTAGGATAAGTCACAAGGCCAAGGGTCCATACAAGACTAAAAGCCCAGACCAAGCCCAGGCTGAGCTGAGCCAGGTCAAGACAAAACAAATGCCAAGATAAAGACCAGGGCCACCCCATCCTAGACACACCTGAGCCAAGCTCAGCTGACAGCGGACAGGCAGCAGGACCAGGCGTGCTGAGGCAGAGACAGGCGTGGTGTGCTGGGTACTCGCTTCCTCCACAGGCAGGTCTGGGATCATCCTGGATCCTAATGCTGGCTCTCGGCACATCAGGGTGTGGATGTTTAAAGAACATGCATGCATTTGTTGGTTTGTGATACGGGTACAGAACCCAGGGGCACTCTGCCAGAATTTTTTTTTTTTTTTAAAGAGAGAGTGAGAGAGGGGAGAGAGAGAGAGAGAGAGAGAGAGAGAGAGAGAGAGAGAGAGAGAGAGAGAGAATTTTTAATATTTATTTTTTGGTTCTCGGCTGACACAACATCGTTGTTGGTATGTGGTGCTGAGGATCGAACCAGGGCCGCACGCATGCCAGGCGAGCGCGCTACCGCTTGAGCCACATCCCGAGCCTAGACTTTTTTTTTTTTTAATTTCAACACAGGATCTCAGGAAATCCTCCAGTCTGGCCTCAAACATGTGATCCTCCTGCCTCAGTCTCCTAGTTGGCATTATAGGTATGACCACTGCACCAGGCTCTATGGATGTTTTGTCCCAGTAACCACACTCAATGGCAGACTCATGCACACTGTGGTGTGAGTTCTGAGCTCTCTTCTGGAGTGAGTGTCTGGCAGGTTCTGGGAGTCTCCTGAATCTTTAGCGGACAGTGGGGGCTGGGGTAGTTTTTGTCTTTGGCTGGAAATGTGGCTGCAGATCGTGCTCCTGACCAGGCCTGAGATGATGGGTCTAGTCCATAGATGAAAGGGACAGACTTATGGGGGACCATAACTAGAAAAAAGATCTGATCCCCATGGCTTGAGGGATGACACTGAGAGGTTCTTACTTCTGCCCTTCCAGGGAAGAAGTGGGTGTAGTGAAAGGTAAATAAAATCATAAGCCATCTTCACATGGAAAGGCAGCCTTGGCTCTTTTGGAAAATCCGACTGCAGATGTCCCCTGCCCTCTAAGACAATGGCCTTGCTCAGCTCTGCCATGTGGAAAGGAGGCGAAGGCCAATGCAGCCCTGGTCAGAGGTGGAGTGGAGGCGTCTACCAAGTGCCTCCTGATCAGCTTCAGCAGCGGATTGCTCAAGGTTTGGCTGCTCTGCTGGCCTCCATCTCCCTGCTCACAGACCGCAGAGACGCCCACCTGGCTCCAGGGCTGAGGTCTTCTGTGCGTCTCCATGCAGCCCACCGCTTCCTCCTGCTCTCACCTTCTCCACCTTCCCCAATGACATGTGCTTTTTTGTAACACAATAAAGATAGGATTTAATTGCAGATAAAATGTTTTCCCAAAGATCCTGAGTGTGAGTTTGTAGCCATGGTCACTGGGTCACTCTGCTGATGCCTCATTGACCCCACATCTGGGGCCTCCAGGAGCCTGTTCCTGATCACAGATGGACTCCCAGCTAGAGCCGCTGGATCCACACTTTTAAGGGGGAGGATGAGGCACAGGAGGTGCAGGAGCTCAAGGCGTGGAACTGAGCCTTCTTTTGCAGGGGGAGAGAGGCAGTAGGATTGGAGGGGAAGACGGAGAGGATGTGAGTATAGAGCATCTACCATTAGAGAAAGTGTCTAGGTTTTGGCATTGCATTCAGGTGCAGGTAGCCCAAGGGTGAATGAGGAGAGTGTGGGGGCTCAGATGGCAAAGTTCTCCATGAACCCAGGGTTTGGAGGATGGGGAATGAGATGGGAGGTGGGTCAGGACTGAGCACCTGCTATGAGCCCCATGTCCTCACAGACTTCCTCAGTGACCTTCATGGTGGACACCCACAGAGCCCTGGAGAGAAGTAGAGTCCCATGCTGTGAAAGGGAGCCCTGGGAACTTGCACAGGACAGTGACTGCAGCCAGGGAGCCTGGAGCCTGGGGCTGGGCACGAGGGCAGATGCTGACCAGGGCCACTCCTTCTCTGCAAGCCCTCCTGGTGCTGCACCTGGCAGACCTCAGGCGTTTAGCCCTTGGCCAGCACAGGCTTCATAAATGAAGGTTTGGCTATGAGGCAAATCCAAAAGGGAGTTTGAATTAAAGAGACAGGCTCTAGTTACCTTTAAACCAGCTCCAGGACGGCTTCTTCCTACCTCCAGCCTCAAGCTACCTATTAGAGTAGCGAGGTTTACTGAAGAGGCCAGCGAGAGAGAAAGAACACACCAGGGAGTGGACTTTTATTGGGGAACAAAAAATTCTGGGGAAAATCCCATCCAATGAAGATTAAGGGGGACAGTGTCCCAAGGTCAGGTGTGACAATTGGGTCTTCAGGAGTTGTGGCCAGACACACCTCCACACAGACAAGCCCTCGACCTGAGAAGGGTGGGAAAAGCTCTGGACACAAAGATGTGTCTAAGTGCCTCTCACCCAGCCAGGGAGGTAACTCAAATCACATGTGAGGATGGCCTCCCACAGGCAGGTGCTTAAGACTCGGGTAAAATCTTAGCCTGGGAACCTCTCTAAGCCTATTTTGTTGTTCAAATTTGGCTAAAATTTGATCTTTTGACACTGACTCTTAACAGTCTGTCACTTCCCCTTTAAAAAGAACATTTAGATCAGTCTAAATGACGGGACAAGTCCATCCTGGCGACATGGGCCAGACCACTTGGTGGACAATCAGTAATGTCTTCAGAAAAAATTATGCAGAGACGCGGGAATTGTCAAAATGAAGATGGCCCAAACCAGGTGTTGTCAAGGCTTTGGAGCAGGGTTCCCATGTCCTCCACTAGGTGGAGCCAGTGGACGTCTTTGCAGGTTGGCTTTTTCACTCACAAGGTTTGGGGGCCCTTGAGGGGATCTCAGCATCACCCCCTCAATAAAGGGGCAGATGACATGGAACCCGACATCCCTCAGGACTGTGGGATGGACAAGGCGGAGGACAGTGACACCGCCCAATTAAAATCAGAAAATTTCAAAGAAAAGCTCCTAGTTACTTTTTCCTCCGTCCCTGCCATTTCCTGCCATGTCCCAGCTCCCTGCAGGCTAGCCTTCCTTGACCAGGATGGAAGCCTTTGCCAGGCCAAAGCCCGGGTTCAGGAAGAAAAGTAGGGCTGGAGGGAACTGACCATGCTTCTTAGCAGGGTCCCCAGGGCCTACCCATCTGTGTCCCCAGGCTTCCTTCCTGTAGGTGGCAGTGTTTGTGGGACAGGCAGATGCAGGTCAGCTTCTTCCACTGTTTTGGCCAAATTGTGATTAAATTCATTTTTCCTTTTTACGTTGTCTTCTCCTAGTTCTGATGTTGGCCAATACCCCAGTCAATCAGCAGGGACTGCAGATTCTTGGGCCCCAGGAAGACAAAAGTTCTTCTCCTGTGCCTATGACCCTGTGGGACACCCAAGTGTCCCCAGGCTACTGACCTTGGGCCCCTCACTGAGGTGCTGTCCATGTTCCCTGCACATCCAGTGGCCACGAGCAGCCTGGACCTGCAGTGTCTGAGCTTCCAGGCTCTCTTCAGTCCCCTCCTGGACTCCCACATTTCTTCCCTTCTCCTCCTCTGCCACACTCCCACAGCAAGTCGTCCTGAGGGCAGAGCCCCACCTTCCCAGGCCACCCCAAGCTGCTCATGGGCTTTGGGGTGGGTCACTGGGGCACAGTCACTGGGGGCACAGTTGGAGGGAGATTCCAGAGAGGAGGGCCACCCTTCTGCCCCCCATCTGCTCTGAGAGCTCTGTGCTGTTTCCAAGGCCTGGAGTCACCTGTGACCTAGAACAGATGGGTGAAGAGGCTGAGGGAGGCCATGCCATCCAGGAGGCAGGGAAGGCTCTGGCTGAGACAGACACTGGGGTAGCCATGGGGCTGGCAAGTGAAACAGGAAATGTCAGGTGGCTCTGTCCCACCCTTTACATTCAACTCACCCCTGAAGTGACAGCCCTCATGCTTTCCCCACAGGGTGAAGATCGGCAACCCCATAGGCCCTGGGCCTGCCTCAGCAGAAAGGGCACTGGTGGGATCTGGGTTTCATAGGAACAAGAATAATTGTTTAGTGTAGGTGTGTCTCATGCAGCAAGAGGAATGAATCCCAGCAGGACTGCCTGGAGGACATAGTGCCCCACAGGCCCACATGTTAAAGGCCAGTCCCCAGATAGTGCTTCTGCGAGGTGGTGGAACTTAGGAAATCAGGCCTAGTGGAAGGTTTCATTCAAGTCACCCTGTTTCTTCCTTTTTCTCTCTTGCATCCCACACGTGAGTTGTGAAGTTGGCTCTGCCATGGTATCACCATGATATGTTGTCTCACCACAGGCCCCAAAGCAGCCCTGATTGGAAACCTTTAAAACTGTGAGACAAAATAAACCCTTCCTCAGGCATTGTGTTACAGCAATGGAAAGCTGACTCTTGCACTCCACATCAGCATCCCTGTGCCCCATCACTTTCTTTCCCAGCCACACAGTCAGAAGGCTTGAAAGTCAGCATCCCCAGGAACTTGTGTGTGTTCATTCCCAGTCTGTCCATCAACAGAAGAAAGATGGACCCAGTGTGACACATTCGTTAACAACACATCACTCAGCAGCACAGAGCAGAGGGGACAGGACCATGGTGCACAGGCACAGCATGGAGCAGCCTCACCTCCACATTCTACTTGAGGATGTTTCCAAAAAAGAAAAGACTGTGAGCTGGCGACAGAAATCAGCACAGTGGTTATGGGGCAAGGGTAGCACAGGGACTTCAGGAGAGTGGTTGCAGGCGTGTATCCCTGTGTAAAAGTTCATGTAAGAGCTTTTGTGTGTTTTCCTGTTCGTGTTTATTCTTTGTTTTCAGTGGTGAGAAACACAACAGTGACAGCAAAGCATTCAGAAAAAGGTCCAAAGATAGAGAGTGAAATGGGTCAGGGGTCTCAGAGGGCCTCTTAGCTTCAGTGGGGACCCAGGAGTTTGGTCTCATTCTGGTGGGAGGGAGGAGCACTACTTGGGTAAAAACTCCCTGTAGGAGAGCAGGGAAGTGACCAGGTCAGAGGTGCGCTGCAGCCAGGATTGGGAGGTTGGAGGGCAGGACAGTGGGGAAATGGCAGGGCTTGTCCAGGCAGCTGGGATGGAGGGCTGGACAGGTGGGAGGCAGTGGGGTGGTGTTGGACCAGCCCACCAGTGGCAGCTTGTAGGGCTGGGGCACCAGAAGGCTGCTGCAGATGCCAGGTGCATAGTTAAGTGACTGGGAGGATGAGAAGGAGCAGGCTTGGAACAGGAGAAACTCACAACTGTTTGTTAGAGGTGATTGGGCAACATCCAGGAGGGGATGATCCCAGGACAGAGCTTAGGAGGGACAGTGGAGGACAAGAGGGCACAGGAAGGGGCAAGATGGGGTGGGGAGAGAGGAGGGACTCTGTAGGGCCAAGTCCAGCAGGGACAGTGGGAAGAGAGAGGGAGAGGTGGTGAGGAGGGAAGAGCCACAGCAGGAGGTGGGAGAAGTGAAGATGGGGAGAGCCCACGTGGGCAGCTCTTGACATCTGGGAAATAACCACAACAAGGACAGCACACATGTCCAGGGCTGGAGCCAGCCACACTCCACACCTTACTCCATGCTTCTCAAGGCTCCCTGGCCTAGTAGGGGTTGCTGTTCCCTCCAATTTGCAGATGAGAAGACAGGCATCGAGCACACAGGAAGCAGGTGTGTGGCCAGGATGGGGACATGGGTTGGCTCCACAGTGTGTTCCCAGGCTCTGAGCTGTCCTCCTACCTCCAGGTGGTGGGGCTGGGCTGTGAGGGGCAGGCAGAGTGCCGGGGTGGGTACCTGAGGGGCCTTCAGTTTTGGTGGGAATTTTGTGGGCTGTGCGGTTGCAGCTTCAGGGCCTTTTGTAGTCAGGTGACTGCTTCTCAGGCCTTATGCCTCATCCACAGGGAGAGGGCGGATCCCCCCAGCCACAGGGATAGCCCCACTGCCTGACGTTTCCTGGGCAGACACAGGTGTCCTGAGTATCCTATAGCATTGCCAGGGATTAGAGTCCCCTGGTTGTGTGCTCACACAGTGGGGGTGGGAGGAATGGCCAGGAGCCAGAGAATTGGAGAGGGTGCCTGCGGGCTGCTGACCTGGAGTCCTGCCTCTGGAGCTATGGAGAGGCCAAGACTCACTGGAACATCAGAGGGACTCAGGAGACCAAGGCTGCACATGGCCATCACTGCCATGGAACTCTGATGCTGCTTGGCACACAGTTGGCCAGCTGTAGTGTAGCATGCTGCAGGCGCTCCCGCCACCCCTGGAGAGGGCTGGCTGGGCCTGGAGCCTCAGGTGGGCCAGTCCAGCGCCTGTGTTCATCACAGTGCTCTAAGCTAATTGTCAGGGCCACAGCAGAACCCCTGGTCTGCACAGCCTGGACAGTAAGTGGTCCAGGAAGACCCTCCCATCCCTATCTAGAGGGTCAGTTTGGAGAGAGAGATCCAAGATGACAAAACAGGGAAGGTCACTTTCCTGACTGCTCCATGGTGTGAAGCCAAGTAAGTGGACAGGCAGCTTCTCCACGAGATGGATGAACAATAACAACAACAAGGCAGGGGGACTTTACTGGAACCTAAAACTGGACATTCAAAGCAGACCAGGGACACAGTAAGAGAGGTCCCCCATGAGCACAGTAGAGGGATGAGGGAATTAAAGGAACACGCATGTTCTGGAGGCCCGAGGTGTGTCTGCGTAGGGAGCATTTAGAGACCAAGGACATTGCCCAGCAAACCTGAAGGACATGCTGATGATATCCACATGTGGGGAGAGAAGCCACCATCTCTCCAGGCAGCGTGAAGAGGACAAAGACAAGAGCCATTCTGCAGCTGTGTCACGGGGGTCCAGTGGCTCAGGAATTCAATTCCTGGAAAACCCGAGTTTGGTCCAAAATACAGGCCCAGTAAAACACGCTGCATGACATAAAGTGTGGTTAGGTGACATGAGAAGACCAAAGGTGGAGAGAGTTTCACACAGGAGACACATGGTCAGGGAAACCCACCCAGCTTTACCCCTCCCCCTCAATCTGACTGCTTGCAGGACCAGCTGGGAGAGACACACCTGGCCCAGGACTTGGAAGGGCTGGGACTGGAGAAACTGAAGACTGAACCCGAGACTAGGAAATGTGGGCTCTGCAAGTGACATAGGGGCCTAAGAATTGGCTCCCCCACCACATAGACTATTTCATGCATCAAGGAACAAATACACTTTTCTTCTAAGCAGCACATGGATCCTTGTCTAAAATAGACCATATCTTATGCATAAAGCAACTCTTAGGAAACACACACACAAGAACAGAGAGAGTACTCTATATCAGAACATAATGGAATGAGATAAAAAATCAACCATAGTTGGCGGTAAGAAGAGGGTTGTCGCTGTGGCAGTGAAGCCTGCCAATGCCAGGAACACAGGGTTTGGTGGTCTTCTGGGTCACGATGATTCAGGGTGTTCAGTGGCTCATTCAAGGACACATACATAGAAAAATGTAGCTGGAACTCAATCCTCCCAGTTTCTATCCCTGTCCCTTCCCAATACCTCCCCTCCTGTATGCAGGGGAAAGTTCATGCCTGGTGTTTGAACTGAAGTTCCTGAAGGAAGACACTCGTCCTAGTCCTCGATATCTCCACCATGAAGCCAGGCTTGATGCACCCAGCTGGTCACCGGACTGCCCTGCCCTGATTTTCACAAGGAGGGTCTGGATTTACAGCTTGCTTCCCACCTTCTGAGGTCCCAAGAGCATCTGATCTCTCTCGAAGCCACATAATGTACAAGAGCTCCAGGTCAAGACAAAACAAATGCCAAGATAAAGACCAGGGCAACCCCATCCTAGACACACCTGAGCCAAGCTCAGCTGACAGTTATTTATATTCAGTGCTGAGGATAAAACCCAGATTCTAAGTTTCCTCTGCATGCTCATTGGCATTTTTATCCTAGTTACCTTAAAATGTATTCTACCACATGTAGGTTGGGCTTTCCTGGTGAGTTCTGTTACCTCCTTGATCCAAGTGATTAGGCCTAGGTTTCTAAGGGGCAATTGTCTTAGGAGTAATGGAAAGTTCATAATTGACTGTTGCCTAGGATGGCGAAGATCCATAAGAAGTGCCTCTGCAGAGCCCTGTTTTACTCCCAGCTTCATGCTGCACTGCTCAGCTTTCTTTGCCACCAGAGTCCGTTGGAGTGCCCAAAAGAAAGTAACCCCATCTGAAAGATCCTAAAATATGGGAAATCATTTCCTGTGTGCATCCTCATAGTTGCTACATGAGATCGGGAGGGAGGACTACTCTTTACCTCCCTCTGGTCACCCTGCCTAGCTTGAGGATCTGCAAGTTAAAAAAGAAAAGAAAACAAACAACAAAAAAGACTTTGATATTTCACATTGTGATTTTGTCATTGAAACTGTACCTGCAAGCCAGCCCCTGATGGTGAGGCTGCCCTAAAAGGACCCCTGCAGGTTAGTCCCCAGATGGTGCCCTTCTATCTGGGCCTCTGATAGTTGCTGGGAAAGGAGCTACCACCTAAATTAATGGAGAACATTGAAGAGTTTCATTCAAAACAGGTATCAATCTTTTAAAAATTAGAGGCAGAAAGATTCTCCAAAGAATAATGATTTTGGGGGAAAGTCCTGGCACAGTGGTGTACCCCTGCAATCCCAGCAGCTCGGGAGGCTGAGACAAGTGGATCACAAGTTCAATGCCAGCCTCAGCAAAAACAAGGCACTAAGAAACTCAGTGAAACCTTGTCTAAGGAAAATACAAAATAGGGCTGGGGATGTGGCTCAGTGGTCAATATCCCTGAGTTCAATCCCTGGTACCCACCCATTAAAGAATAATGATATTTATTTGGGAATAGAAAAGCATAGTAATGGGGATATGTGTGCCATGGTATACTATAAGCATATTCAAAGAGATTGAAGGAAGGGGAAGTTTTTATATACAAAATGAGGATTACATCAAGTATTTAAAGATAATAATTCTTGATTACAAATGATTAATAAGAAGAACAGCTCCAGCCTGAAGATGAACACATGATTGCTGAGCAGATGTCCTGGCAGGAGTACTTTTTGTATGAAGTTGTGGTGGCCTCTTGCAGGTCTCAGGTGCTGGCAGAGTCTTTTGTGATGGTTACTACCAGGCAAACCTGCATAAGAATGCTTCCTATCAAATCTCCCAGCTGCATTTACTTTTTTGGTTTTGTTGTAAGAATTGACACAAGTGACGCCATTTTGACCTAGCCAGCCCTTCTGAAGAGTACATTATCAGTCCCCTGAGAGATCTTGTTGCGATGCAGATTCTGAGTCTGTAGATTTGGGATCCAACCATTTTTAGGGGAAAGGAACTGTTCTAGACCCTTTTTCCTCACAGTGGGGTCTGCAGACCAGCAGCTGCTGCATTACCTGAAATAATTTACCACACCTATAATAGAGAGAAGAACTGCTTTTCAAACAGTCATGGGTCAACCAACAGGGGACCAAACTGCAGGAGGTCTAGTTCAGGTACGTTGGAGCACACAGGGCTGAGGGGGTTAGCCATGATGCTTTCTGTGTGTTCCAAGCTGTCACTGAGGGCAGTCTAAAGTTCCAAGCCAAGGGTGTATGCATCATTACGTGGAGCACAGCTCTGCTTGTACTTGTACTTGTACTTGTGACAACTCCGAGTCCTAACACTTACCTTGCAGCTGTGTCCACAGCCAATCCTATGTACTGAAAGCCTTCATGTCTCTGAATTATGGGGAGTACTATTAGGTTTGGGAAAAAAATTAGGCTGTGCCTGTGGGTGATCTTAGGAGAAAGGACGGAAATATGAGGGTCCTCAGAACTCAGTGCAGGATTGGTATTTGGGTGGGAATTCCCCAGGAGGGGACTGGTCAAAAAGACCTGCTTGTCCTGCCCCACCAGAGTATCTTTGAATATGGCTATATCTGGGGACTCATCCATTTCCTTTTCTCAGAAGTTGAGTTCAGTTGTCTTCTCTGACTCCTACAATTAAAGTACACAGCACAGTGTCCAATGCTCCTGCAGGAATCCAAGAGGCCACAGCTACAAGGAACCTGTGAGGACTTAGGTCATAAGTCCTGACAGAACAACCCCTGGCCTCGGGACTTCCCTAAGCAGAATTTTGGACATCTCCTGTCTTGGACTACCCTGAAAATGCCCAGCTCTGGATCCTGGTTCTTTTTGGCCAATTCTGGGCCATGCAGGTAAATCATCTGCCCCAAATCCCTTGCCAAGCTTCCTAATCCTCAATGCCCCAGTTGTTCCTCAGGCCCTCACAGCCAGGAGTTTCAGTGGAAGCTACCATTGTACACACAGCTAATACATCCAGATTCCCGGGCTGGAGAGAAAAGCTCTGGAAGCTACAGACATGATGGAAGACATTTTCCTCTTCTCCCTTTCTCCCACTGCCTGGAAAATTCAGAACCAGACTAGACCCTGGTGGATGGGGAGAAGCTGGGGCTCTGAGGAGGGCCAAAGAGCTGGGACAATCTCCTGAGCACTTAATCTTCTTTGTCCTGAATCCAACACACCCAATCATTGAAATCTTGGGAGCAAAGAGGTAATATTATCCCTGGGGCATTGGAGGGTGCTTCTAATGATACTGGTAAAGGCTAACTACCTAACTACATAGAAGTCATTGGTTTTTGCAAAATGAGTGAGGTTTATTGTGAAGCCAGCCAGCAAGAATTCAGAGCACTAAGCTCAGTTCTGCCTCTGAGTCGTACATTTCTTTTCCAGGTAGTTATCAAGTTCTGTGGGGATGGCAGAAAGGTTAAACTTTAAATGTTAAAAAAGTTATTGAGGGGCTGGTGTTGTAGCTCAGTAGTATAGCACTTGCCTGGCATCTGTGAGACTCTGGGTTCTATCTCAGCACCATATATAAATAAATAAATAAAGTAAAAATAATTCATTGATAATTAAAAAATATTTTTAAAAAAATATCATTGACCAGTTGGGCTGGCTTTTCTGCATATGTCCACTTTTGAAAAGCTGGTTTTAAATAATCTTCAAGTGGATTCTGGGAAAGCAACTTTAGCACTTTGTTACTTAAGAAACATATGTTAGAGTTTGTTCCGGCCTTAGAAAACTTTAGTTCCATCCTATTCCTCTAGTGACATCCTGGGCAGGATTCTGTGCAGTGCAGGCCACACTGAGCCAACAGTCTCATTGGTACCAATATGACAGCGAGAGATTTTTCTCTTTTTTCAGGAAATAAATCAATTCATTAATATAGGGTTAAGATAAATTGAGCAAGGATTATGTGTAAAGAGCTTCACTGGGGCCCTGCTCCTCCCTGGGACTCACGACTCTGCAGGGACACCAGTCTTTTCTTAGGTGACAATGTGGACACTGCTGCCTGGCAGGAAGTGGTGTTGATGGGGTTCCAGGAGCATAGGATTCATGCTGCTGCCCAGCTTGCAGCAACACTCCCACCCCCACACAATGAAGAGAGTTGATTCCAGTGGCTTCACTGGAGAGACAGGAATTCAATTAAGATCTGGTCAGGAGAAGCCACAAAGGGCACAAGGGAAGGGGGCTAGGATTTGGGTTTGGGGAAGAAGAAGAAACTGCCTTGGTTCTTCTCTGATCCAAATCACTCCTGTCCATGGAGACCCTTGACTAAGTTCATGTTCTTTGAGAAGCTCTCCTGGCCTCACTGCCCTCCTGATCTGCCCATGCTGCCGAGCTGGCCCTGTCCAAAGGCCAGGCTGCAGGTCGACAGGGGGACCAGGGGGCTGTAGAAGCTCATACCATGGATGCCAATGCCTTCCCAGGACCAGCTCCAACTCTCCTTTTCACTCTCCTCTGAGGCCCACCTGAGCCTTCAGGAGCATTTCTTTTTCTCTACATTTCATTACGTTTCCAGATTCCCTCCAAGTTATGAGAACAGATGTTGAACAGAGAGGTCAAAGCGATATCCATTAAGTGAGGATTGGCAAGAATGAACCCTTTGACCTGTCCAATCTGCATCCCGTAAAATATCCCCAGCCTTACATAAGAGTGGTTGGAGTTTTGGAAACTGCTCTTGAACTGAAAAAGGAAGTCGCTCTTTAGTTTTAATGCCCTGCATGTCACTCAGCATGAAGTGATTTTCTCCCTCTATTGAGAAAACCGTATCATGTTCTTCCTTTAATCTATTGAGGTGGAGGAGCACGTTGATTTTTATGTATTAAACCTTGCATTCTAGGATTAATGTATGTATGAATGTATTTCCACCTTGGGAGAATTATGTAAATGAAGGAGTCATTTTTCAGTATCCTGGAGTATTTTGTGTAAGAATGAAATTATTTGCTCCTTTGACATTTGATAAAACTTGCTGGCAAAACCACTTAAGCCCAATGTTTTCTGTGTGGGGAGATTTTAAGTTACCATTGGTAACTTATGGTCTGTAGCTGGAGATCCACATTCTGGTATCTTGTAATCACCTCACATTTCTTAAAGGGAGTGTATGCCTGAGTTATGGAACATGGGCTGCTTCCTACTTGTATTGACCTAGCTACACCATTTATGTGCGTTCATCCGGCTCATAATGGGCTGATACAGAGTCTTAGAGATGGCAGTGTTGCTCATAGGAACCAGTAGAAACATGGTGGTTCACAGGAGTAAATACACATTCCAAACATAAATGTTTTTCCCTATTGGTAAAGCTTCTGCTACTATCACTATTCATGGAGCTATCCGATGCCTTGTTTATTGCCATAAAACTTTATCTCTATACAAGGAACTCATCTTACTAAAATGGAACATCAAGATGCAAGTCATTAGGGTTGACAAGGGACTCCAGGAGAGTGGGAAGTTGAAGCTCTAAATCTCAGTGCTTGTGTTCCAAAGAAAGAAAAATTAAAGGCAGACACTGAAAGCCATCCGAGAGAACTTCATTAAAGTAAAACTAAAATGAGGCTCAAACAAACAGCACTCCCAAGAGAGTGGGTCATCTCCAAGCAGAGAATGACAAATGGAACAGTGCTGTTTCCAAATGCATTGGTGTTTTAGGGCTGCCTTGAGATCTGGGGTCCACCTTCAGCATTCTTTGCCAATCAGGTGTTCGACTCTTTCAGGACAGGTGGTAGAGTTTTGGGCCCTGGTTGGTCCTTTCCAGAACTGTCATGGTGTCCATTCTATTGGGTGGAAGTTATTTACAAGTCAATTCTATGTTAATGGGAGAATTGGGGTCAATGACCAGAGATAATTTACCCGAGTACACTGGCACTCTAAGAAAATTTCTCTTCTAAAATATATTGAGATACCTATGTCCATGAATGACCCCAACTCACCCTGTAAAGAGTTAGAGAGCTAGGAATAGCCTCATTAGACCTTCTCTATGTATTTCTTAATTGGCTCCTTTGTTCTCTTTATTTGTATACTTGTTGTTTTATGCATTATCTGATTACCCACTTGCCTTAAAATTAATTTAAAGAAACCCTTAAAAGTAACTTAAAGAAAACCCATGACCATGCCCTGCTACTGGTTTGCATTTCACTTCTCACTACTCACTGCTACCTAACATCTCCCAAGCCCCGAGAGAACTGACAATGACCTTCTTTGGTTTGGCAGGTACAGGTCAGAGGAGGATACCTTTGCCTTGAAACTGGCAGGCTGCAAGGCCGATGAACAGAAGTCCCCCTGCCTTCCACAGGGACCACCCCGGAAAGCAGGTAGAGGGCAGTCACATAGGCAGCTTTGGCAGGGGGCCCTTCCTCACACTGTAGACCAGCTAGACTTCATTAAACTTGATAAATTTCATCACTGATCTTCAACAGCCCCATGGTAAGATTGCGCAAATGTTGTCCTCACAGATGAGAAATTAAAGCAGAGCACAGCAGTCACAGTGCCACCCAGTAAGGGGGCTGGAGTACAGGTCCCACCCCCCTGGGTCATGGCTCCTATCTCCTGGGTGGCAAAGTGCCAGACACCAATGGGGACTTCCCTGGTCAGGCACCACACTGTGTCTTCACCAGACTGAGGTTCTGATGGAGGTGATGTCTGCCGCCAACCTTTAATTCAACATGTTAGCTTTGAAAACAGGAAAGCACAAATTCTAATTGCCAAAATATTCCCTTTACTAACAATATTACAATACAAAATTCTGATGTCTTTTTCAGATTTAAAAAATATAATCACATCATTAAATATTGTTACAGCATAATATTAGAAACAACACAAAATACAAACATGGTATTCAGATTTCTCACAAAGCATGCTTATTTAGATATATTATTTCTATATATCTGTGGGTTACATCATAGCAATTCTATATATGTATACAAGTTGAATTATGAAACACTGAATTTACTTCCAGGAGGTCACTATAGTGTAATCTCCCCTTAGTTTTTTTGTGATTAATGACTTTGCATAGAATCCGTACTGTGGCAGAGTCAGAGAGACTGTCTCTGTGTGCCCTTCAAGAATGGGGACATTCTAGCATTTCAAGCAGGTATTAATGTAGGAGAGATGAGGATGAGCACCTGAGGAACTTTTAAGAAGATTTATTTAAACCGGTGCAATCCAGAGGGGCTAATGCCAAAAAATCTCTGGGCCCCAGGTATGGAAATTCTCTGAGATTTCTACTCAGTGGGTAGTTACACAACACAATGGCTAACAAAACAGTTACTTTTTCTTCCATGCTCTTAAAATGGACAGAGTTTTCACAAGTTAAATTTACTAAGAAAAGAGAAACAATAACTTTTATACATCAATAAGCTTGATTGCAGACATAATTGTTTTTTAAGTTGTAGATGGGCACAATACCTTTATTTTACTTTATTTTATTTTATATTATTTTTATGTGGGTGCAGAGAATCAAACTCAGTGCCTCACACCTGCTAGGCAAGTGTTTTATCACAGAGCCACAACCCCAGCCCTGCAGACCTAACTTCTACAAGAAAGAGAAACTTGACCTTTATAGCAAAAAAGAGGAGCTCAAACCACAATGAGATCTCTAGAAATCCTGCTGACTTAAAAAAAAAAAAAAAGTCTTGTTGACTAGGAGAGAGGCTTACATGTTACAATGAAGGTGTGGGATCTTTGGGGAACTACATCATTTCCAAATGATGTAGTCTTTGGGATTAAATCATTACCCGTTTGATGCTCATTATTTAATCCTTTAAATCAAAAAATGTCATTAGCTTCTTGGCTTAAAGTTTTATATAATGTCATAAGTTCAGAAAACTTGGGCAGGGCAAGCCTGTGCTTCACTCCTCAGCTCTCCAGTGAATGAATCTACACCACAGCAACCCAGTGAAGCTGCCCCATCCTAAAGCCAGGCAACTGGGTACATTTAGGAGGCAAGTAGGGAGTTACATCAGCAGCTTCTTCACCTGAGGGAGCTGAGGTGAGCACCTGCTGTGTGACCTTCACCTGCTGAGCAAGCGTGGATCAGCTCCCTGGGGGAACCAAGGAACCTGCAGCCACCACTTGTCATCTATCCATCTACCCCATGCTTGGCCTGCACTCTGACCAGGCACCCGCAGTCCTAAGCTTCTCCAGAGGTTCATCTTTTTTACTTTTGTTGCTGTTGTGCTTTTGATTTGTTTTCCGAGTATATTGTAACTTTCCACTCACAAGAAACATGGGAGTTGCAGATATTTGCAGTTTTTGAGGTGAAGCTATAAAATACTCCATCTTGGGGGCTGGGGTTGTAGTTCAGTCATAGAGTACTTGCCTAGCATATGTGAGGCCCTGGGTTCAATCCCCAGCTCCACATGAAACTAAATGAACAAAATAAAGTTATTGTGTCCATCTACAACTAAAAAATATTAAAAAGAAAAAAAAACCTCCATCTTTTCAGGAGGATATGGCACATTTTTTTAAAAGCAATTTTTTTCCAGTTTAAAATAATGTTTTCATATTTGATATTTATGAAGCCTCACTCTATAAACTAAATCTGAATTTAAGAAAGACAGGATCATGAAGAATATACTCAGGACATAATCAGAGTATGAACCCAGACAGGATTAAAGGTCCTATCTTTTCTCTCCTTCCTAGTCTGTAACGGCTTCTGTGTACCACCCCAAAATTGCTTCAAGTACTCTTCAATACAATCAAGCATTCCCTTCAGTACCCTAATCAAGCAAGGGTAGGGACTCCACATGCCTTCTCCATGCCTCCTGGCATACTTGTAATCACATAGTAGGGTCACGTGAAACTCATTCACCGTTTGTAACAGTCTCCTAGTTGTGTCCAACTTTGCTCCATAAGCCCCAAAGTTCAAAGGAACTTGTGCCTGACATGTTAAAATCAAAACAGCTTCCCACCATCCCTTCTGATTCTGCATGAATGGCCAACCACACAGACACCGGGCTGTGTGGAGGAGACCAGGGGTAGGTGTAGACCACAACTGCAAAGGGCATCAGGCTACAGCTGCAGCCCAGCTGCCCTCCTTGCTTCTGACTGGGTGATCTCAGGGGAGATGCTAACATCACTGTCCTTTCTCAGAATCCAATCAAGCAGCATGGGTACTCTGTGTTTGTGAATCTCAAGACACATTCTATTCCCACATCCAAATTTGGTCTAAGCCTTCTTTCTGGGTGGGGTGAACCTCCTTCCCCATCGCCCTCCACCCTCTGGGCTCAGAGTCCTCCCTTCAAGATCCCTCTCCTTGTTACCTAACTTGAAATGGAGAGGGGTGGGAGGCCGCTCTTGGTGCCCACAGTGGGCGGGATGTGTGCACTTCCCAACATGGTGAGGTACTGACACTGGGCTTGCATTTCAAAGATGAAAACCAAGCCTGAGCCTAAGTTGCAGGAAATGGCAAGTGCCCAACATCATAGAGGAGCAGCAGAGCAGTAGTGGCATGGCGAGGTGAACTGGCTGAACTGTGGAGACCTCAATGCCAAAGGCATGTCTGGGAGAAGAGACAGGCTTCTTAATAAACAGTTCTGGGGAAATTGGAGATGCAAGGGTGGAAGAATGAAACTAGATCTCTGTCGCTCAACAGGCACAAAAGTCAACTCAAAGTGGATCAAAGACCTAGGAATTAGACCAGAAACTCTGCAACTGCCAGGAGAAAACATAGAGGCAACATACTGTATACCAACTTCCTCAACAGCACCCCTAAAGCTCAGGAAATAATGCCAGGAGTTCATAAATGGGATGACATCCAATTAGAAAAGCTTCTGCACTACAAAGGAATCAAGAGAGAAGCAAGAACCTAGAGAGGGGAAGAAATATTTACCAACTACAGCTTAATATCCAAAACATATAAAAAAACTCAAACAATTTAACACCAAAATACAGATAATCTGATCAATAAATTGGCAAATGAACTAAACAGATGCTTGTCAAAAGAAGAAATAATAAATGTCAAGCAATATTCACCATTTTTAGTATTCAGAGCAATGAAGATCAAAACTACATTGAGATTTCATCTCATTCCAGTTAGAATGGCAATCATCAAGAATACAAATAATATAAATGCTGGTGAGGATGTGGAAAAAAGGATCCCTTATACACTGTTAGTAGGATTGTATATTAACTAGTACAACCATCATGGAAATGAGCATGGAGGATCCTCAAAAGCAGTGGTCTGACCCAGCTATACCACTCCTTGGTACTTATCCTAAAGAATTAAAGTCAGCTTACTGCAGCAATATATGCATAGTTCTGTGTATAGCAGCACAATTCACAATAAGTTATGGAACCACCTCAGATGCTTGCCCAAAGATGAATGGATAAAGAAATTGGAGAACATCATGCTAAGGGAATAAGCCAGACTCAGAAAGTCCAGGTTTGCATATTTTCTCTCATATGTGAAAGTTAGAGAGAAAAAATGGGGAAAATGAAAGCAGAAGGGAGACCAGTACCATAGAGGATGGGGATTGGAGGAGGGAAAGAGGGAAAGGGGAAGCACAGGGGAATGAAGTATAATTATTATTCCTTAATACATATATTTTTAAAAAATAATAAACAGAATCCACAAGCATGCTACTTTATAGAACACACAAAATTAATAGAAAAATGTATGTAACTTAAAAGATTGGCAAATATACAAACAAAAATATAAGAAATCTGGAAGTGGTATAATTTCACAAGAGTAAAATTTTAAGAATATCTACTTACTAAGATAATGGGGGTGATTTCATATTTAAAAATGCCCAAATAAAATGAAGTTACATGCTTCCAGAATTTTAAAAGGATTATAATTCAATTTTGGACATATGAAGAAAATTGTTTTAAAATACAGCATTATGTACAATGCTGAATTTTAAAACAATTTTGGATTTTGTTTGAGAAAAATGTCTTAATGAAAATGGAGAGCTGAAGTGAATGATCATTTATACTTGTTCCATCCTCTTTATTTGTGACTTTGCCTATTCACCAGAATTTGTCACCTTGAGATCAATACATTTCTGCGGCTGTCCACAGACATGCACTGCGCTGTAGAAACTTTGTCACCAGATGTGCATGTTCCCAGCTGTGTAGGAAATTGTGCTCTGCCTTCCAATCAGCTGTCATGCTATAAAGAAGTGTTTCCTGTGGTGCTCCTGTGTGATGCTTTTCATGTTTCTGTGCTTTGCTAGTGGACAAGTTTGCTGTTCAAAGTGGTCTCCAGGCATAGGCCTGAGTTTGTCTCATGTGATTGGAAACAAGAAAACTATATGCAGCTTGTGGAGCTAGTGTGAGCTAACTCAGCCTCCCTCAGGTGTGGTGCTGAGCTCAACAAGTTCAGTGCTAACTGACTCAGTGAGGTCACGGTGCTCTGTCATCATGAGTGTATCAAATGTGTAAGTCCTTAAAGGGAAACACAGGAGATGCCGTGATCAGAGGCAGCCAGGCACTTAAGCCTGTGTTTGCCTTGGGGTGATGACTCTTTATTCACTAATTCAGTGTGCTCAATGACTGTATTGAACATAAACATAACATATAACAAGAACCAACCATACATCATAAAAGTGGGTCTGTTTCAAACATGACGTGCAAAAATATCTTGTGATAAGGTGTAAACACTTGTCACAAGAATCTTATAAACAGTACTCCTGGAGTACTTTTTAAAGGATATGAAGTCACCTGACAATTCTGTCTCCTGTTGTTTTACAAGAAAACCTGGAAAGCATGGGAAATGATCCAGCTGGATGTGGAACCGAGGATACTCACTGTAGATCCTTGATCCACCCTTTACTCCAGATGCCCACAGAGGGAAAGCAGCAACCACAACCCTCACAAAAGAAGCTGGGTGACTCCCAGGTGAGGTCTCTGATCTACAGGTAGTGATGGCCTCCATCATAGAGCACCTTAAGGGGAATTCATCCTGTCCCTGCTGGGTGAGGAGTTAGCCTAGGCTGAGAGTGACCCTAATGTCTTTGGGGAGCACTCCTTGGACTCTGGGTCTGATCCATCTCTCTGACACAGCTTTTCTGGCCCCTATGAGTCCTGCCTTGTGAGCAAAATGGTCTTCTGAGCAACTTTTCCCCTCCCAGGAGCTCCCATCTCACTTAGTCACACTTAAAATAATAACCTTAAGAATTATTTCTAGGAGATAAAATGACTTGATTTGCCAAATGCTTTTCTTTAGATAAGATTTTTTGCTAATTCTCTATCTGAGCAACAGTCACACTTGAAACCACCAGCTCAGTTTCCTTGACCTTCTCTAGGGTGAAGTGAGTGTGAGATGAACTGATACTCAAGCACAGGTGATGTTGGAATGGCTGCAGCAGATTGTCTTGTAACATTTGCAGGATTTCTCACCCTGGATTCTGCTTCAAGGAAAGGGCTATGTTTGTTTGGCTAAACTTTTTTAAAAAATTATTTTTCCTCTCCATTCTTTAAAAATAACCCAAACAGTTAGTTATCACATTTGCACTATGGAATTTTTTTTTTCCTTCAGATTGAGATTTCATCTCATTCCAGTCAGAATGCCAGTCATCAAGAATACAAATAATAGAAAGGAAGGAAGTTGGAAAAAACATGGCGGCAGGAAAGGAGTGAGCCACCCTGTGCCCCGTGCCGCCAGATCCTCAGATCTCACCTAGTCAGAAAACTACATCTCTAAGAGGACCCCTATCTATCTGCTCTCTGTAGAAATCACCAGAGCTGTGACCCCATGCAGGGCTCCGGGCCTCAGCGTTTGAGTAGGAAGCCTGGCATTAGAGCAGGACCCAAAACCCAAAGTTCCAGTCCAGGCAAAACTGGGTGAGCACCTTAGGAGAATCATCTATCAACACATCTGCAGATCGCCAAGACTTCACTCCACTCCCACACAAGTCACTCAGCTGCTACCTACCCATAGCACAATACCATGGCCTGGCTCTCCCCATCTCACCAGGTTCCCTCACCTCACCAGACACCCTGGCACTGAGAGCAGGCCGCCGCCATCTTGACTCAACATTCTCGCCATTTGGCTGGGGGCAGTGCCCAGATTGGATCTCCAGGGGCCAGGTACCATTTCTAACCGCCCCACTTCCCCAGCAGTGGTAACCCAACATAGTAGTTGCCCAACACAGGTGTGCAGTGCAACCAGAGATCCGCCCACCACAACCCCGGGGTGAGAGTTTCCTCAATTGGGAACTGCTGGGGGAGAGGGAGAGACCAGGAACTGGGAAATCTCCAAGCAAGAGAGGGAGATAGTACCAGGTGCTCAATTCATACAATCGAGCTGTTCCAAAAAGAGACCCGAGAGGTGCAATCTTTCTGCAGAGACTGGTGGGTGTCACTCCCCACATCCAGGAGCCTGCACCAAGAATAGTCTTCCCACTCTGGTTACCTCCACCATCCAGAGGGCAGAGACACCAGCTTACAACAGACAACGCCACCTACTGGATGAGAAGAGAAGCAAGAAAGATATGGATCTCTAAAGCCATACAGAACCCTGGCTTCTTTGGTTTTTGGTTGGTTGGTTGGTTGGTAGGTTGGTGGGGTTTTTCTCTTCTAACTCTCTATCATCAGGCCCTCACATCCCCAAAATATGTGAAACCAAGAACTTTGTATGAAATAGGACTTTGAAGACTAAGTCATCTGATTAATATAATATAAAGGTGTTGAATATGCCCCTTTTTTCTTTTTCTTTTTATTCTTTCATTTTTCTTTCCTCCTCCAAATTTTACTGTTTTAACATCTTTATTTTGTAAATACATATGGGTGTTTGTTTTATGTACTCCACTGTCATCCCATGTGTAAGGCATGAAGTAACATGTGGGGCATGTTGCATCAGAAAAGAGGAAACCTAACTTGCAGGCTGCTACCCACTCCCTGGTCCTGGGGCTGCACATGGCTAGGATGGTGCCTGGCGATCAGCCAGAAGGCATTACCATGGGTTGTGACGAAAAATCAGACCACCTCTAGGATAGGCTCAGAACCTTTCTGCCCTCGTGGACAGCTCGTGTCACCCATTACTACCTATAGGATGGGTGTACACGTGAACTCTCCCCACCCTGCTGACCTTTATCCTGATTGGCTCCTGTACATTATATTAGCTGTGTGTGTTTTCTCAATAAACTGAGATCCTGCTTTGACTGGTCTCCCTGACGTGTCTGATTGTCCTCTGGTGAGGGAGTGCTGGGTGCAGGTGGTCAGTCGGCCCTCTCCTTTCTTGGCTCATCCTGTCGGGGCGTGCTCTCCCCATCTCTCCCGCAGGTTGGGAGGGAACTAGGGCTAAAAACCCCGACATCATGTACTTTCGTACCCTAAATTACTTCCTATCTATTCTCTTGCTACTAATCCTCTTTACTAGGTTTCTCCTTCATACTTCCTCTGATATATTAACTCTATATCCTCACATCCTACCTCCTCAGCATATTGTCCTAAGCCCCACCCCCAGTTTATTGTCCACTGTCAGAAACTGTAAACCTTTTTACAAAACTACTGATTATATTTAGATAATAATTGAATCCAACATTTCCGGACATTGAGACTAAACTGTAAATGTCTTAATAATAACAAATTGTTCCTAGGAGGTATATTTTTGATATTAAGATCTGTTAACATTGTTCTTCCCCACAAAGGAGAAGTCTTGGAACCCTACAAGAGCACTACAAACCTATAGGGTAAAAACACTAACAATCTAGACCCACAGAACTGGAAAGGAAGACACCCAAGCAACATGAAGAGACAAGGGAATAAGGTGCCCCAAACAAATGAAGACACCACATCATTAGAATCATTGCCAGCCACAGCAGGGGGAATGACAGAGAAGGAGTTCAGGATGTACATGGTTAAAATGTTCTGTGAACTCAATGAAGATATAAGAGAGCAAACACAGGCAGTGAAAGATCACTTCGACAAGGAGCTACATAAAAAGTCCAAGAAGCAAAAGATCACCTCAACAGGGAGATAGAGGTTCTAAAAATAAATTTAAAAAAAACCAGAAATACTTGAAATGAAAAAAATAATAAACCAAATTAAAAGCTGAAACAAAAGCATCACCAACAGAGTTGGCCACTTGGAAGATAGGACATCAGACAATGAAAACAAAATATATAGACCACACAGTGATTATGGTAAGAAACCACAAGCAGAACATTCAAGAAATATGGGATAACATAAAAAGACCAGAGTTATGGGGATAGAGGAAGGCATAGAGATCCAAACTAAAGGAATGAACAAATTTTTCAATGAAAGAATATCAGAAAATTTTACAAACATGAAGAATGAATTGGAAATCCAAATTCAAGAAGCCCACAGGATGCCAAGTGTACAAAATCATAAAAGATCCACACCAAGGCACATGATAATGAAAATGCCCAACAGACAGAATAAGGAGAGAATTTTAAAATCCAGAAGAGAAAGGAATCAGATTGCATAAAAGGGGAAACCAATTAGGATAACGGCAGATTTTTCAACACAGACCCTGAAATCTAGAAGATCCTGGAACAACATATATCAAGCTCTGAAAGAAAATGTGTGCCAACCAAGAATCTTGTATCCAGCAAAATTAAGCTTTAGATTTGAAGATGAAATAAAATCCTTCCATGATAAACAAAAGTGAAAATAATTTATAGCTAGAAAACCAACACTACAAAACATCCTTGGCAAAATATTCCATGAAGAGGAAACAAAAAACAACAATGAAAATCAGCACAGGGAGGTAGTACCCTAAAGGAAAAACAAATCAAAGAAAAAAATCAAGTCAAGTTAAATAACAAAAATAAACAAATATGGCTGGGAATACAAATCATGTCTCAATAATAACCCTGAATGTTAATGGCTTAAACTCACCAATCAAAAGACATAGACTAGCAGATTGGATTTTTAAAAAAGACCCAACAATATGCTGCCTCCAGGAGACTCATCTGATAGAAAAAGACATACACAGACTGAAGGTGAAAGGTTGAGACAAATCATACCACTCACATGGACTTTGGAAGCAAGCAGGGGTTTCCATCCTTGTATCAAATAATAATAGACTTCAAGCCAAAGTTAGTCAAAAGGGATAAAGGTGGACATTACATACTGCTCAAGGGAAGCATATACCAACAAGCCATAACAATCATAAATATATATGCCCCAAACAGTGGTGCGAGGTCTGTCTACAGATGGTTGTCTTGGCTTGGGCTGGAGGAGCTCTTGCAGTGCTTGTGCATACCATCTACCCCATGCACTTCCTTATCTGTGGCTCCAGGGAGATTGACCATTATTCTGTGAGATGCTCGCCATTCTGAGAATGTCTTGTGAAAATAATGTACTACCATCAGTTTCCAAGATGGTGGAATTTGTGTCAACCATTGTGTTTCTGCTGGTCTTATTTCCTCTCATTCTGGCCTTCTACACTGTCATCTTCCTCACTGTCCTCAGGATAAACTCTCTAAAGGGTAGGAACAAAGCCTGGACACTTGCTCTTCCCGCCATCTACATGACACCCAGCTCTGCCCACACACCAGAGCAAGCCCAGATAGGAACTGTGGTGGGCACCATAGTGACCCCTACGCTTGACATCCTCATCTACAACCTGAGGAAAAAGAGGAGGTGGGGGCTCTGAGGAAGTGCCTGGGGAGGGGCTGTGGCTGTCAAAGCTCCCTGCCTCTCCAGTGCTGCTCTAGGAATGTTCTATCCTCAACTTTCAGAGGAGCCACAGTCAACTCACATTCTGAGGAAAGTCCTTTCCAGGATTCATGTGGACATTTGTCTGTTGCTCTCAGTTCCATGTGTTGGCTTTAGTTGAGCACAATCTTGATAACAGCTACCAACCAGCTCTGGGGAAATTACATGGATTCTGGTGGTGACATCTGCACAGGGGCAAATGCTCTTGGCTCCTCTTCAGCTTTAATGTATTGGGTCACCAAGGAAGAACTGGCGTGCTAGTCTAGATCCAGTGCCTCGATGGTGCTTCTAATTTAAACTGTCCTATCCATGTCCACTATCACCTGTCACTCCCGGAGCTCCTGCCTCAATCCCCCTGCCTAAAACCCAAAGGTCTCTTGATCCATGACACCTCCTGATAGAATCCTCCCTTTCCACAACTCTTGTGTGTTACTATACTTTTTTTTCATAGTTGGTTAAGAATTACATATGCAATTGTATTCTTTTTCCTTCTGAACTAAAAAAAAAAAAAAATAAGCAGCCATATGTAAAAAGAAATCTGAGTGAATTCAGGAAATTCTTTCAGAAATAGAACTTAGAGTTTTACTTTTTATCTACTAGATTTTACCATTTTTCATTTTAATTGGTATATTAATATATATTTCATTAATTAGAGAGCTTAACTTTATAATTTTGTAATCATCTTCAGTGAGACTTCTGAGGTTCAAGGTAAACTTTGGTATGATGATGTGCTTCTGCACCAGCTCCCGGCCCAAGGAGTGGGACTGAGCCTCCTTGTGGGTATACTAGATGCTGAAGGGGGAGCCAGACAGTGGAAGTTAGAGGGGAGGGGGAGATAATGTGAGCACAGAGCAAGTGGGGGATAGGGGGAAAGGAACTGCAGGCTGCTGGGAAGGAGGCTCCCAGTCAGGGTGCTGACTTGAGGGTGAAGGTAGGAGGAGCTCCCGGCTCCACCCTGCTGGTAAGACTGGGGAGGGCACCACTTTCATACGGTGACAGCACCTTTTCTGCCCTGAGTCTGGCAGGATGCTCGACACACCTGAAGTCATGGATCGTCTGCCTCCAGTCTGTAAGAGAGCCATGATTGCCTCAATTTCTAAATGGCAAAGCATGCTCAGGGGTTTTATGTGACTTTGCCAGTGGTACCTAAGCAACAAGGGGCAGGGCATGTACCAGAACCCAGGCCCATCTGCTCCTGGGCCTATACATTGTGTGCTACTAGCAGTACCCTCCAGGGGAGGACACAGACAGTAGCTGTTCAAGGAGGGACTGGGACCTGTCCTGTTGCCTGTGAGGATGTTCTGCCTGAGTGTTCCAGTAAGATGACAGGTGCTGTCTACCAAGCAGTTGTCCCCGAGGGAGCACCATGAGTTAGTGGGCTCATTCAGAGACTTGGACATACCTAGATTTAAGTCAAATCTAGGAGCATATAGAAGCCTCTTTCTACAGAGCAGGGTAAAGCACAAGGCCAAGGTTGTCAAGATGAAAACCAAAGCCTAGACCAAGTCCAGGGCTGAGCTGAGCCAGGTCAAGACAAAACCAAATGCCAAGATAAAGACCAGGGCAACCCTGTCCTAGACACACCTGAGCCAAGCTCAGCTGACAGCGGACAGGCAGCAGGACCAGGCGTGCTGAGGCAGGGCCAGGTGTGGTGGTGCTGGGTACTTGCTCCCTCCACAGGCAAGTCTGGATCATCCTGGACCCTGATGCTGGCTCTTGGCACATCAGTGTGTGGATCTTTAATATATATATATATATATATATATATATATATATATATATATATATATTATATATATATATATTTGTTGATGTGTGGTACCTGGTATGGAACCCAGGGGCACTCTGCCAGAATTTTTTTCTTTTTAATTTCAACACAGGATCTCACAAAGTCATCCAGGAAGGCCTCAAACATGTGATCCTCCTGCCTCAGCCTCCTGGTACCTGGCATTAAGGCGTGGCCATTGCACCAGGCTCTATGAATGTTTTCACCCGGTGACCACACTCAATGGAAGACTTGTGCACACTGCAGGGTGAGTTCCCACATCTTTTCTGGAGTGACCTTCTGGCAGATTCTGGGAGTCTCCTGAGTTTCTAGAGGACAGTCAAGGATGAGGTAATTCTAATCTTTGGCAGGGAATGCGGCTGCAGAATATGCCCCTGACTAGGGCTGATATGATGGGCCCAGTTTATGAATGAAAGGGACAGATTGACGGGGACCTTAACTAGAAAAATCTGACTCACATGGTTTGAGGAATGACTCAGACCTGAAAAGTGCATCTTTCTGCCCCTACAGGGAAGAATAGGTTGTAGGGAAAGGTAAATAAAAACATATGCCATCCCCCAAATGCAAAGGCAGTGTTGGCACTTTGGAAAATCCAGACTACAGATGTCCACTGCCATCTGCCACAATGGCCTTGTTCAGCCCTACCGAGTGGAAAGAAGGCGAAGGCCTCATCCAGTCCTGGTCAGAGGTGGAGTGGAGGCATCTGCTAAGTTCCTTCCAGGTCAGCTTCAGCAGCGGAATGTGTAAGGCCTCCATCTCCCTGCTCACAGACCGCAGAGATGCCTGCCTGGTACTGGGGCTGAGGTCTCCTGTGTGTCTCCATGCAGGCCACCGCTTCCTCCTGCTCTCACCTTCTCCACCTTCCCCAAGGTTTCCACAGTGATGTGTGCTGTTTTGTAACACAATAAAGATAGAATTTAATTGCAGATAGAATGTTTTCCCAAAGACCCTGAGTGTGAGTTAGCAGCCAGGGTCACCTGGTCACGGTTGTGATGCCTCATTGACCCCACAGCTGGGGCCTCCAGGAACCTGCCCCTGATCTCAGACAGTCTCCCAGCAAGAACTGCAGGATCCACACTTTTGATTGGGAGAGGATGAGGCAGAGGAGATTCGGGATCCCTTAGCTCTACCATTGGAGGAAGGGACTGGATTTGGGGACCACACTTGGGTGCATGTACCCCAAGGGTAAATGAAGAGAGGTTCAGGGCTCAGATAGCAAAGTTCTCCATGCATGCAACATCAGGAGGGTGGGGAATAAGGTAGATCTGAGCACCTGTTTTGAGCCCCTCATCCTCACAGATGTCCCCAGTGACCTTCATGGTGGGCAGCCCCAGAGCTCTGGAGAGAAGAGGAGGCCCATAAGGTGAAAGGGGATCCTGGTAACTTGGACATGACAGTGACTGCATCCAGGGAACCTGGAATCTGGGGCTGGGCAGATGCTGACCAGGGCCCCTTCTCCACTGCAAGCCCTCATGGTACTGCTTCTGATGGACCCCAAGCAAGTTCTTCACGACTCCAGGTAAAAGCTTAGCCTGGGAACCACTCTTTTTAAGCCTGTTTTGTTGCTCAAATTTGGCTCAGAAAGGGTCTTTTGACACTGACTCTTAACAGTCTGTCACTTCTCCTCTGATGAGGGGCCAGATCAGACCAAAGGACAGGACAAGTCTGTTCCAGCGACATGGGCCCAGACTACTTGATGGACAATCAGAAAACGTTATTCCGAGATAGGGGCATGGTCAGAATGAAGTTGGGCAGGTGCCAACCCTACCCAAAGCAGGCATTGCCAAGGCTTCAGAGCAGGTTTCCCAAGTTTTCCACTAGGTGGAAGAAGTGGGCATCTTTGCAGGTTGGCTCTTTTCACTCACAAGCTCAGGGTGCCCTTGAGGGGATCTCAATAAAGGGCCAGAAGACAGGGAGCCCCATATCCCTCAAGACTGCAGGATGGACAAGATGGAGACACTGAGACAAGGCCCAATAAAAATCAGAAAATTTCAAAGAAATTCCATATTGCCCTTTTCCCTGCCATTTTCTACCAACATCCCAGCTCACTGCAGTCAATCCCATGCCCAGGATGGAAGCTTTGGCCAGATCAAAGCCCTGGCCCAGGAAGGAATGTAGGGCTGGAGGGAACTGATCATGTCCCCAGCAGGGTCCCCTGGGCCTACACAACTGCATCTCCCAGCTTTGTTCCTGTGGATGGCAGTGCTTCTGTAGGACAGAAGAGGAAGACCAGATTCTCCCTCTGTCTCCTGGCTTCCTTCCTGCAGATGGAAGGACAGGCAGAGGCAGATCAGCTTCATGCTCCATTTTGGCCAAATTGTGATTCAATTCATTTTTCTGTTTTATATTGTCTTCTCTGACACTAGTGAACGCCCCAATCAGTCAACAGGGACTCCAGATTCTTGGGTCCAGAAGTACAAAAGTTCCTCCCCAGTGCCTGCTCCCCTTCTAGGGCTCCTAAGGGTCCCCAGTCTACAGACCCTGGGCCCCTCACTGAGGTGCTGTCCATGTCCCCTGCAGAGCAGGTGTGGCTATGTGCAGCCTGGGCCTGCGATGTCCCAGCTTCCAGGGTCTCCTTAGTCCCCTCCTAAACTCCCCACCTTTCATCCCTTCTCCCCCTGTACCAGGCCCCCAAAGCATGTCCCCCTAAGGACATGGATCCCCCACTTTTCCAGACCACCCCAAGCAGCTCTTGGGCTTTGGGGCAGGTCGCTGAGGCACAGTTAGAGTTGGAGAGAGAGTCCAGAGAGGAGGGCCTCTGAGCTCACCCTGGAGGCCCATCCCATGGTTAATATTCCCCTCTCCAGTTCTGCATTCCAGGAGGAGGCATGAGCATTGGAGGAATGTGAAGGACACCAGGCAAAGTCCTTGGGAGGGAAGTCCCTGGAATCTGGACCAGCAGAAAGAAAGGCCACTTGGATGATGGGTGGAGAGAGCCCACAGCTCTAGAGCATGGGGATACTGAGTTGTGTGGTGTGGCTTCTGTCCTGTGGGTGCCCAGGGGTGTCCTTGGCTGACAGGTAGCATGAGAGCTACCTGTGTATCACCAGAAGCAGCTGGGATAGGAGGGGCTCAGCAGGGCCCAGGAGGGTGAACCCCAGAGGCGCATGAGCCCCTCCTGTAGGACCCAAGGCCCCCCATGGCCACACCACATGACCCCGGAACCTGATGTGCAGCCGCAGGACACAGAGACACACGTAAACAGACCTTTCCAAACATTGATCATATAGTGAGCCAAAAAAAGCTTTAATAATGTTCAAAGAATGGTGTAGGTGTGTAGTATAATGTTTATGTGTGTGGTGTGTGTGCAGTGTGTGTGTGCTGTGCATGTCGTGTGTGTGCTGTGTTTGTGTGTGGATAGTTGGGTGCTGTGCATGTCGTGTGTTGTTTGTACAGCACAGTTTGGACAGGATGGTGTGCTTTGTGGCATATGAGTTGTAGTACTGTATGTTGAGTGGGTGTGTGTGACGTGCGTATTGGGTTGTGTGATGTGTAAGGAGGTGTGTGTTTGCCTGATGTGTGTCTCTGTGTTTTGTTCACCAATTCCAGGGAGATTATGCCTTTGGAGAGCCAGAACCTCAGGATCAAGGTGAATGGAGCTGGTGCCACCCATCCTGCTGATGAATGGCAGTTATGGTGATGGCCATGATCCTGTGTCCACAGGACATCATGTGGCAGACAAGAAATGCCCCTGAGACTGACATATAAGACAAGGCCCAAGTGACCATCACAGAATTCCAGGCAGTCGGTTGGTGGGGCCAGTGCCCAGCAAGATTGTGGCTTCCAGTGGCCTCATGGAGGACTTTGCCAATTTCCTCTTGGTTCTTGTCTCCTGAATTTTGAAGAATAAGATCAACAGACAATCATAAAAGGGAAGAGTAAAAGGATCAGGATTTACTTAAGGGAGAAGGGACAGATCCCGCTATGTGGGAGGGGGCATGATAGCAGAAAAACCCATTTTGTTGTGCCAACTTAGGAGTTTATACATGGTTCTGGGTAGAGCATGGAGCAAAAGCTATGTTAAACACTCAGAATCAAAGCCACTGTCTTCCTTTCCATCCAGGTTCACCCCCACGTCCTCCTATAACTTCCATCTGGGTTCACCCCCACCTTCTGGTTTTCCACCTCTGGGATAAAGGAGTTGGCTGGACTGTTCCATAGGACAGTCCAGCCCACAGGGGAGCCTCAGGTCTTTTACATTTGAATTAGGCCTTGATGGTGTTCATTAATGTCTACCCTTAGCCTCCAGGTGTGCTTCCTGTGACTGAAGAAGACTAACTACATATTCTTACACAGTGTTGCCACTGTTCATTTGCTTGCTTAGAACTCTTTAAAGGAAAAGAAGACTTATCCATATGGGTTCTTTCCATTGTTCTTACCTGTACCCTCCTTTCACATCCTTCAGAGGAGTTCCAGGATGCAATCTACATGATTGGCTAATTTTAGCATTTGGGTGGGCAAAAGGAAAGGGCTGTGATTGGATCCAATAAGGGCTGAATACCAAACTGAAAAAGAGCCACTAGACTTTCTATTTCTCACACTCAGGGCATCTTCCTGTGGATCACCCTGCCTCATCCTCCTGGGGCTGGGGCCAGAGGCTGCCCAGAGCCCTGTTACAGAAGACTTAAAGGGTCTTTCAATGTGGACTCCCACAGTGACCCTGGGGAGATGGAAGGCAGAGCTCTAACCAAGAGGAAGCTGCCAGGTAGGGCCACAGGGGGTGTCCCTGGGGCTGGGTGAAGGCCCTCTGGAGCTATGGGGGCTGACAATGGCTCACAGGGTAGGGGTAGCTAGGTTTTTCCTGCTCTCTGTTGATTGGTTAATTTGAACAATTTGGGTAGCGAAAGGGGCATAGGACTGCCCCTAGTTGTCCTGTACTGGGCCCTGGGGCTATTAGGGAGGAGCTTCGTGTTAACAGGAGGAGGAAAGTGGTTGGGGACTGAACTTAACTGCTGCTCAAGGAGGACACTGGCCACTCCAGCTGGAATCTCAATATTAGACCGAGACAATGCATAAACAGTAATAAAAACCCAGCTCTGTCTCCCTGCTCAGGCCAGGGTGCTGAGTGCATGGTGAGGGTCGGGCAGCTGACATTCAAATGCACCTGCAGCCAGTGAGGCAAGAGTCTGAGCTGGAAAGGCTCCAGGTTCCCTCAGTCACAGTGTCTCCAACCCATGTTCAGTCTCCCTGCAGTGCCTGCCTTGCAGCTGCATTGGGCCTTCAGGCTGGTGAGCCCCTTGTTGGAAATACCCTGTGCTGCAAGAAATCAGGCACTGCTCAAGTTACTCAGCAAGGCAGACATTACTTCTGCAGAAGGATGTGCTCTGGAACAGTTCAGTGAGAAAGCACCCTGGGGTGAGCAGGCTTCCTCTTTTTATACCTAAGGCAGCACTGCCCCTTGCTCTGATAAGAAGCCCTCAGGGCCTACCATCTATGTGATTGGCTCACTTTAAAACTGTGGAAAAAAGGAAGGGCTGTAGTTAAAATGGTTGCAACTGGCTCTTACACCAGGCTAGTTAAATACTCAATTCTGAAAATGGGCCTCAGGACTTTGTGTTTCCCCCACCTTCATACTCATCCTCCCTGCCTGTCAACCCCTGCACAGTCTCACTGTCCCTTTGAAGGGTAGTGCGACTTAGTGAGACTGGCCCACTGGCTGGGTGGTTGTCCTCGCAGACATTGCCCCCCACTTTCCAAGTTTCTGAACTTCTGCTTGAGCAAAGGTCAGTTACTGGGGTCACTCCCAATGTTACCATAGCAATTACCAGCGCCTCCTGGCGGGGACAGTTTCTGTTCCTCTGGCTGGTGCAGGCATGGGGGCTGGCAAACTCAAACCCCATTTACCACCCACATTGGCCCTGGATGAGGCCGGTTCCTGGATGGAAATGGGCTGGCCGGGTGTGCCACAGGCTTGGAGAGCGTCCACCTTACAGGGGTGTCCAACCATTGAGTCGCATCACCAGCCTTTTTTATTTTGAGAGAGGGTCTCAATTGGTTGCACAGGCTGGCCAGAACTTGAGATCTTTCTGCCTCAGCCTCCCTGGTGGCTGGGATCAGAAGCGTGGCCAGGAGGAAGAGGCTCAAGAGCAGAGGCATTCCCTCAAGCTAGCTCCCTGGTGGTCAGGGTCCGAAGCCTGGGGGAGGGAGCTGCAAGCCGCCCTGTCTTCATCCCTTGTGGGTGGCGCCGGACCTTTTGCACCCCAGTCTCATTGTGAAGCCTGAGCAGGCGCCATAGTAGACAGCAGCCCTCCGCGGGGTCCTGAGGGGAGCAGGGAGGTGGGTCGCCGCGTGCCCGCTGCCTAGCGACCCCTAAAGGTTCCGAAGGAAACCTCGCTCGCGCCCCCAACCGTCGAGAAGGAAACCTCGCAGGCCAAAGGACAGACGGTTCAGGAAGGAAACCTCTGGGGCCAGGTGGGCGACGCCAAGGCAAGTTGTGAGTTGTGGGTTTATCTTTACTACTATTTATTTATTTATTATTAAGTTGAAATGGAAAATAAGAGAATTTTAAGAGAACTTCCTGCTTTTTATTTTAAAAATATAATTTTTATTTTTTTCTAATTAGTTATGCATGACAGTAGAATGTACTTTGATGTATCATACATAAATGGAGTCTGATTTCACATTCTTCTGTTTGCACATGATGTAGAATCCCACAGGTATTATAGTCATGTATGTACATAGGGTAATAATGTTGATTAATTCTATTGTCCTTCTTACCCAAGATTCCCACCCCTCATCGTTTTTGACAAACCCTTGAGCTATGAGTTAGGATAAGATGCTGAGGATCCTTTAAAAAGTCATCAGTTGTTGAGTGGCACTGGCCTGTAATCCCTGCACCTTGGATGGCTGAGGAGGAAGATCACAAGTTTTAGAGTAGCCTGGGCAACTTCAAGACCCTGTCTTAAAATAAAATAAAAATAGCTCTGTAACCCAGCAGTCAGTGCCCCTGGGTTCAAGCCTCAGAACTAAAACTAAATTGATTAAATAAAAATAAATAAAGGGGAAAAATCTTCTGGAGCTGAGTTGGTGGCAGTGCTGCCAGAACAAAGAGGATATTGAGCCCCACAAGTGGCTGCAGGACCCCTGTGGGCCCAGGACACTTGAGATAGGAAGCCCAGGCCTCTGGGCAGGCCCAGCTTCACCAGAACCTGGGGTTACCCTAGGCTAGAGGCCAGAGGCTGCCTGGACCTGTGTTTCAGGTTCTGGGCTGAAAGCAGCAGCCCCTGGGATGCACAGTTGGGGGCTGTGTCCAGTCCCTGCCTGCTGGCAGAAGTGCCAGACCAGTTATACCAAAGTGTGGTCTTGTTCTAGGGGTGCTCCTGGGGTGCCAGGAGGAAGAAGGTGAGAATGGGATTGGAGGTGAGGAATCCCTGGGGTGACAGGCTCTTTCATAGCTGCTTGTCAGGAAGCAATCCCCAGGGAGCCAGATGTGACAGGCACAGAATAGCAGAGCTGGCCTACAGGACTAGAGTTAGAGCCCTGGAGAGGGATGACATGTGGACAGCCTTAGGAATCTGGAGACATAAAAGAATAAGTTGCTCTAAACAAGGTTCCCAGGTGTAATGCTAGGGCAGTCCCTGGGTCAGTGGCCAGAGCCTGCTTGCCCCCCACTTGAGATGTGATGCTTGCTCCAACACACCCCTGCTGTTGAGGTCACCATCGCCATCATCATGAGGTCTTCACAAGAACTGAGCTGAGGCAGGTGCCATGGTTTTTCACCTTCAAAACTGAGCTAATTGGCCTCCTCTTTTCATAAAGTTAGCTGCACTGGGCATTTTGTGCAGTGATCCAAGTCTGACTAACACGCAGCTGACATTCATGCTCAGTTCTGCAGGCTCATAGTCCAAGGTCATGGCACTAGAAGACTTGGTGTCTGGAGAGGGCCACTTTCTGGTTGGCAGACATCACCTCTGGCTGTGCTCTCACTTGGCAGAAGCTGTGCTCCTTGGGCCTCTTTCAGGAGAGCACTAACGCCACCCATAGAGCCTCTGCCCCCCTGACCGAATCCTCTCTCCAGTGCTCCACAAATTTCAACATTCAATTGGGGGAGGAGGTCAGCAAGCATTAAGGCCATGTAGTTCCTCCCAAAGTACACATCCTTCAGGAACATGTAGAATTCATTTGTTCTCTTCCAGTAGCCCCAAACACCAGTTTAAGATGAGTAGGTTTTCAGGAAATGCCTGGGGACTGAGAAAAAAAATCTTTCTTAGGAATTTTCTAACTTTAAATGGGCACCATTACAGTCCACCCCGTCCCCATTCCCATCTGTTGCTCAGTCTTGAGGGCTCTGGAGTGCCATCATCTGACTGGCCATGTGCTGCTGGGCTGCAGTGGGAACCCTATCAAGGCACCTGGGGCAGAGCAGATGTTCCTTCCTGAACACAGAGCACTGTCACCAACTGCAGAGCAGGAGGCAAGAAGGAGCCCGGGCGCAGAGGTGCCCAGGAAGCCCAGTGACTGTGCCTGGTGCAGGATGCCTCAGGACTCTGGGCTGACACCAGTGACTCCATTTTGACTCTGACAATTTCCTCCTCTTGAGGGGCTTTCTCTGAAGACTTTGCTGATCTTCCACCAGGTGGTTTGGTCCCTCAGTGCGGAGGTGGATTTGCCTCATCCTTGGTCTGATCTGGTCCCATATCAGAGGGGAAGTCAGTGTGGAAAGGCCCTTTGGGTCTAACTTGGGTGACAGAGTTAGAAGGAGTGGTTCTTAGGCTGAACCTACCTGGAACCCATCATCAAGTTACGTTATAGGAGCTGTCCATGGTCCTGTAAGGCGATGCAGACGCTATTACTCAGAGTTTTGTCCCTGTGACAAAACACCAGAGAAATCGACTTACAAGAGGAAGGGTTATTTTGGCTCATGGTTCCAGAATTTCAGACCATGGTCACTGGCTCTATTGAATCTGGGCCCCAGGTAGAGCATCATGAGGGGAAGCTCCTGGCAGAGGAAAGCTGCTGGCTTCTTGGGGGCTGGGAAGGAGAGGGAGAGGGAGGGGCTGAGGATGAGATCACCCTTCCTCTCCCTACACCCCCTCATCCTTCCTCCCCACCTTCCTGTATTCTCCTCCAAGATGACCCAGTAAAGGACTGACCTGTCAGTGAGGTCAGAGTTGTCTTGATCTGATCACTTCCCCCAAGCCCTACTCTGAACACTGCTGCCCTGAGGACCAAGACTTCAACACAGGACTTTGAGGGGACAGTTCAGTTGCAAACCCTCTAATGCCTACACTCCAGATGGACCAGTGCTATGTGCAGGTGCAAATGCTGGTCACTCACCAGCAACAGCAACAGCACACAACAGATTTGGGTATGAAAAGGTCAAGATTTTTGTTTTTTGTTGGTCCTGCAGATTGAGCTGCATCCCCAACCCTTTTCATTTTTATTTTGAGACAGTGTCTCACTAAGTTGCTGAGGCTGTCCTCAAATTCACAATCCTTCTGCCTCAGCCTCCCGAGTTGCTGGGATCACAGGCATGTGCCACCTGGCCTAACTTAAGATTTTTGTTTTTGAATCCTGCAAGACTTTCCTGAAACACCAAATGGATTTTAAAAAGTACATTTTAAAGAATCTAATGTAAGCAAAGGAATGATAGAAATAGAGCAGAAGCTGACATTTTGCAGAGAAATCCCTGCAGTCCCTGCCATGGCTGCTGGCATTGGGCCACATAGTAAAGGGTTCTCAACAGGCAGAAAGGGCCAGAGCTCTTGCCTCTATCAGAATAGCCTTCATTAGCCCACCTACCACAAAACAAAAGATGTTTCCCTCAAACTGACTGCTACCTAAAATAGAAGGTGGCTATTTTAAAGCTTCAGTATTGGGGTGAGTGGCTATTTTAAAGCTTAACTATTGACTTCCAGATATTTTAAATGGATGACAAAAATGATCCTTAAATATCTTAAAACTTCATTGCTCAAAGTCCACTGAAGTATGTCTCAGTACGAGATTGCTTTCTAATTAAAGTTTTTTTTTCTAGACACTTAATTGTTCCTCTAGAATAGTCATTCTCAAACTTATTAGAAGATCAGATAATCCTTGATGACATCAGTGTTTTTCTATACCAGGAATCTGTGAACCACACGGAACAGACCCAAATGCAGTGCCTTTCAACAGACTTCAAGAAGCCAAGTACTTGATTCATACTTAGCAGAGGATGGCTTAGTATTTTAACTCACGTATAAATAATTTGGATGTTTTACTCCTATCACATATATTTATAAACACCCTATTTATCCTCACCAAACTTATTATTATTATTATTATTATTATTATTATTATTATTATTTGGTTGGGTATTGAACTCAGGGACACTCAACCACTGAGCCACGTCCCCAGCCCTATGTTGTATTTTATTTATAGACAGGGTCTCACTGTGTTCCTTATCACCTTGCTAAGTTTCTGAAGCTGACTTTGAACTCACAGTCCTCCCTCAGCCTCCCGAACCGCTTGGATTATAGGCATGTGCCATAGTGACTGGCCACCAAATTTATTTTTAAGTTATTTCTTGATTTCCTTCTCATGAAATTTTGAGATCCCAGAGAAGCATTGTTAATACTTTAACCTAAAACCCTAAAAACTGCTGTAGTAATACTGAATGGCAGGAAACCCCTGGCCCCAAACAAAAACAAAACAAAACAAACGTGTTTCAGTTTTGAAGTTGAACTTTATTGTCTCCGACAAATCTAAATTAACCCCTTTGTCAGAGATCTTGCTAGGTTAAGATTTTAGCCATGAGACAAAGCACCATGTATGTAAGTACCAAGTCTATACACAGGGAGTTAGATCTGAGTCATGCTATGATCTGCTGAAACAAGCTGAGGTCACATGGTCGTATGATTTAACTTTAGGATACTATGTGCAAGTCTTTATCAAAGTCTTCCATGCCCAAACAGTCTGAGAGTTAATTTATCTTCCTTCATTCATTCCTTTCTTCCTTCCTTCCTTCCTTCCTTCCTTCCTTCCTTCCTTCCTTCCTTTTCAGAGAGGCAATTTATTTAGGAAAGCAGATTCACATTCAAGGGTTCAGGCTGGTTAATTTGAGGACTGGTGGACAGTCCCCTAAGTAACCTTGAAAAAGTGGAGCTTACTAGCAAAGGAGCAGAAAGGGCCCTAGAGCCAAAGCTTCCTTTGAAACAAAACAGATGTATAATTTAAGTGTGCAAAACCAAAGGGTGAATTTATCACTAAAACCCCCCAAACCCATAAGCACAAAAAGACAAGAGCGAGGCAGCCGTGGACATCCTAGTGAAGTTGCTCTGGGACTTCCGGGAAGTCTGCTCCGCTCCGGTGGGTTCTGATTCAGTGCTGCGGTTTCTGGCAGAGGCTGGTCTGGTGGTTGAGCTGTGGTCCCTGCAGCCAAACCATGGTCCCTGTCCATCCCCATGGGGCCCAGACACCTCAGGGCTCCTTTAAAACCACAGCCCCCTGGGGAAGTCTGTGGTGGGGGTGAAAGTTGGTAATAAGGACATGCCCCAGCTCTGTAGCCCTGGGGACAATGGGGCTGGCCTGTGGGGGAGAGACAGGCAATGCATGGTCACAAGTGCCCCTGGCTGAGGAGCTTGAGGACTATGAGAGATCCCGGGCCTGTGGTGGGACTTTCTTCCCACCCTTCAATGAGCACCACACAGGAGCCTATGGGACTCCTGTCGGGGTCAGAAGACCCAGTGCAGCATGGCAGTCTGCATGTGCCTGGGAAGGGCTGGAGAAGGGGAGAAGAGAAAGGGGACACCCAGGCATCCCGGGGCTGAGCACAGAGGAAACAAGGTTTAGAGCCCAGGTGTGGGGGCCCTATTTAGAAAGCAGCAGGCAGAGATGCCTCTGGCACCAGCAGGAACTAGATGGAAAACTGGGGCTCTCACACTCCACAGTTACACTGTGACCCAAACCCCTGATGCCCAGGACAGCACCCCCAATGGAATCATTCAATTCAAGGGACAAGAATCAGAAACTGAATTTGGCCAGGGCTCTTCAGGTCTCTGACTTGAGCCAGTGGGGGCAGAGGTTATTAGGTCCAATGAAACATTAGACTAGAGGACAGTCAGTCTTGAGGGCACTGACAACTCTCCAATGAGCTGTGCCTGCCCCTCCCCCACCCATTATGACATCAATAACATCCTGGATACAAAGGAGAGAGGGTGGGCAGAGCCCCAACAGACTACCTGGAGACACTTCTCAGACCACCAGGGGAGAGGACACAGTGAGGCATAGGACACGGGGCCCTGTTTCCATGAACAGAGAAGAACCCATCAAACCTACAAATCAGCGCTAATGTCACATCAGAACAGGAGACATCTGAAAACAGTGAGCAATAAGATTTAAACAACGTGGTGACACAGGACCTTTGTCCAGCTGAACTGAGTCTATACAGGGACCTGTAGATGAGTGACCCAGGTACAGGAATACTCAGTCCCTAAGGGACATTAGTGATAAACCCTCTTGCCAAGCAGTGCTCAGTATCCTTGAAACAAATGCGGGATGCTTCAATAACACAAGTGCTGCTTCCTCTTGTCCCAGCCTAGCCCAGGTAAGAGAGACTTGGAGCTCAGGGATACTCTACGAAAGATACAAGTAACTCTGAGCCCTGTGAGTGAGCAAGCTTCACCCAACTGCTCTCATTCTGCAGGTATCACCAAGGTAAGGACCATTGCCCAGCAGTGCTAGGCTCAGGGTTCCCTAGTTCATGGGAGTGAACTCCTCTAAAGTGCTGGACTTCCCTTGCAGGATGTGGGGGAGCGCCCCTCGCCCGCCAGGGCCCAGTCTCCTCTGAGCCCTAATGCCACCTGGTGCCTGGGGGGCTGAACTGTGTGGGTGGGGCCTTTCCCTCCAGGCCTGGGACACCCTCTTTGTCCTGAGGGCTGAAGGGTCCCTGTGGACTAGGCCACCTGGGAAACTCGGAGCCAAGTGGAGAGCTCCTCCTGGCAAACACCTGGCTTGGCCTTTGTTGCGGCCTTGCTGGCAGGCTTGTGCAGAAAACCTGCGACCCCAAGACCACTGTCAGGGGATGTCAACTGCAAGGACACCCAGGACCCGGATCCATCCAGCCTGACACACCATTTTCTGGCCCTTTGGCCCATGGGGCTGTGCTCCTGTGCATGAGCACAAGGTGCCCAGGACCAGTGGATGCGGGGGGGCCAATCTCCAAGGCCTGTGGGGATCTCCTGGGATGTGCCACCAGGCGCTCTCTGGGCCCCAGGGAAGAACCCTGTGGGACCCTCGGATCCGGAGCAACGCCCGCCTGGGCAGGAGGGTGTGTGTGGAGACTTGGGGCTGAGGGATCCTCCGCCAAAGGTGCCCGGGATTCTGAGTCCTGTGGGTGAGTGCCCCTCTCCCGCGGGCGCTCCTTGTCCAGGGTGCCTGGGGGGGGGAGCACCCTCGGCCCCCCAGCGCTCAGGCTGCTGGGGGTCCTGGGGGTGAGCGCCCCTCACCCAGCAGGGCTCCTCAGGCGGCCCTGAGTGTGGAGGGGAGCCGCCCTGGCCCTCCTGGGATCAGGCTTCCCTAGTTCCTGGGGGTGAGCAGCCCAGGCAGCGGCCTCCAGTCCCTGGGGCGCTCTGGGTCTGGGCCCTGCTGGTGAGCTGCCCTCGCCCTGCAGTGCTCGGTGCGCCCCGGGGTGCTGCGGGTGCCTGCGTGGCGGCCCCCCACCCCCTCACCAGCATTGCAGCCCTGTTCCCTTTCCCCAGGGTCCTGCTCGGGGAGGGCCCCTGGGTCCTTAGCATTCATTCTGCACTCGGGCCTGGGGGTGAGCGCCCCTCACCCACCAGTGCCCAGTGTCCTCAGGGTCCTCTGGCTGAGCCCCGCCTGTCTTGCGGGGGCTTGGGGGGCGCCCAGCAGGCTTCCTTATCCTGCGGGGCCCGCGGGTGAGCGCCCCTCGCCCGCGGGTCCTGGGTGTGCGGGGGGCCTCTGGGGCGAGCCCCCCCAGGTGCGCCAGGGACCAGTGAGCTCTGGGGCCCGCGGGTGAGCGCCCCTCGCCCGCAGGTCCCCAGTGTCCTCTGTGTCCCCAGGCTGAGCGCCCCCTGGCTCAGTCCCCTCTGGGTCCTGCGGGCGAGCGCCCCTCGCCCAGCAGTGCCCAGTGGGTCTCCTCTGGGGCCCGTGGGTGGCGCCCCTCCCTCGCCAGTGCTCAGTCTGCCCTGGGCCCAGTGGGGGAGCGCCCCTCGCCCGCCAGGGCCCAGTCTCCTCTGAGCCCTAATGCCACCTGGTGCCTGGGGGACTGAACTGTGTGGGTGGGGCCTCTCCCTCCAGGCCTGGGACACCCTCTTTGTCCTGAGGGCTGAAGGGTCCCTGTGGACTAGGCCACCTGGGAAACTCAGAGCCAAGTGGAGAGCTCCTCCTGGCAAACACCTGGCTTGGCCTTTGTTGCGGCCTTGCAGGCAGGCTTGTGCAGAAAACCTGCGACCCCAAGACCACTGTCAGGGGATGTCAACTGCAAGGGCACCCAGGACCTGGATCCATCCAGCCTGACACACCATTTTCTGGCCCTTTGGCCCATGGGGCTGTGCTCCTGTGCATGAGCGCAAGGTGCCCGGGACCAGTGGATGCGGGGGCCAATCTCCAAGGCCTGTGGGGATCTCCTGGGATGTGCCACCAGGTGCTCTCTGGGCCCCAGGGAAGAACCCTGTGGGACCCTCGGATCTGGAGCAACGCCCGCCTGGGCAGGAGGGTGTGTGTGTGGGGGGGGGAGATTTGGCAGAGGACATCTCCCCACCATCATGGAGGACCCTGCTGAGCCCCCTGAGAGGGCACCACTGTCCCTCCCTGGCCCAGGTAAGGGAGACTTGGGACTGAGGGATCCTCCGCCAAAGGTGCCCGGGATTCTGAGTCCTGTGGGTGAGCGCCCCTCTCCCGCGGGCGCTGGTTCTCCAGGGTGCCTGGGGGGGGAGCACCCTCGGCCCCCCAGCGCTCAGGCTGCTGGGGGTCCTGGGGGTGAGCGCCCCTCACCCAGCAGGGCTCCTCAGGCGGCCCTGAGTGTGGAGGGGAGCCGCCCTGGCCCTCCTGGGATCAGGCTTCCCTAGTTCCTGGGGGTGAGCGGGCCAGGCGGCGGCCTCCAGTCCCCGGGGCCCTCTGGGCCCTGCTGGTGAGCGGCCCTAGCCCTGCAGTGCTCGGTGCGCCCCGGGGTGCTGTGGGTGCCTGCGTGGCGGTCCCCCACCCCCTCACCAGTGTTGCAGCCCTGTTCCCTTTCCCCAGGGTCCTGCTAGGGGAGGGCCCCTCGGTGCCTGGCATTCATTCTGCACTTAGGCCTGGGGGGGAGCACCCTTGGCCCCCCAGCACTCAAGCTGCTTGATGGGTCCTGGTAGCTGTGGGTGTGTTTTTGGTGACCCCCCCCACCCTTTCACCAGGTTGGCAACCCTGTTCCCTTTCCCCAAGGTCCTTAAGGAAAGCCTGGAAGGGATGTCTTTGTCCTCATCCCAGGTTGTCTTCTTTACTGGGCTCTCATTCCCTCTGATGACAGCCACTCTTAGCTTCATGGTCTTCCTAGACTTTCTCCTGGACACCATAACAGCCACTGTTCGCTTCATAATCTGCCTACTAGTCTTCTGAACCTTTTTGACTATTTTCTTTTTGCTTGTTTTTTGTAGAGCTTGTTATGTGGTTTCTTTTGTGCTCTTGAGATACTGGGATTTTGAATTTCTTGGCTGGCTATGGTGCGGTGCATGGCTGCTCTAAATGTGTAGCTGACCTTCATGTCCCCAGCTTGCGATGATTCCTGGGGACTTTTGTCTGTCCTACTTGTTCCTTCCTGGGGATTTAGAGTGGGTTCTTCTTCCCCATGTTGAGTTCCAGCATTTTGGGGACATACTATCCATGTTCTGCTCTGTACCCAGTGGGAGGAGCAGCACTGAGGGGAGGAACAAGAGCTCCAGGCCTAGCAGGTGAGTGGGGAAAGTGTCTGAGTTGGGTGGGTCTGGGCCAGGCTTTGTCCTGGGCCTCACCCAGTGGTACACCATGCCCTGTAGCCCTCCTGGGACTTCAGAGGCCCCCAGTGGGCCCCTCCCTGCACCCTACCTGGGATTCCATTGGATGTCGATCAGCAGGCTTTCTGAAGAGCACTTGTGTACTCATTATTAACTTCACTGGTACAGAGGATGTGACACACACTTCACAAATCATCTTAAAATAAACCTCTCTTGATTGTGAATTCCATAGATGAAGGGCTTTTCACTAAATGCTTCAGTTCTGGCTGGACTTTTGTATCTGTAGTCAGCTGATGGTTGCCACAGAACCACCATAGATGAGATCAATCTCATAGCAAATGCTTCACTGCTGTCTGATTCAAGAGAGAATTTGCTTGTGGTGTTCACTGGCTGATAGTTGAGTGTAGTTCTGACAAGAATGTTGGTTGATAATTTCATTTATACATAAGACAAAAACAAAGCAAGCAGAACATTCATGTGCATTGCATTTTTTGTGTAGGGCAAAGGGGTGCTCTTGGTTGAATGGATGCTAGTGTTGAGTACTGGAAGTGTAGTTCCACACACTTTTGTAACTATTGTTCATATCTCTTGTTCATGTCTTTTGTAGCTATTCACAATGGAATAGCTACAGACATAAACATTCCTGCATTATTAACCTTTTCTCCATCTCATCATTAAATTGAGACAATGAACAAAACTGCAAACCAGCCTGCAACAGGTGGTGATTGCCGATTTTCCTTTTGTAGATGCCTCATGCGACCTGTACTCTGCATAGCCAGGAAGGGACCTGGAGTAGAGAAGCGCCATGTTTGCAACTGAACATGACTTAGGTGAATCCTGAGCATGGGTGATAGCAAGACTCGGTGGAGAGATTCCCAGGTCGTAAGCCGTGAGATCAGGAAGGAACAGGTGGCCCAGAGTCTGGTCCTAGCAGCATAGGGTGGGCTGAAATGTCCAAGCATGAGCCCTGCCATGGCCGAGCACGGCTTCTACACACATGTTTCCATGCACATGGCATTGAGGGAGGATGCACAGAGCTGGCAGGGTTTGGGGCCACAGGGCCAGCTCTGTCCCAGAGCCCAGCTGTGAAGGCTAATACCCTTTTGCTGTCTCCCCTGCTTCCATCCAGCTTCCAGGGCTGCTCTCCTTCCCCAGGCTTCTCCTGGCCTTCTGGTCCCTCCAAATGACTCTTTTCCTGGAGCCTCCACCACTGCTTCCCTCTAGAAGAACCCAAACCAAAGATCACAGCTTGGCTTGGGCTCTGCAAGGCTCCTCTGAACCTGAAGTTAGAGTTTAAGAAAACCATATATACCTTCATTCAGAGCAACCAACAGGGACTTTCAGGAGAAAAAGAAACCGCTGAAAACTGAGAGATTGGGCAAACGCATCCACCTTAGTAGGGCTTTAGGATCTGGCACTCAGAAACATAAATAAAAGCAAATCCACCCTTCTGATCAGCAAAGACATTTCTTAAAATGAAAATATCCAGTGTCACTGAGGATGAGTTGAAATGGATATTTCCAAATAAACAACAGGCCAAGAAGAGAGTAGGAAGTATATGGAAAGTAAGTTCATAACTGGACCAGCACACAACCCAGCCTCAAGCTCACATGCCTTGGGCTCAATAATGCTGATGGAACAATCAGAAGGAACTCTGGCTCACTTGTCCACTTCTATAAATTGTAAAGCACTTGAAAGGGGCAGGAGGAAGTGTTTATCCAGTAAGGCAGGATGAGCCCATGAAATGGGCAGTGCAATGTGATAAGAAAATTCTTTTTCAGACCAAGGGAGGAAACTCCGTGTGATGAAGAGTGAAGGTGAAGGAGCTGAGAAGCTGGACAGAGTGGGCAGAACATGGTGCAGCTGCACAGAAGGCCACAGAGAGCAGGAACAGACCCAGCTGTCAGATGGACTCAGGACAAGGCACCCCCTCTCTGCACAGTTCTGGTTCTGAAGTTTTGACCTTGTTCCATAGGTATGTGTCTGTGGAATACGACGCGTTCATTCATTAGCTGGGTCTTTGCTGGGGAAGGTCTACTTGTCTACTAGATGGTATATAGCAGCCTTTCCTACACAGGCCTCTGCCCTGGCCACTTGCCCTTGCCTCTAGATCCCTACACTGCTGCCTGCCACTCTCTGCAGCTCTCTTCCAGTAGCCCTGGAGCATTCTTGTGCAAGGCTCCATCCCTCAGCAGTGCCCTGGCCAGGCCTGCAGGCCACCCTCAAGAAGGGCACAGCCACAGAGCTGGCACCATCACCCTCCAGAACAAGCAGGGCCCTCTCTTGAGCTGCAGGACTGGCCTCTGCCCCAGCACCCAGCTCAAGGTGTGGGACTGAGCCTCCTTAACAGGGAGAGAGAGGCAGTAGGATTGGAGGGGAAGAGGGAGGGGATGTGAGCACAGAGGAAGTCGGCTGTGTGGGAGCAGGAACTGAGGGGCACTGGGAAGGGACTTCATAGGTCTGGTCTGACTTGAAAACGCACAGGGTAGGAAGAGCTTCTGGCTCCATCCTGGGGTAAAACCGGGGAGTAAAGAGCTTTCCTAAGTTGAGAGCTTTTTTCCTGCCCTGAGTCCAGCAGGATGCTCGACACACCTGATGTCATGGACCACCTGCCTCAAGTCTGTAAGGGAGCAGGGATCCCCTCAGTTTCCAAACGGCAAAGGTGCTCAGGGGATTGATGTGACTTTGTCAGTGGAACCCAAGCAAAGAGGGGCAGAGCAGGTACCAGAATCCAGGCCTATCTGCCCCGGGGCCCATGCTCTGTGTGGTACTAGCAGCACCCTCCAGGGAAGGATGCAGACAGGGGCCGGTTAAAGAGAGGCCGAGCCCTGTCCTGTGGCCTATGAGGCTGTTCTGCCTGACTGTTCCAGTGAGATGACAGGTGCTTTACCAAGCAGTTGTCCCCAAGGGAGCCCCATGGGTTGGTGGGCTCATTCAGAGACTTGGACATACCTAGACTGAAGTTAAATCTAGGAGCACACAGAAGCCTGTGTAAACAGAGTAGGATAAGTCACAAGGCCAAGGGTCCATATAAGACTAAAAGCCCAGACCAAGTCCAGGCTGAGCTGAGCCAGGTCAAGACAAAACAAATGCCAAGATAAAGAGCAGGGCCACCCCATCCTAGACACACCTGAGCCAAGCTCAGCTGACAGCGGACAGGCAGCAGGACCAGGCGTGCTGAGGCAGAGACAGGCATGGTGTGCTGGGTACTTGCTTCCTCCACAGGCAGGTCTGGGATCATCCTGGATCCTAATGCTGGCTCTTGGCACATCAGTGTGTGGATGCAGATTGTGCTCCTGACCAGGCCTGAGATGATGGGTCTAGTCCATAGATGAAAGGGACAGACTGATGGGGGGACTATAACTAGAGAAAAGATCTGATCCACATGGCTTGAGGGATGACACTGACCTGAGAGGTTCTTATTTCTGCCCTTCCAGGGAAAAAGTGGCTGTAGTGACAGGGAACACAAGCCATCTTCACATGGAAAGGCAGCTTGGCTCTTTTGGAAAATCAGGATGGCAGATGTCCCCTGCCCTCTAAGACAATGGCCTTGCTCAGCCCTGCCATGTGGAAAGGAGGCGAAGGCCAATGCAGTCCTGGTCAGAGGTGGAGTGGAGGCGTCTACCAAGTGCCTCCTGATCAGCTTCAGCAGCGGAGTGCTCAAGGTTTGGCTGCTCTGCTGGCCTCCATCTCCCTGCTCACAGACCGCAGAGATGCCCACCTGGCTCCGGGGCTGAGGTCTCCTGTGTGTCTCCATGCAGCCCACCGCTTCCTCCTGCTCTCACCTTCTCCACCTTCCCCAATGACGTGTGCTGTTTTGTAACACAATAAAGATAGAATTTAATTGCAGATAAAATGTTTTCCCAAAGACCCTGAGTGTGAGTTTGTAGCCATGGTCATGGGTCACTGTGCTGATGCCTCATTGACTCCACATCTGGGGCCTCCGGGAGCCTGTTCCTGATCACAGATGGACTCCCAGCTAGAGCCGCTGGATCCACACTTTTAAGGGGGAGGATGAGGCACAGGAGGTGCAGGAGCACTCTGAGCTCTACCATTAGAGAAAGTGTCTGGGTTTTGGCATCACAATCAGGTGTAGGTAGCCAAAGGGTGAGGAGAGAGTGAGGGCTCAGATGGCAAAGTTCTCCATGCACCCAGGGTTGGGAGGATGGGGAATGAGATGGGAGGTGGGTCTGAGCACCTGCTATAAGTCCCATGTCCTCACGGAATTCCTCAGTGACCTTCATGGTGGACACCCACAGAGCCCTGGAGAAAAGTAGGGTCCTGGGAACTTGCACAGGACAGTGACTGCAGCCAGGGAGCCTGGAGCCTGGGGCTGGGCAGGAGGGCACATGTTGACCAGGCTCGCTCCACACTGCAAGCCCTCCCGGTGCTGCACCTGGCAGACTCCAGGCAGGTGCTTCAGGACTCAGGTAAATGCTTATCCTGGGAACCGCTCTTTCTAAGCCTGTTTTCTTGCTCAAATTTGGCAAAAATTTGGTCTTTTGACACTGACTCTTAACAGTCTATCCCTTTCCCTTTGACAAGATCATTTAGATCGGGGCTGGGGATGCGGCTCAAGCGGTAGCGAGCTCGCCTGGCATGCATGCGGCCCAGTTTAGATCCTCAGCACCAACCTGGCATGCATGCGGCCCGGTTTAGATCCTCAGCACCACATACAGACAAAGATGTTGTGTCCACCGAGAACTAAAAAATAAATATTAAAATTCTCTCTCGAGACTCTTTAAAAAAAAAAAAAGATCATTTAGATCAGTCTAAATGATGGGACAAGTTCATCCTGGTGACATGGGCTCAGACCACTTGATGGACAATCAGTAATGTCTTCAGAAAAAATTATTCAGAGATGCGGATTTGTCAGAATGAAGATGGCCCAAACCAGGTGTTGACAAGGCTTTGGAGCAGGGTTCCCATGTCCTCCACTAGGTGGAACCAGTGGACGTCTTTGCAGGTTGGCTTTTTCATTCACAAGGTTTGGGGGCCCTTGAGGGGATCTCAGCATCACCCCCTCAATAAAGGGCCAGATGACATGGACCCCGACATCTCTCAGGACTGTGGGATGGACAAGGCGGAGGACAGTGACACCGCCCAATTAAAATCAGAAAATTTCAAAGAAAAGCTCCTAGTTACTTTTTTCTCTGTCCTTGCCATTTCCTGCCATGTCGTAGCTCCCTGCAGGCTAGCCTTCCTTGACCAGGAGGGAAGCATTTGCCAGGCAAAGCCCGGGCTCAGGAAGAAAAGTAGGGCTGGAGGGGACTGACCATGCTCCTTAGCAGGGTCCCCAGGGCCTACCCATTTGTGTCCCCAGGCTTCCTTCCTGTAGATGGCAGTGTTTGTGGGACAGGCAGATGCAGGTCAGCTTCTTCCACTGTTTTGGCCAAATTGTGATTAAATTCATTTTTCCTTTTTACGTTGTCTTCTCCTAGTTCTGATGTTGGCCAATACCCCAGTCAATCAGTAGGGACTGCAGATTCTTGGGCCCCAGGAAGACAAAAATTCTTCTCCTGTGCCTATGACCCTGTGGGACTCCCAAGTGTCCCCAGGCTACTGACCTTGGGCCCCTCACTGAGGTGCTGTCCATGTTCCCTGCACATCCAGTGGCCACAAGCAGCCTGGACCTGCAGTGTCTAATCTTCCAGGGTCTCTTCAGTCCCCTCCTGGACTCCCCACATTTCTTCCTTTCTCCTCCTCTGCCACACTCCCACAGCAAGTCCTCCTGAGGGCAGAGCCCCACCTTCCCAGGCCACCCCAAGCTGCTCCTGGGCTTTGGGGCAGGTCACTGAGCCACAGTCAGGGTTGGAGGGAGATTCCAGAGAGGAGGGCCACCCTTCTGCCCCCCATCTGCCTAGACCAGATGGGTGAAGTGGATGAGAGGGAGGCCATGCCATCCAGGAGGCAGGGAAGGCTCTGGCTGAGACAGACACTGGGGTAGCCATGGGGATGGCAAGTGAAACAGGAAATGTCAGGTGGCTCTGTCCTGCCCTTTACATTCAACTCAGCCCTGAAGTGGCAGCCCTCATGCTTTCCCCACAGGGTGAAGATCGGCAACCCCATAGGCCTGGGCCTGCCTCAGCAGAAAGGGCACTGGTGGGATCTGGGTTTCACAGAAACAAGAATAGTTGTTTATGTGTGTCTCATGCAGCAAGAGGAATAGATTCCAGCAGGACTGCCTGGAGGACAGAGTGCCCCACAGGCCCACGTGTTAAAGGCCAGTCCCCAGATGGTGCTTCTGCCAGGTGGTGGAACTTAGGAGGTCGGGCCTAGTGGAAGGTTTCATTCAAGTCACCCTGTTTCTTCCTTTTTCTCTCTTGCATCCCAGACGTGAATTCTGAAGTTGGCTCTGCCATGGTCTCCTCCATGATATGTTGGCTCACCACAGGCCCCAAAGTAGCCCTGATTGGAAACCTTTAAAACTGTGAGACAAAATAAACCCGTCCTCAAGCATTGTGTTACAGCAGTGGAAAGCTGACTCTTGCACTCCACATCAGCCTCCCTGGGTCCCATCACTTTCTTTCCCAGCCACACAGTCAGAAGGCATGAAAGTCAGCATCCCCAGGGACTTATGACTGTTCATTCCCAGTCTGTCCATCAACAAAAGAAAGATGGACCCAGTGTGACACACTCGTCAACAGCACATCACTCAGCAGCACATAGCACAGGGGACAGGACCATGGTGCACAGGCACAGCATGGAGCAGCCTCACCTCCGCATTCTACTTGAGGATATTTCCAAAATAGAAAAGACTGTGAGCTGGTGACAGAAATCAGAACAGTGGTTATGGGGCAGGGCTAGCACAGAGATTTCAGGAGAGTGATTGCAAGCGTGTATCCACGTGTAAAAGTTCATGTAAGAGCTTTTGTGTGTTTTTCTGTTCGTGTTTATTCTTTATTTTCAGTGGTGAGAAACACAACAACAACAGCAAAGCACACAGGGGGAAAAGTCCCTGTAGGAGAGCAGGGCTGTGACCATGTCAGAGGTGGGCTGCAGCCAGGATGGGAGGACAGAGGGCAGGACAGAGGGGAAATGGCAGGGCCTTGTCCAGGCAGCTGGGATGGAGGGCTGGACAGGTGGGAGGCAGTCGGCTGGTGTTGGACCAGCCCACCAGTGGCAGCTTGTGGGCCTGGGGCACCAGAAGGCTGCTGCAGATGCCGGGTGCATAGTTAAGTGACTGGGAGGATGAGAAGGAGCAGGCTTGGAACAGGAGAAACTCACAACTGTTTAGTAGAAGGTGACTGGGCAACATCCAGGAGGGGATGATCCCAGGACAGAGCTTTGGAGGGACAGTGGAGGACAAGAGGGCACAGGAAGGGGCAAGATGGGGTGGGGAGAGAGGAGGGACTCTGTAGGGCCAAGTCCAGCAGGGACAGTGGGAAGAACAGGGAGAGGTGGTGAGGAGGGAAGAGCCAGAGCAGGAGGTGGGAGAAGTGAAGACGGGGAGAGCCCACATGGGCAGCTCTTGGCATCTGGGAAATAACCACAGCAAGGACAGCACACATGTGGCTTAAGCCAGCCACACTCCACGTGTTACTCCATGTTTCTCAAGGCTCCCTGGCCTCATAGGGGTTGTTGTTCCCTCCAATTTGCAGATGAGAAGACAGGCATCGAGCACACAGGAAGCAGGTGTGTGGCCAGGATGGGGACATGGGTTGGCTCCACAGTGAGCACTGCAGGACTAGCTGGGAGAGACACATCTGGCCCAGGACTTGGAAGGGCTGGGACTGGAGAAACTGAAGATTGAACCAGAGACTAGGAAATGTGGGGTCTGCAGGGACACCAGTCTTTCCTTGGGTGACAATGTGGACACTGCTGCCTGGCAGGAAGTGGTGTTGATGGGGGTTCCATGAGCACAGCTTGCAGCACCCCTCCCACTCCCACCCAATTAAGAGAGTTGATTCCAGTGGCTTCAATGGAGAGACAGGATTCAATTAAAATCTGGTCAGGAGAAGCCGGAAAGGGCACAAGGGGAGGGGGCTGGGATTTGGGTTTGGGGAAGAAGAAGAAACTGCCTTGGTTCTTCTCTGTTCAACCTCACTCCTGTCCATGGAGACCCTTGACTAAGTTCATGTTCTTTGAGAAGCTCTCCTGGCCTCACTGCTCTCCTGATCTGCCCATGCTGCCCATCTGGCCCTATCCAAAGGCCAGGCTGCAGGTCGACAGGGGGACCAGTGGGCTGTAGCAGCTCATACCATGGATGCCGATGCCTTCCCAGGACCAGCTCCAACTCTCCTTTTCACTCTCCTCTGAGGCCCACCGGAGCCTTCAGGAGCATTTCTTTTTCTCTACATTTCATTACGTTTCCAGATTCCCTCCAAGTTATGAGAACAGATGTTGAACAGAGAGGTCAAAGGGATACCCATTAAGTGTGGATTTGCAAGAATGAACCTTTTGATCTGCCCAACCTGCCTCCCATAAAATATCCCCAGCCTTACATGAGAGTGGTTGGAGTTCTGTAAACTGCTCTTGAACTGAAACAGGAAGTTGCTCTTTAGTTCTAATGCCCTGCATGTCACTTAGCATGAAGTGCTTTTCTCCCTCTATTGAGAAAACCTTATCATGTTCTTCCTTTAATCTATTGAGGTGGAGGAGCACGTTGATTTTTATGTATTCTAGGATTAATGTATGTATGTATGTATTTCCCCCTTGGGAGAATTATGTACATGAGGGATGTCATTTTTCAGTACCCTGGAGTATTTTGTGTAAGAATGAAATTATTTGCTCCTTTGACATTTGATAAATCTTGCAAGCAAAACTACTCATGTTTTCTGTGTGGGGATATTTTAAGTTACCATTGGTAACTTATGGTCTGTGGCTGGGGATCCACATTCTAGAATCTTGTAATCACCCCACATTTCTTAAAGGGAGTGTATGCCTGAGCTATGGAACATGGGCTGCTTCCTACCTGGATTGACCTAGCTACCCCACTTATGCGCATTCCTCCTGCTCATAACAGGCTGATACAGAGTCCTGGATATGGCAGAGTTGCTCATAGACACCAGTAGAAACATGGTGGTTCACAGGAGTAAATACGCATTCCAAACTTAAATGTTTTTCCCTAATCATAAAGCTTCTGCTACTATCACTATTCATGGATTTATATGATGCCTTGTTTATTGCCATAAAACTTTATCTTCAAATGAGGAACTCATCTTACTAAAATGGTACATCAAGATGCAGGTCATTAAGGGTTGACAAGGGACTCCAGGAGAGTGGGAAGTTCAAGCTCTAAATCTCAGTGCTTGTGTTCCAAAGAAAGAAAAATTAAAGGCAGACACTGACAGCCATCTGAGAGAACTTCATTATAAGTAAAAGTAAAATGAGGCTCAAACAAAGAGCACGCCCAAGAGAGTGGGTCATCTCCCAGCAGAGAAAGACAAATGGAACAGTGCTGTCTCCAAATGGATTGGTGTTTTAGGGCTGCCTTGAGAACTGGGGTCCACCTTCAGCACTCTTTGCCAATCAGGTGTTCGACTCTTTCAGGTCAGGTGGTAAAGTTTTGGGCCCTGGTTGGTCCTTTCCAGAACTGTCATGGTGTCCATCCTATTGGGTGGAGGTTATTTACAAGTCAATTCTATGTTAATGGGAGAATTGGGGTCAATGACCAGAGAAAATTTACCCGTGTACACTGGCACTCTAAGAAAATTTCTCTTCTAAAATATATTGAGATACCTATGTCCATAAATGACCCCAACTCACCCTGGAAAGAGGAATAGCCTCATTAGACCTTCTCTATGTATTTCTTAATTGGCTCCTTTGTTCTCTTTATTTGTATACTTGATGTTTTATGCATTATCTGATTACCCACTTGCCTTAAAATTAATTTAAAGAAAACCTTAAAAGTAACTTAAAGAAAACCCATGACCTTGCCCTGTTATTGGTTTGCATTTCACTTCTCACTACTCACTGCTACCTAACATCTCCCAAGCCCCGAGAGAACTGACAATGATCTTCTTTGGTTTGGCAGGTACAGGTCAGAGGAGGATACCTTTGCCTTGAAACTTGCAGGCTGCATGACCGATGAACAGAAGTCCCCCTGCCTTCCACAGGGACCACCCAGGAAAGCAGGTAGAGGGCAGTCACATAGGCAGCTTTGGCAGGGGTCCCCTCCTCACACTGTAGACCAGCCAGACTTCATTAAACTTGATAAATTTCATCACTGATCTTCAACAGCCCCATGGTAAGATTGCGCAAATGTTGTCCTCACAGATGAGAAATTAAAGCAGAGCATAGCAGTCACAGTGCCCCTCAGTAAGGGGGCTGGAATACAGGTCCCACCCCCCTGGGTCATGGCTCCTATCTACTGGGTGGCAAAGTGCCAGGCACAAACGGGGACTTCCCTGGTCAGGCACCACACTGTGTCTTCACCAGACTGAGGTTCTGATGGAGGTGATGTCTGCCGCCAACCTTTAATTCAACATGTTAGCTTTGAAAACAGGAAAGCACAAATTCTAATTGCCAAAATATTCCCTTTACTAACAATATTACAATACAAAATTCTGATGTCTTTTTCAGATTTAAAAAATGTAATCACATCATGAAATATTGTTACAGCATAATATTAGAAACAACACAAAATACAAACATGGTATTCAGATTTCTCATAAAGCATGCTTATTTAGATATATTATTTCTATATATCTGTGGGTTACAACATAGCAATTCTATATATGTATACAAGTTGAATTATGAAACACTGAATTTACTTCTAGGAGGTCACTATAGTGTAATCTCCCCTTAGTTTTTTGTGATTAATGACTTTGCATAGAATCCATACTGTGGCAGAGTCAGAGAGACTGTCTCTGTGTGCCCTTGAAGAATGGGGACATTCTCGCATTTCAAGCAGGTATTAATGTAGGAGAGATGAGGATGAGCACCTGAGGAATTTGCAGGAAGATTTATTTAAACTGGTGAAATCCAGAGGGTCTAATGCCAAAAAATCTCTGGGCCCCAGGTATGGAAATTCTCTGAGATTTCTACTCAGTGGGTAGTTACACAACACAATGGCTAACAAAACAGTTACTTTTTCTTCCATGCTCTTAAAATGGACAGAGTTTTCACAAGTTAAATTTACTAAGAAAAGAGAAACAATAACTTTTACACATCAATAAGCTTGATTGCAGACATAACCTTTTTTTAAGTTGTAGATGGGCACAATACCTTTATTTTACTTTATATTATTTTATATTATTTTTATGTGGGTGCAGAGAATCAAACTCAGTGCCTCATGCTTGCTAGGCAAGTGTTCTATCAAAGAGCCACAACCCCAGCCCTGCAGACCTAACTTCTACAAGAAAGAGAAACCTGACCTTTACAACAAAAAAGAAGAGCTCAAACCACAATGAGATCTCTAGAAATCCTGCTGACTTAAAAAAAAAAAAAAAAAAAGTGTCTCTTTGACTAGGAGAGAGGCTTACATATTACAATGAAGGTGTGGAATCTTTGGGGAACTACATCATTTGGAGTCTTTGGGATTAAATCATTACCCGTTTGATGCTCATTATTTAATCCTTTAAATCAAAAAATGTCATTAGCTTCTTGGCTTAAAGTTTTATATAATGTCATAATCTTAATTTCTCTCTCCCTGACTCTCCTCCTCCCTCCCTCCCTCTCCCTCCCTCCCCCTCCCTCCCTCCCTCTCCCCCATTTTAACAGCTGCTTCTATAGTTGACCCAATAGTTTCAATGTAAAGCGGACACAAACATGGAAGCTATAAACAAGTTAATAGCATAATCCATACTATATCAATTAAACTTTGAAAACACCAAATAGAAATAGAATAGAAATGGAATAGAAACCAATCCTCCAAATAGTGAGCTTAGTTCCCAAGCCTCAATGCCCTTTCAGGTTTAAACTAGTACATGGTCTAGTTTTTTTTTTTAAGCAATTTAATTAATAACTTTTAATTTTATACAAGAAAAGTGTACATATATTCAGGGCCAGAAAAGTGCCCAGACTTCCTTTTAAGCCTTAGCCCTTTATGAATTTTTCTTTTTTTGCAATTTGTTATATATGACAGCAGAATGCATTTTGACTATTAAACACAGAGTCACACTATTCCTGCAGTCATAAATGTACATAGGGTAAAAAAAATTCATCTCATTCTACCATCATTCCCACTCCCATACCCCCTTCCCTCCCCTCACTCCCCTCTGCCCAATCCAAAGTCCCTCCAATCTTCCCTTGCCCCCCCCATTAAGGGCTAGCTATATGATTGATTGGTTGTTATCAATTCTGTAGTAAAGACCAAGGAAAGGACTCTGTATGTGATAGAAGTAAGGGTGGCAATTTGTCACAGTATGAGAGCCCTCTTAGAGGATGAAACAGTCCATTTGTCCTCTTAGTTAGTTAATCTTCCACCTTATGTTGATCAGCCAGCCCCCAAGTGGCTGAAGCAGGGCTACTGTTTCCTCAAGCTTTGGTGTGTGCAGGCCAGTCAGCTTCCAGGGTGACCAGAGCAGGGCTGGTGTCCTTCTGATCCTCAAGATTCTCTGGTGTTTCCTTCTTCCTCATATTCTGCTGAAGGGGAGCAAAAGAGTGTATATGAGATTCTATTTTCAGAAGGTCCCAAAACAATCCAAAAGGAACAAAATATTACATAATCTGTATCTATGTGTGTGTATATACATATAATGATATAATTGGTGACACTGTACAGTGGAGTACAAAACTGTGGACAGTGCTCCTTGTGTGTGTGGCAGAGGTGGGGGATATCCCAGGAGGCTTGAACTACACAGATTTATCTCAATGTAACTTTAAACAAATTTGAAAACATGAGCCTGACCCAACATTTC